>NW_027187234.1:281686-335286 GCF_028583685.1 Petaurus breviceps papuanus
AGAGGAGGACCTTTGCCTGAGGTAGCCTGTTCTGTTTTAAAGGCTTGAAAATGTGGGTGCTTTCTACTTTATCTACCTGTGCCAATGTCATAACAACTCTGATGGCTTTCACTTTCTGGTTTTGGGACTCAGTCTTTTGGTATCTTAATAAATTTTCTAGTTTATTTCCCCAAATGGCAAACCTGACGTATTTTGTGATGGATAATTATATCAGCATATTTGTAATCTCTATAGGCATTGTGAATATGGCATTGCTGATACATTACACTCAAGATATCTGCTAGCCTTACCCACAGCAGCAGGGATAACAAGCTTGGGACATCAAACTCAGCCTCTCACATAAATCTCTTTAAGCCTTCTTTATCTTAACCCATTGAGTTAAACCACTGGTCTAGTTTTCCAAAAAACCTATTTGAGAATTCAAACACTGGGAATTTTGTTATTGGCCATATAAACATAATAAAGACAGGAATACAGCCTAACGGAAGGGGTCAATGACCTTTCATTCTTACCTCAGCATTAATGCTCACTCAGATTCATTTACTTGGCAAGGCCCAAAGGATTTGAAGAACCTGAAAAAAAGCACAATATTTTTAAGCCCAAATGTTCTATGGGGTTTCTTTGTCTGAGGCTCATAAAGTATATTTGGGAACATGGGATATCTATGAGATCATTAGACGAATGTTACAAGGATTTTATTACTTTAAGTCAGATAGTTTTTAGGGACAAGGAAATGTCATTCAGACTCAGACACAGGAGTTCAAAAAGCATGCAATAATATCCTAGGGGCATTCTTCCTAGTTTGTCTTAAATGGATCAAGTAGCTGATATATTTGGTTAAGACTGAAGAACTTTTTTCCACTTTTAATTAAGAAGAGGCTTTTACAGAATTATACCCTAGAAAACAGGAACCAAGATGGATCAGTAGGGTACTCTGAAGAGGGACAACCTGCAAGCTAGTAGCAGAGATCAGTAGCCAAGAAACCAGCAGGGGCATGTCACTATGAGACCAGCGGAACAATGTATTACCTTGAAATGACCATTTGAGACCAGAAGGGAGCAGTGCCTATCAAAGACTAATAACACAGTCACATACTCAGAAGAAAATCTATGTCCCAGGAGCAGCTAAGTGGCACAGTGAATAGAGCACTGACCCTGCAGTCAGGAGGATCTGAATTCAAATCCAGCCTCAGCCACTTGACACACTAGCTGTGTGACCTTGGACAAGTCACTTAACATCAATTGCTTTGCCTTCCCCCTTCCAAAAAAAAAAATCTATCGGGGCAACTAGGTGGTGCAGTGAATAGAGCACCAGCCCTGAAGTCAGGAGGACCTGAGTTCAAATCCGGCCTCAGATACTTAACACTTACCAGCCGTGTGACTTGGGCAAATCACTTAACCCCAATTGCCCTTCATTCCCTCACTCCAAAACAAAACAAAACAAAAAAAATCTGTCCCATCCAGTGAGAAACAGGTACATTGGGGAGACTCTATCAAATTCCCAGAGGATATGGATGGCCTTTAAATGTGGGAGGCATACATTGTCTCCCCACACATGCCTTTTGGTGAAATATATCCCCTATATTTGGGTCCAGGGTTATGCTGGAGTCAGTTTGTACTGACTTGCAAGCATCAATTATTAAATTTTCAGTGTGGACATTTACATCTTAGAAATCAAAAACATTATAAATCAGGAATTGATTGTTTTGTTGATTGCCTAGACTTAAGAAAGTAAGAGAAAAATGTGAATAATGCATATTAAAATTTAAAAGTGTGTTGGACATATGTTTTCCATGGAGCTAGCTGTTTAACATTTACCATCACACCCTTGTGTGATCTCTTCTAAACATGAGCCTGAGTCTTACATGTTCCCTACACATGTGCCCTCCATATGTTGCCTCGGTCACACATATTGATTATGAATATATTTCTCCATATGTGTTCCCTAGGTATAACTACTTTTCTCACTGATGATGTGTATATTTATGAGAGAATAAGCTCTCCCACAATATCCTAATGTTACTTTCCTTACTAGGCTATTTTATTAAATATCTTTGCCTTGAACTAATTGTGCCATTTAGCTATCTAGTAAAAGTAAACACATAGGTGGGTCAGTAAGCAATGGTTTTTTGAGTACATACAGATTCACATAGTATTCTGAATGTAGAATCATTTTTTTTGGGGGGGGCTCACATACAAGAAAAATATTGTTAAAAAAATGAATAGGTTCCTCTGATAATCTCTTGAATTCACAGAGAATGGTGAAGATATCAGATTTTTTTTCAAACCCTTATTTTATGTCACAGGACAAAAGATACTGACTATGCCAGATACACCAATGATGGGCACTGGGCCTGTCTTTAGTGTTCTTTAGCATGTTTATCCCTGTCTCCCACTCCATATAACCCTCCCCAACCCCCACTTCAAAGCCCAAAGCTTCAACCTTGGAGTCCAAGATCATTAAATTCTATGGAGTCAAATCAGAACTGGGACTCAGCAGTAAACAATATAGGCAGTTGTTTAAGATATAATATGTAGGGCAGAACAACAAAGAATTATTTTTAAGATTGCTTTTTATGAATACATATATTTTCAATGCCAGAAAATTCTGCTCTCTGAGGCATAGAGGCATTTATTTTGTGATGTCAAGTTGCATATATTAGACTAAGACTCAAAGCTTCCAGAGGTTAATAACAATTGGATAAAGGGAGCTGGGGAGAGGGGGTCAAGAAGAGAGAATATACAATTTTTAAACATTGGTTTTTATGATTGTTCTGTCTCTGGGCCAAGTGATAAAGTGATAGGAAGTGGAAAAGTAGTGAAAGAGTCTAGTCTGTATATAATGTCACCTAAGAAATACAGGCAAATTCAGAACATCGATTTCAGGAAAATTAATACTCTTTCAGCATTTGACATTTACCCAATGCCAAGAACTCATGACCTTATTGATTGCTTTTGGGGGAGTAACCAATTCTGGTAATCTCTCCTACATTTCCCTTAAGATAAACTTTTTTTTGCAAGCCCATAAAAATTATTCCAGATAGCCACTGCTATTCAGAGGGCACCTGACATTTTTAAAAGCTAGAACAGTTATCACTATATAAATGTTCCAGTGAAGGTCTCTTACTCCATCCTAGAATGTCCTTACCTCTAATCCTGTTCAACTCTAGCAATCCTCCTGATAAATGGTGTACTGGTAAATGTTTAACAATCAGATATTGCGGGGGGGGGGGGGGGCTTTAACCTGCTCTATTAATATTCTCACCATCACTTTCTTTAGGCCAGATAAGCAACAAAAAAATTTGCAGCAAGAGTCTTCACTCATTTTGTAAATCCCAGAGTTAAGCACAGTACCTAGAATATAGCAGTCACTTAACAAATGTTTACTTGTTGATTGATTAGAATAGCAAGAAGGCCAGTATTGTTGGATTGAAGAATATATGGTGGGGAATAAGGTTTGAGAAGAGTGCAAAGGCAGGAGGAAGCCAAGTTACTATGGGCTTCGAACTCTAAACAGAGGATGTTGTATTTGGTCCTGGAGGCAAGAGGAAGTCACTGAAATGTATCAAGGGGATGTGTGTGACATGGTCAGACCTGTGTTTTAGGAAAATCACTATGGTGGTTGAATGGAAGATAGATTAGAATAGGGAAGGACTTGAAACAGGCAGCAGGCTATTGCAATAGTCTAAGTGTGAGGTGACAAGGGCAGAGGAGAGAAGAGAGAATATGCAAAAGATGTTGCAAAGGTGAAATCCATAGGCCTTGGCAACATATTGGTTATGGAGAGTGGGAAATAGTGAGGAGTCAAGGATGAAGGATACTTTTGTTGTAGACCTAAGGGATTAGGAGGATGCTGTTGTCTTCTACAGTAATAGGGGAGGTAGAAGGGAGGGAGGGCTTAGATAAAAAGATAATGAGCTGAGTTTGGACATGTTGAGTTTAAGATGTCTACTGGACATCTACTTAGAGATATCTGAAAGGCAGTCAGAAATGTGAGACTGGAGGTCAGGAGAGAGTTTGAGGCAGATTTGAGAATGATCAATATAGAGATGGTAACTAAATCCATGGGAGCTGATGGGATCCCCAAAGGAAGTAGTACAGAGGGGGAAGAGAAGAGAAGAAAGCCCAGGACGATATCCTATGGGATACCTATGGTTAGAGGGTGTGAGCTGGATAAAGATACAGCAAAGGATCCTGAGAAGCAGCTGTCAGATAGGCAGGAGAACATGGAGAAATGTTCTCAAAAGCCAGAGAGAAGAGAGGATTCTGGGAAGATAGCAGAGTAGGTCAGAAAATTCCAAACTCTCAAGATTTTCCCCCACAACACAGTTAAAATAACACCTTCGGGCAAACAAAGTGTGGGTGGAGATAAATAAGAATAGGGGCACATGGGGCGGCCAGGTAGCACAGCCAATAAGAGCACCGGCTCTAGTGTCAGAACGAACTGGAGATGGAATCCCGGGCTCAGACACTTAAGCACCCACCCAGAAACACCTGGCCGTGTAACCTTGAGCAAGTTACTTAACCCCAATTGCTTAGGGGCGGCCAGGTGGCTCAGCAAGTAAGAGCACCGGCTCCAGTGTTGGGACGACCTGGAGATCGAATCCCGGGCTCAGACACTCAGCACCACACCCACTGGCCGTGTAACCTTGAGCAAGTTACTTAACCCCGATTGCTTTAAAAAAAAAAAAAAAAAGAATAGGGCACAACCAGGGTTTTCCTGGGACAATTCAAGCAAATTGGAAGGAAAATCCCAGAAAAAGGTTTTGTCCCTCTGAAGAATAAACACCTCCAAGCTAGGTTCCATTTTTAATAACAAGCCACAAGTCCTGGGGTTGGTTTGAGAGGCTGCCTTGGCCCCAGCTACGGGAACATTCCCTCCTCCCCGCCCCAGTATAGTGAGGGGAGTTGGGTGTCTGTGTCTGGGAAGATTGAGGGGGTCCTCTGCTCACAAGAAACACCAGACCCAGCTGTGCTGAGAAGAGCTGCAGGGAAGAGAAGGAACCAGCACATGCCCAGTGAGTGCAGAAGCAGTGGGGCAGAAAGCCCCTGGCTGTAGGCATTTACAGGAGGTTGAGGTTTGGATTTGGTTCCAGGCTAGAGGGAAGAACTGAAGTTTGGGGCAAGAGGCACCACTTTCCATACCCCAGGGCTAGAGGTGATTACAAAAATTAAGCTATTATGACCAAAAAAATGCACAAAGGAGAAATAATTCAACCATAGAAAGCTATTATGGGAATAGAGATGACTGGAGTTCATCTACAGAGAAGGATATTGAAGTAAAGAAACCCCCAAAGAGTAATGTCAAATGGTCACCTGCCTGGGGCAGCCAGGTAGCACAGCAAGTAAGAGCACCGGCTCCAGTGTTGAGAAGACCTGGAGATCAAATCCCGGGCACAGACACTTAGCACCCACCCAGAAACACCTGGCCGTGTAACCTTGAGCAAGTTACTTAACCCCAATTGCTTAGGGGCGGCCAGGTGGCTCAGTGAGTAAAAGCACCGGCTCCAGTGCAGACACTCAGCACCACATCCAGAAATAACTGGCCGTGTAACCTTGAGCAAGTTACTTAACCCCGATTTAAAAAAAAAAAAAAATGGTCACCTGCCCAAAAAGAATTCATAGAAGATCTTTAAAAAGACTTTAAAAATCAAATGACAAGAGATAGAGGAAAAAACTAAAAAAAAAAAAAAAATTAGAATAATCCAAGAAAAACAAGAAGGGTATGAAAGGAAAGTCAACCAATTAGAAAAGGAGATCCAAAATCTTAAGGAAGAAAATGACACCTTGAAAATTAGAATTGGGCAAAGTGAAGCCAGTGAAACTATAAGAGATCAAGAAATAATTAAACAAAATATGAATAATGAAAAATAGAAGAGAAAGTAAAACATCTTATAAGAAAAACAACAGATTTAGAGAATAGATCAAGAAGAGAAAATATAAAAATAATTGGACTAACTGAAAGTTAGAATCAAAAAAAGAATTTTGATAGAATAATACAAGAAATAATTTTAAAAATTGTCCTGAAGCATTAGAACAAGGCGGGGGGAGGGGTGGCAGCTAGGTGGCACAGTGAATAGAGCAGGGACCCTGGAGTCAGGAAAACCTGAGTTCAAATCTGGCCTCAGCACTTAATACTTACCAGTCATGTGACCTTGAGCAAGTCAGTTAACCCCAATTTCCCTGCCTTCCCCCCTCCAAAAAGCAAAACAAAACAAAAAAAGTGCCGGAGGAAATGTTAATACCCTAGATTAACTTTCAGGTGTATCCTGCTTTTCACAAAGAATGTACTAGAATACCCTTGAGACTTAAGGTATTGGCATGAAGAAGTATGATAGTAAGAATTACAAATAAAAGGCTAGGTGCAATCTGGGGAGACTTGGGAGGGGGGAAGAACAAGGGGGGAAAGTAGAAATAGAAAAAAATCCATCGATCACCATTTAAAAGAGATCCTATGAGGAAAACTCATAGGAATATCATAGTCAAATGCCAAAACCCCCAGTTCAAGGATAAAATATTAAAATCATCAAGATTAAAACAATTTAAATATCAAGGTGCCTCAATTAGAATTATACAAGATCTAGCAGCAGAGACATTAAAGGACCACAGGTCTTGGAACACAACATATCAAAGAGCAAAAGAACTGTGACTCCAGTGAAAAATATCATACCCTGCAATGTTATATATCATCTTGAATGAAAAAAAGAGATATTTGATAAACTCTCAGACTTTCAAGACTTTGTTGAAAAAAAATCATGAATTTAATAGAAGATTCAACATACAAGAACCAAGAGAAATATAAGGCACATACCAAAGACTGATTATAAGGGACTCATAAGAACAGACTGTTTACTTTTTTGTATATATAAAATGTATGTCTAAGATTCTTATTAATAATTGGGTAGTTCATAAGAAAGATAGGGGGTAAACCTCAGTATGATATGAACTCAAAAAAGTAAAACCATTTAAGAACAGCTAAAAAGAGTAATTATTTCATGTAAATAAGGTGCAAGAGAAAGAACTGATACAGAAGAATTATAGGGGAGGAAGGCTGGTAGTTCTGGTAACCTAATTTCATTGGGAATGGGTTTAAGAGAGAACAATACATATATATTTAGAAGAGTATAAAAGCTTTCTAAATTCAGATGAAATAAAATGGTAGGGGCATAGGGAGGGGGAAGAGGACAAGGGAGTAATCTGTACAGGGGAGGTTGAGGGAACAGGTAAAAGGGGGGGTATAGAAAGGTGTTTATATTTATGGGAATGGGAGGATGGGGAGGGATCCTTAAAAAGGGTAGACAAGTGATGAGAGGCAAGGTAGTGGGTAAAAGTAAAGTAGAGGAGGTAGGAGGGACAGGAAACAAGAGATTTGGACAAACATAAAAACAAAGATCAGGAGTAGAATAAGTTTGGGAAATTAAATGTCTATATATGTATGTATACATGTATATGTATATATTTATAGCTATAGGGAAACATATCTAAACTTTATTGTAGCCTGGGGGAAAAGGAAAGAAAAAGAACAAAATAAAAAAGTGCACAGCCAAGAGCAAAAGAAAAACTTACAAGGAAGCAAAGAAAAGATAGATAATTCTCAACACAGCATGTATTATTTATCATACAGGCTTTCTTGAAATGAAAATTTATTGCTACATATTTTTAATCCTCTCTTATGTTCTGCTATGTACACAACATGCTTTTTCTTTCTTTGTATTTAAGCTTGGGTTGGGTGAGGGAAAAAAGTGCATAGCAGAGAACAAAAGAAAACTCACAGGGAAGCAAAGAAAAGATGGACAATTCTCAACACAATGAGTATTATTTATCGTGAAATGAAATTTTATTGTTAGATATTTTGAATCCTCTCATATGTTCTGCAATGTACACAACATGCTTTCCCCCCCCCAACTTTGTATTTAAGTTTATGCTTTTTGGTTTTTTTCTCTATTCTGTACGTGTGTTCTGGCATTTGAATCTAAAATAAAATTTTGAATAAAGCAAACAAACAAACAACAGTGATGGATTAAGTTTGAGAACATGTGATTAAATTCTGGGTCTTTCACTTGCTGTCTATATGAACATGGAAAGTCACTTCGATACTTTGGATCTCAGTCTTTTAACTATAAAATAAGAGGGTTGGATTAGCTGATCTCTAGGATATTTTCTAACTTGAAATCTACGATCCTTTGATAAGTTGCTCATTCACTTGCATATGAGGGTCCAAGAAAGATGAATTTTTTTAAACAAATTTGATTTTCCAATCATTGGCAAAGCTTTGGATTTTACTTTTGCAATCTTTCAGAGTTTATTGAAATTAGTACATAATCTCTTTGAACAGAAATCTAGAGAACTTATTCATCAATAGAGCTATTTTTTTAGTTTGAACTCTGTTTAAAACATCTCTTGAGGAACAAAAAAAGAAGAAAGTAAAAGTGTACATCAGAGAACAAAAGAAAACTTACAAGGAAGCAAAGAAAAGATGGACAATTCTCAACATAATGCATACTATCTATCATTTAAAAATATATAAAATAAAGACCCAGAGAGAAGAGAATATTAAGGAGGTGAGGGGTGACCAACAGTGTAAAAGGCTGTAGAGAGGTTGAGGAGAATGAGGATTGCGAAAAGGCCACTTAATTTGGCAACCAGACACCACTGGTTACTTTGGAGAACACTGTTTTGGTACAAGGTCCAAAGCCAGATTGTAAGGCATGAAGAGAGGAGAGTAAAAGGAGAGAAAGTGGGTGTGGCTAGGTGGCAAAGTGAGTAGAGCACCGGCCCTGGAGTCAGGAGGACCTGAGTTCAAATCCGGCCTCAGACACTTAACACAAAAACTAGCTGTGTGACCTTGGGCAAGTCGCTTAACCCCAATTACCCTCCAAAAAAAAGAAAAAGAAAGGAAAGAAAGTGGAAGCACTTTCTGTAGACAGCTTTTTCAAGGAGCTTAGCCTCGAAGAGCAGAAAATATATAGGACAATTAGTTAGCAGGTAGAAAGATCAAGTGAGGGTTATATGTACATACAAATAGAGGAATTAGCAGTTACTTCTTAGTTCTGGACATAGCATCTTTTTTACAGACATTGTGGAACAGTGAGGAAGCATTAAGCACATGAATACTTTTTCATAAATCATAGGATCACAGATTTAGGGTTGGAAGGGAACTCAGAAGCCATCTGGTTGAAGTCCCTCAATTTTAAACTCCATCTGGGACTGTAGCTTCTGTTTTTCACTAATCATGCCTTTTCTCCATCTCAGTAGCCAATAGACTATTCCCCTGCTGGGAGATTTAATGAATGTCAGTAAAGAGACAGTGTTACCATTGTCCTTCACCCCTCTGTTCTAACCTTCCTGACTCTCTCCACAGAAAATAGTCCAAAAAGGTCACAGTACTGAGGCTTTGGTCTTTCTACTACTAAAAGGTTGTTTTTTGGGTCTCAAAGCTTCTCTCTCTCTCTCTCTCTCTCTCTCTCTCTCTCTCTCTCTCTCTCTCTCTCTCTCTCTCTCCTCTCTCTTCACATGAATATTTCCTTTCACAAATAATGATCCCTTAGGAATGTAACAGCAAATCTGACTTTTTACAAGCTACCTCAGGAGGAGGGATCAGTCAGGTCTGATTTCTTGAAGGGACACCTTCCAGGCAAAACCAAGACTCTCAATGTACTATTGATATGGTTGTAAAGTGTTTCAGTCTTTCTGGAAATCAGTTTAAAATTGTATGAGAAAAAGTCATTGGCCTTTTCATACCCTTAGAGACAACTGAGTTCATTGGGAGAGAGTGCTGAATTTGGAGAGGACGTGGGTCTGAATCCTATCTGTGTCACTTAAAACCAATGAGACTTTGAATAAATCACCCACCTCTCTTGGCCTCAGTTCCCTCACCTGAAAAATGAATGGTTAGATTAAAAGACTAAATGATCTCTCTGTGCCTTCTAGATCTATATCTATTATCCTAAAACTAATCAATCCCACCACTGACTCCCAAAAAGTCACAGATAGAAAAGTTTCATGTATGCCAAAATACTCATTGCAAACTTTTCATATCAGTTAAAAACTAGAAATAAAGTGGGTGTCCACCAATTGGAGAATGACTGAACAATCTGTGTTATATGAATATAAAGGAATATTTTCATTCTGGAAAAAAGGACAAATATGAGGAATTCAGAGAAATATGGGAAGATGTGTGGGAACTGATGCTGGGGGGAGGCGGGGCAGAGAATAGAACCAGAAGAACTAATATATGAAATAATATATCAAATAAAAACACAGTATATGAAATAACTATAATAATGTATCTGACATCAGCATTAAAAGACAACTCAACTCAATTAATTGCAATGACCAATCTTGACCTAAGAGAATGTGATGAAACAAACTTCTGGGTAAAGAGTTGTGAGAATCATAGGATCGTAGATCTAAAGTTGGGACTTTGGAAGTCATTTAATCAAACTCCTTCATTTTACACATGTAAAGTCCACAGAAATTTAGTAGGTAGTTAGCATCAGATAAAGGATTTGAACTCAGGTCCTCTGACTTCAGAGCTAGTTTTTTTGTTTGTTTTGCTTTTTGGAGGGTGGAAGGCAGGGCAATTGAGGTTAAGTGACTTGCCCAAGGTCACATGGCTAATAAATGTTAAGTGTCTGAGGCTGCATTTGAACTCAGGTCCTCCTGATTCCAGGGTCGGTGCTCTATTCACTGTGCCACCTAGCCGCCCCTTTCAGAGCTGGTTCTGTTTCTACTGTACCATGTTACCTCCCTAACTATAGTTCCAGAATGTTGATACATTGTCTCATAGACATTTCCAACTCAGTATATCCAAAACAGAAAAACTCACCTTCTTCCAAACCTCCTTATGTCCATAGAGGGCACCACCATCCTTCCAGTTACTAGGTTGGCAACCTCAGAATCGTCCTTAACTCTTCCCTATTTTCCCCATCCTTTCCTTTCCCTCCTCCTATCCAATCAGTGGACAAGTTTTCTTGAGCTACCTTAACAACATCACTTCCAGGCTTCCCCTTCCCTCCACTCACATGAGTAGCACTCAGTCCACCACCACCCTCTGGCCTATCCATCTGTAAACTGAATGGTTGTGGGGCAGCTAGGTGGCACAGTGAATAGAGCACCAGCCCTGGAGTCAGAAGGACCTAAGTTCAAATCTGACCTCAGACACTTAACACTTTACTAGCTGTGTGACCTTGGGCAAATCACTTAACCCCAATTGCCCTGCCTTCCACCCTCCAAAAAGCAAAAAACTAAAACTAAAACAAACAAAAAAATTAATGGTTGAGTGGCTTGAGACAGAGACTAGTTAAGAGGCTGTCCTATCCAGTTCTCTATGCCTCAATTCTCTCCCCCTCCTTCATCTATGGACCACACTGCCGCCAACATGATAGTCCTGACTCACAGGTCAGAGCACGTCCCTACTGTCCTTAACAAGTTCCAGAGCTCCCTGCTGCTCCTAGGATAAAATAGAAACTCCTCTATCTGGCATTTATTGACCTTCACAACCTGCCTCCAGCCTATCACCTTTCAGGCTTTATCACTCTTTACTCTTCTCATATATTCTACATCCCAGCCAAACTGGCTTCCTCACTCTTCCTTCCTTGCAGGACTTTCCACTCCCACTTCTGGGTCCCTGCCTAGAATGCCCTCTCTATGCCTCTTAGAATCCCTACTGCTGATGCTGTTTAGTCATGTCAGACTCTTCTTGATGTCATGTACCGCAGCACATCAATTCTTCCATGGGGTTTTTTGGGCAAAAATATTAGAGTGGTTTGACATTTCCTTCTCCAATAGATTAAGGAGAACAGGGTTAAGTGGCTTGCCTAGGGTCACATAGCTAATAAATGTCTGAAGCCAGATTTGAACTTGGGAGGAGAAGTGATTCCAAGGCTGGTGCTCTATCCACTGTGCCACCAAACTGCCCACCTTCAAAGCTTAGCTCAAGTGCAAACACCTACATGCAAGCTTTCCCAATTCCCAACCTTCTACTGGCTCCTCACTTGCAAAATTATGTATTTTACTTATATGTGGACATATTTAACATGCCCCTCTCCCCAATAGAACATATGCTCTTTAAAGGTAGACATTAAGTAGGTGCTTAATAAAAGGACTGATTGATTGGTTGGGAGACTAATGCTGATACATTTTGTTTAGCTGATTTTCGTTATTCAAGGTAGGGTTCAATGTGTGTATATGAAAGGGAGAAGAAAATGGGGGACGATCAGGAGACAACTGTGGTAAAAACAAAAAAAAAAGGCATCAATAAAACTTTTTAAAGGCAAAATTACCTAGAACATAGCCCTTTAATCTAACCATTTAAACAGAATGTTCTAAGGCTTTTAAACAAACATCTAAGTAGTTTTCCCCACGCTGGCCATGTACTTGTACCATCATTGGTAAGAGTTTTTCTCCCATCTAAGGGCCACTGGTCAAGAGGTTTGTATTAAAAGTTTGTGTTTGTTTTTTCCTGAGGGGGAGAAGGGATAGGTGCACAAGAAGGCCTCCCAAAAGTTGTGACCTATTTTTTTCTTTTGCCTGCAGAGTGAATTTCATTTTTTATCACTTTCTCTGGAGAGCCCTGTTTTTACCAGCAATATGAATGTGTTTCCTTATTTTAGACACCTACTCTTACACATTCCCACGCACCTCATAGCTTCCCTTTCCTTAGCTTCCTGACTGCTCTTCTTCTGCCCAGGATCAGCCCCCTCTCCCAGAGTCCTGTGAAGTGATTTGAAGACTATCACATTCCCTTTTTCTTCTTGAGAGAAATGATGGACCTAACTTCTCTCATTCAATTCAATTCTGACTAATGCACTTTAACTCAAAAAAATTTAAGCTTTTTCTATGGTCTTATCCTAGGACCTGGGGATTCAAAGATAGGTGCAACAAAGTCCTTACTATCAAAAGGCTTACAGTATAATTGGGGGGGGGGGGGGGGGAGAGAGGAGAAGGAGATAGGGAGCACGCATTTATTAAGTGCCTACCCATGTATCAGGCACTGTGCTAAGGACTTTATAAATATTATCTTTTTTTTCTTTTTTATAGTATCTTATTTTTTTCCTAATTACATGTCAAGAAAATTCTTAGCATTCAATTTTACAAGATTTTGAGTTCCAAATTTTTCTCCTTCCCTCCCCTTTCCTACAATGGTAGGTAATTTGATATAGGTTATACAAGCACAACATATTTCATATTAGTCACAGTTGTGAAAGAAGAAACAGATAAAAGAAAAAAAAACATGAAAAAGAATAAAGTGAAAAAAGTATGGTATGCTTGAATCTGCTTTCAGAGTCCATCACTCTTTATCTGTATGTGGATAGCACTTTCCTTCATGAGGCCTTTCTACTTGTCTTGATCATTGCGCTGCTGAGAAAAGCTGAGTCATTCATAGCTGATCATCACACAATGTTGCTGATACTGTGTACAATGTTCTCCCAGTTCTACTCATTTCACTTTGCATCAGTTTGCACAAGTCTCTCCAGGTTTTTCTGAAATCTGGCTGCTCATCATCTCTTATTGCACAATAGTATTACATTCATATACCACAGCTTGTTCAGCCATTCCCCAGTTGATGGATATCCCTTCAATTTCTAATATTTTGCCACCATGAAAAGGGTTGCTATAAATATTTTTGCACATGTAGGTCTTTTTCCATTTTTTATGATTTCTTCAGGATGCAGACATAGTAGCGGTTTTGCTGGATCAAAGGGTATGCACAATTTGGTTGCCCTTTGGGCATAGTTCCAAATTACTCTCCATAATGGTTAGATCAGTTCACAGTTAACACCAATAGTGCATTAGTGTCCCAGTTTTCTCACATTCTCTCCAACATTTTTAGTTTTCCTTTTTTGTCATATCAGTCAATCTGATACATGTAAGGTGGTACCTCAGACTTGTTTTAATTTTTGTTTCTCTAATCAAAAGTGATTTAGAGGGGTGGCTAGGTGTCACAGTGAATAGAGCACCGGCCCTGGAGTCAGGAGGACCCTAGTTCAAATCTGATCTCAGACACTTAACACAAAACTGGCTGTGTGATATTGGGCAAGTCACTTAACCCTAATTGCCCTACCTTCCCCCCTCCAAAAAGAAAAAAAAATTATTTAGAGAGCTTCTTCATTTGCCTGTAGATAGCTTCTAATTCTTTATCTGAAAACTGCCTGTTCATATCCTTTGACCATTTATCAATTGGGGAATGGTTTGAATTCTTAGAAATTTAACTCAGTTCTCTATATATTTGAGAAATGAGACTTTTATCAGAGACACTTGCTGTAAAGATTGTTTCCCAACTTTCTGCTTCCCTTCTAATCTTGGTTGCAGTGGTTTTCTTTATGCAAAAGCTTTTTTTTTTTGTCTTTTTTTGGAGGGGGAAAGGCAGGGCAACTGAGGTTAAATGACTTCCCCAAGGTCACACAGCTAGTAAGTGTTAAGTGTCTGAGGTCACTTTGAACTCAGGTCCTCCTAACTCCAAGGCTGGTGCTCTATTCACTGTGCCACCTTGCTGCTCCAATGTAAAAGCTTTTTAATTTAACATAATCAAAATTATCTATTTTATGTTTTGTAATGCTCTCTATCTCTTGTTTGGTCATGAACCTACAACTCACTTAACTTCTCCTTTAAGAATCTGGATGCTAGGAACTATGTCCAAAGGGCTATAAAAATGTGCATACCCTTTTACCCAGCAATACCAGTTCTAGAGTTGTATCCCAAAGAGATCATACAAGTGGGAAAAGGACCCATACGTACAAAAATATTTATAGCAACTCTTTTTGTGACGGAAAAGAATTGGAAATCAAGGGAATGCCCATCAATTGGGGAATGGCTTAACAAGTTGTGGTATATGAATGTAATGGAATACTATTGTGCTGTAAGAAATGAGGAAGAGCCGTGTAACCTTGGGCAAGTTACTTAACCCCAATTGCCCTCCAAAAAGGCAAAAAAAAAAAAAAAAACGGGGAGGAGATGGACTTCATAATAACTTGGGGAGACTTACATACACTGATGCTGAGTGAGAGAGCAGAACCAGAGGAACTTTGTACACGATTACAGACACATCATATCTGTGATGACTGACTTTGATAGACTGGGCTCATCTCAGCAATGCAAGGTTATAAGACGACTCCAAAGGATTCATGATGGAAAAGGCCATCCACATCTACAGAGTCTGAATGCAAACTGAAGCAAACTACTTGCTCTCTTTTTTGTTTTGTTTTGTTCCTTCTTTCTTGTTGTTCATTTGATTGGTTATAATCCTTTTTTACAACTTGACTAATGTTTAATGTGAAGGTATTTGTAGGACCTATATTGGATTGCATGCTGCCATGGGGGGGGGGGGGGGGGGGGGGGAGGGAGGGGAAGAAAATTTGGAACTCAAAAGCTTGTGGAACTGAATGTTGTAAACTAAAAGTAATTAATTAAATTTTTTAAAAAAGAATTTGAATGCTATACCATGGTGCCTATAAGTTTAATATTGATAGTACTTTAATGTCTATGATACCTTTTAGCAAGATGTAGTTTCCTTCCTTATCTCTTTTAATTAGGTCTGTGTTTGCTTTTGCTTTGTCTGAGATCAGGATGGCTACCCTTGCTTTTTTTACTTCAGCTGAAGTGTAATAGATTCTGCTCTAGCCCCTTACCATTACTCTGTATGTATCTCTCTACTTCAGGTATGTTTCTTTTAAACAATATATTGTGAGATTGTGGTTTCTGATCCATTCTGCTATCTGCTTCCATTTTATGGGAGAGTGCATCCCATTCACATTCACAGTTATGATTACTAACTGTGTATTTCCCTCCATCCTATTTTTCCTCTTGTTTGTCCTCTCTCCTTTCACCCTTTCCCTCCTTGACAGTATTTTGCTTCCATCTACCACCTACCCTGGGCTGCTCTCTCTTCTGTCAGATCCCCCCTCCCCTTTACTTAGTCTCCTCCCCTCCTACTTTCCTGTAAGGTAAAATAGAGTTTTATAGTCAACTGATTATGTATATTATTTCCTCTTTGAGTAAATACTGATGAGAGGAAGGTTTATGCAATGCCTATTGTCCCATCTTTCCCTGTACTTTAATAGGTTTTTTATACCTCTTCATGTGAAATAACTTCTACCTCTCCCTTCCTTCTGTACCCATTGAATTCCTATTTCTAATCCCTTAATTATTTTTTATGTCATTCCCTTAAATCCACCTTATACCCATACCTGTCTATGTATATTCTTTCTAGCTTTACTATTAGTGGTAGAATTTTTAAGAATTACAAATATAATCTTCCCATATAGGAATGTAAATAGTTCAGATTCATTGAATCCCTTGTGTTTTCTTTTCCCTTTTTACCTTTTTAGGCTTCTCTTGGGTCTTGATATTAGAGATCAAACTTTTTGTTCAGTTCTGGTCTTCTCCTTATGAAAGCTTGAAATCCTTTTATTTCACCAAATGATCATTTTTTTCCCTTGAAGTATTATGCTTAATTTTCCTGGGTAGGTGACTCTTAGTTGTAGTCCTAGCTTCTTTGCCTTCCAGAATATCATGTTCCATGACTGCTGATCCTTTAATGTTGCAGCTGCTAAATCCTGTGTAATCCTGATTGTGGTACCCCAATATTTGAATTATTTCTTTTTGGCCTGATAGTTATGTAATGTGGCTATAATGTTCCTTGGCATTTTTACTTTGAGATGTCTTTACTGAGGTAATCAGTGAGTTCTCTCAATGACTATTTTGCCCTCTGGTTTCAAGACATCAGGGCAATTTTCCTTGACAATTTCTTGAAAGATGATGTCCAGGTCCTACTTTTGATTATGGCTTTCAAGCAGTCCAATGATTCTGACATTTTCTCTCCTGACTTTATTTTCCAATGAGTTTTTCTAATGGGTTTTTTTTCTAATTTTTCTAATATTTTCTTTTATTTTTTCATTCTTTTGAATTTGTTTGACTGATTCTTGATGTCTCTTAGAGTCATTAACTTCCACTTGCCTGATTCTAACTTTTAAGGAGTTGTTTTCCTCAGTTAGCTTTTGTGCTTCCTTTTCCATTTGGCCAATTGTGTTTTTTAAGAGTTGCTTTTGGGGCAGCTAGGTGGCACAGTGAATGGAGCACTGGCCCTGGAGTCAGGAGGACCTGTGTCCAAATCTGAATCTGACCTCGGACATTTAACACTTACTAGCTATGTGACCTTGGGCAAGTCACTTAACCCCAACTGCCTTGCTTTCCCCCCTCCAAAAAAAAGCAAAAAAAAAAGAGTTGCTTTCCTTAATGAATTTATGTATCTTCTTTTTTTTTCCATGAAAAATTTCCATGAATTTTTTTCTAGGCTTGAGACCATTTTCCACTTTTCTTTGGGGTTTTGCACATAAGTGTTTTTATCTTGCTGTCCTCTTCTGAGTTTGTGTCTTAATCTTTCCTGCAACCTTCCTTGATCTTCTATGGTCAGATCCTTTTTTTGTTGTTTTTTGCTCAACTTTTTTTTAACTTTTCCCTTTCTTTTAAATTTGAGCTCTGCTTGCAGAGTAGAAGGGGCACTCCCTCAGGCTTCTTGTACCAGGGGCTATAGATTCTGCCTATTTACCTAGTGCTGTACTGATATTGCCCTGAAGTCTACGGGTTACCCTCATATCTCATGGTGTATTGAGGGGGTGGGGTTGGGGGGTGGCTGGTGCTGCTAGAGACTGTAAGGGTCTGCAGTTTACCTGGTGCTGAGCCAGGGTCCTAGTGCTGATGTCTGGCATGTGCTGAGACTACTGGGATGTGTCTGCATTTCCCTGGGGCTGCACTGAAGCATGTGTTCATCTGGTTGCTGGCAACCACCTGTTTACTGTAAGTTGAGGCATGAAGTTGGTCTCTGAGCTGGAGTCTGCCCATTCCCCTGACTATGCTGAGGTATGCTGGGGCTGGGGGGAGGTGGAGAGGGGAAGGGGTTGGTGTTGGTATTTGCCTACTCCACCACACTAGGGTGCAAGATCTTCCATTGCTTTGCAAAGGTGGGGCTTGCTTCTGGCTTGTTGGGATGCTTCCTGCCCTGGATTGTGTTCCCCTTTCACCCAAATTAAATAGACTTTTCTTGCCAATCTTCCAAATTTCTTGGGATGAAAGATTGTTTCACCCTGTCTTTTTTGCTAGTTATGCTGTTTCAGGATTTGTTTGGGGGCACTATTTCATTGGGAGTTGTTTGGAGGTGAATATGGGAGAGTTAAGGCAATTTGCTGCTTACTTTGCCATCTTGGCTCCAAGAATATTATCTCATTTGATCCTCATAATAACCTTGCGAGGTAAAGGCTAATATTATCTCCATTTTACAGTTGAAGGAACTGAGGCAGACAAATATAACCCCATAGCTAGGAAGTGTCTGAGGTCACATTTGAACTCAGATCTTCCTATCTTCAGGCCCAGGGCTCTATCCATTACACTTCCTAGCTGCTTAGCATAGTGTAAGACTAGGGTAGTCATAAAGCATTTTAGCTGGTAAGTTTCTTGAGTATACAGACTGACTTTTATCTTTGTACTACTGATGTCTAACAGTGTCTAGATTATAGTAAGTACTTAATACATGCTTGGTGATTGGTTAGTTGATTTTCCTCTTTCTATCCCCAGCATCAAGCAAAACACCTTTCAAATAGTAAACATGTAATAAATATTTATTGATTGAAATTTCTTGAATCACAGTTTCCTTTGGAGCCTCCCAAACAATCAACTAGCTCTGGCAATGCCTGTGTCAACCTCATTATCAGTGTGTACATCCCTGGAAAGTATACTGCCAAAGTAAACAAACTTACCCACAGTATTCAAAACTTCTCCATTTGCTGTAACCTCTGGTTCCGCATATAGATGATGTGGTGCTGGCTGGTAGAGAACCTCTATTAACTTGGTGTTAACTGTTAAGCAAAATTAGCACAAGCAGCAGAGAATCAATCCATACTTTGTTCATCTCAGCCTCAAAGGCTGCATTGAGTGCATAATCATCTGCAAACAAAAAAACATGTACCAACTCTCCCTCTATGTTAATCTTGGCTTGTAGCCTTTTCAAATTAAATAACTTACCATCACTGTGGTAATTGTCTTTGATGTTGTTTTCATCCTTATTGAAAGCATCTAACAAAATTGCTGGAAACATTATGCTAAAAAAAATGGAAGAAAGCACACAGCCCTGCCTCACTCCACTGGTGACTAGGGAAGCTTGAGAACATTGTCCATTATCCAGAATTCTGGCAAGCATGCCATCATGAAACTGACATACAATATTGAACTCCAGGCCAGAAAATTTTGCCATGATCTTCCACAGGTCCTTGTAACTGACAGTATCAAAGGCCTTAGTCAGATTGACAAATGTTGTGTACAGACTTCTGTTCTGGCATCTCTCCTGGAGTTGTCAGGCAGCTGAAGCCACACCGGCTCTCCAGTAGATGACCATCTTCCAGGTGAAGGATCAGACTATATGACTGAAAGAGAGACACCCCTATGATTGTCACAGGACAATCTATTTCCTTTACCTTTATAGAGAGGGATGATGGAAGCGTCCTTGTTCTCCTAGGGGATAGCCTCCTCTTGCCATATATCCCAGAAAATTTCAGTTAGCTTTCATATGAGCAGTGGACCACCTACCTTATAAATCTCAGCTGGGAGAGAATCAGCACCAGGTGCTTTGCCACACAAGAAGAGCCTAATAGCATTCAAAACTTCTTCTTCAGTTGGAAGTTCCTAGAGAGGGATTGATTCAACCTGACGTATGTGGTCAATGGCTTCAGCACTGGTTGATGACAGCATACTGAGAACACTATGGAAGTGTTCTACCCACCTCTCCAAGATCATGTCCTTATCACTCATCAATGTGGCTCCATCAGCACTAAGTAGTTGAGAAGCACCATAGGTGTTTGGCCCAGAAATAGCCCTTCAGGGCATTATAAAAGTGCTTTGGACTGTTACTATCTGCATAAAACTGAATTTTATCTGCCTTCTTACTAAGACAAGAATCCTTCATATCTTTAGGCTTTGCTTGCACTTTACTTCTGATGGAGTTAAATACTGCCTTCTTAGAGACAGATGAACTATCCAGTTGGCAAACCCTATGGAGTTCCAGCTTTTCATTTAGCAGTTTCTGAATTTCTCCATCATTTTCATCAGACAAATATTGATGTTTGTGAGTGTTCTGAGCCAGGTGAATTAATTCAATGCTATACACTAACTCTCTAAAAACTGCCCACTCCTTTTTCTGCTCCACTGTTGCCAATGATGTGTTGGCTCAGCTTCCCTCCAAGTTAGCAACCGACTTTTCCTGTTCACTGGGACAAGCACTCTAATCTGTTAACATTAAGCTTTCTGATAGTTGTCTTGCCTTGGGACCACCACTTTTGTTGTAGGTAAATATTTAACTTGGAAGAGAACAAGGCTGTGCACTCTGCACCACATATCACCTAAGTCACTCCTATCTGTCTCTTCCCCTTACAATGACATTCTATTGACTACGTTTGCTGTGAGGATGCATCCATGAATTTTTATTTTGTTTAGGTAAATGGAATACAGTGTTGGTGATAAGAAGGTCATGAGATGCACAAGTCTTCAGCAGTGAGTGACTGTTACTGTTGCTGTTTCCAACTCCATTCCTCCCAAAGATTCCCTGACATCTCTAGTATGCTGTGCCTACTCTTGTGTTAAAGGTACCCAGAATTATAAATTTATCCTGTTCCAGCACATTGATAACAAGGGTCTCCAGGTGTTCCATGAAATTTTTCTTTGACCTCATCAGGGTGCATCATGGTGGGAGCATAGGCACTACTGATGGTGGAATGGCGCTTTCCTGTAAGTGGCAATCACATTGTCATGAGCCTATCATTCAGTCCTTTTGGTAGGCATACAAGATTGTTGACTAGATCATTTTTTATTTGCAATTTTTCCCTGCAGCCACTCCAGAAAAACATGTATCCAGCTCCAGCTTCAGTAAACTGGCCTTCATTTGCCAGCTTTGTCTTACTCTGGGATGCTAGTTGGATACAATACTTGCTGAGTTCTCTCTCAACAAGAGCTGTTTGTCTTTCAGAGCTACTGGATTTTTTGTTGTCCATAAGTGTGCACTTATAAGTATCCATGTACCAATGGTAAGTGGAATCATCTTTGCAAAAGTTTTTGTACATTTTTTTCTGTTCTGACTATAGAGTGGGATCCCTGCCTGCTGCAGTAAGCAGGTCAGGGTTGGATGAAGCAGACAATTTTTAGGGCATCTTTTCTAGCCCCTTCCTGACACCAAGAGGCAAGCAGTGCAGCCTTTAAGAAAGGCTGCTCAGATTATAAAAATGGGAAAAGGACCCACATGTACAAAAATATTTATAGTAGCTTTTTTGTGGTGTCCAAGAACTGGAATTTGATGGGATACCCATCAACTGGGAAATGGCTGAACAAGTTGTGGTATATGAATGTAATGGAATACTATTGTGCTATAATAAATGATAAACAGGTGGACTTCAGAAAATCCTGGAAAGATTTATATGAACTGATGCTGAGTGAAGTGAGCAGAACTAAAAGAACACTATTCACAGAAACAGTCACAGTGTTCAATGACTGATTTTGATAGACTTAGCCCTTCTCAGCAATGCAAGGACCTAAAACAAGTCCAAAGGACTCATGATGGCAAATGCCACCCACATCCAGAGAAAGAACTATGAAGTCAGAATGCAGGGTGAAGCAGACTATTTTCTGTTTTGTTTTGTTTTCTCTCTCATAATTTCTCACATTCATTATAATTCTTCTATGCAACCTGACTAATGTGAAAATGTGTTTAATAGGAATGTATGTGTAGAGCCATATCAGATGGGAGGGGGAGAAAATTTAAAACTTAGGGAAGTTAATGATGCAAACTAAAAATAAATAAATTAATTTTAAAAAAAGAAAGAAAGGCTGCTCAAACACCCAAGGGGCTACCAAATCCCAATGCTGCTTCAGTTCAGTTAGGCTACCTTATGGTCTGAGACACTTGTGGGCTGGGTTGTGACAACAGATCTCAGTGTATCCACACCTGCTTCTTTGCCATTTGCCTGTTGCCACAGGACTTTGAGCTAGGTAAAAATGGTAAAATGGTATGAGTGATATCTTTTGCTTCATGCATAAATTAGTTTTAAGTGAGGCAGAGCTGTGTAAAGTCATTGTCCTCATTCTCTCTTCCATAGTCATTGAGTCCAGTGGCAAAGCAAGAAAAAGTCAAGATAACTGGTGATGGCTTGGGATACAGTGGATGACCTTGGCATCTTTGATATCTAACCAAGCTCTAAGTGCTCCACAGCACCCACTTCAGCTGCCTTCATGAGTGTTGGAACAAATTGTTCTCATCTACCTTTCTTCTAAGGAAAGTCTTCACATGCCTGGGGTAGACACCCTCCTAACTCACAAAAAGTTTTGAGACTCCTCAGTTTCCCTCAACCTGATTTAGCCCATCTGCCAAAACAGTGTGACCACTGTGCATGCTACAACTTCTTGGAGCCACCAGTTGGGTGAATCAGTGATGGATGAAAAAAAACCGGAAAAGTGCTTAGCAACCCTCACACCAGAGGCACTAGTCTTTCTTGAATATATCCTATACCTCATTTACAAACACTGACCTAAGGAAGGGATGAAGGCAAGATTTTCTATTATATATATATATTCCCTAATCATTCTTTCCTGTCCACTGATTAAGTGGAAGCATGGGGGGGGTGGAGAAAGGAGGGAAATAGAAATGAAAATATTAAAGAAGGAAGAAAATGAAATAACCAGAATATTTAGCCTGAATAGATGAGAAGAGTGAAGAGTAAAAGTGGCTAATACAGAAAGTCAAAGGGTGAATGCAAATGAAGCTGAAAGGGGCAACAGGGAACAATTACAAAAGGTAGCATCATTAAAGCATTATTTCCGTGAATGATGAATGAATATTCTCCTCAGCTGGTTGGAAATTCCTTTTGTCCAAGGAAAATATAATGGGGACAGCTACCCAGAAGTGTCTTAGCAGGCTGCAAGAGATTAATATTTAATAATTTATTAAGCAAATATTTACATTCTAGGTACAACCTAGAACTACTTTATATCTCCTGCAAGGAACACAAAGATGAATAGGAGATGTTCCCTGCCCTCCAGGTGTCTATAGTTTAGTAGATTGTGAATATATGCTGATTATAAGTGTGGGCAATGTTATAATATTTAAAGAAACTAAGTTAATATGACCAAAGGACAATAAAACTGTGCATACCTTTTTTACCCAGCAATAGCACCACAAGGTCTGTATACCAAAGAGATCATAAAAAAGGGGAAAGAACCCACATGTACAAAAATATTTATAGCAGCTCTTTTTGTGGTGTCAAAGAATTAGAAATTGAAGGGATGCCCATCAACTGGGGAATGGTTGAAGAAGTTATGGTCTATGAATGTAATGGAATACTACTGTTCAATAAGAAATGATGAGCAGGCAGATTTCAGAAAAACCTGTAAAGACTTACATGAACTGATGTTGAGTGAAGTGAGCAGAACCAGAAGAACATAGTACACAGTAACAGCAACATTGTGTGATGACCAACTTTTATAGACTTAGCAATTCTCAGTAATACAATGATCTAAGACAATTCTAAAAGACTCATGATGGAACATGCTATCCCACATCCAGAGAAAGAACTGTGGAGTCTGAATGAATGCAGATTGAAGCACACTGTTTTCTCTTTTTTGTTTTTTCTTTCTCTTGGTTTTTCTCTTTTGTTCTGATTCTTCTTTCATAACATGACCAATGTGGAAATATGTTTAATATGACTGTACATGTATAGCTTATATCAGATTACATGACATCTTGGGGAAGGGGGAGGGGAAGAAAGGAGAAAAAATTTTGGAACTCAAAATCTTATAAAAGTTGAAAATCAAATATAAATAAATAAATTTTTTATAAGTTGAATTCTAATTATAATGAGAAGCACAGTGGTATAGTGGATAAAAGTGTTCTCTGAGACAGAAAGATCTGGGTTCAAGTACTGCCTCTAATATAAATTGAATGTGTGAACCTGGACAAGTCAACTAATCTCTCAGTACTCTAGTCTAAGACTCTAAGTCTAACCACCAGAAGCTAATCTCCAGAAAGTTGCCCATCAAGCAAATATAAAGTAATGCTCACTAAGTATAAAATAATGCTCACTTTTGCACTATATGGGTAAATGTACCCAGGAACATACATAGTCCAAAGAAGACATGGTTTTAAAAATTATGTATTTTTTAAAAATACAGTACCTTACTATTCTGGAATTCAGCTGTTCAACAACTTCACTTCTTTAGACCACAAA
Source organism: Petaurus breviceps papuanus (assembly GCF_028583685.1). Taxonomy (NCBI): domain Eukaryota; kingdom Metazoa; phylum Chordata; class Mammalia; order Diprotodontia; family Petauridae; genus Petaurus; species Petaurus breviceps. Next base: position 305,944 of record NW_027187234.1, read on the forward strand.
CAAGAAACAGGAAACTAGCAAAAAAGTTTTATGAATGACCAAAACGGATTTCAAAAAAATCAAAGTACTAAAGTTTATGGACTTATCCTTGAAGCCTTCACTAACAACCAGTTTATTCTTGTTTTCAGTTCAATTCAACAAGTATTTAACACATTGACTATGTGCTAAGAACTCAGTTTTAAGTACTGGAGATATTAAAAAAAAAAAAACATGAAAGCCACCCTTGCCTTCAAGGAGCTTACATTCTACTTGGGAGAAACATCATGTACACTGATAAGTTCACCAGGGGAACCTAGGTCTGAACCAGGAAAAGTTACCAAAAAGGAGAGACTATAACCTCTCCCACATTCTGCCTTGGAAGTAATAAACCTCAGAGCTGACTGGAGTGAGCAGAACTGGAGAAGCTCCCGACAATCCTACTAAGAGTCTATGCCCCTTCTGAAAGGCACAGCACACCCCAGCTGAAAGACTAAGGTGGGACCCCAGAAGAAAGAGACTTCCAGCTGAGCCTGGGGCTGGAGGTGGTAGAGAGCGCAGTAATCCATTAAAGAGCAAAGCCAAGGATTTCATCAGACCAACCCATCCACAAGAGATACAACACCTTGTGCAGAGCCAGCCTATCAGCTGAAAGACCTTCGTAGCCCAACTCAGCAGTGTGCTGCATCCTCCAAAACAGATAGTATTCCTCACAAAAAGCAAACCCAGATAATCCATCCATCCTACAGAGATGCCATGCCCTGTGAGGACCCAGCCCCACCTAGCAGTAGAGCAAATTGTCCATCACTGATACCACACGTCGCAGTGAATCAATCGTATTAGGGCTTTCTGAAGAGAGAAAGGCTATCAATGCCCTGCAATTCCAGAGTTATGAGTTGCAGTGCCCACACATGCTCCTTATATTATAATTTTTAAAGTTTCTGTCCATCCTCTACCACCATTTGTGGAATTTGTGTATTTGTGGAATAGTACACCTCAGGATTTTGGAAGAAATCTTTTCTAACTACTGTTCTACCTAAACCACTTGAGAAAATGTCTTTTCTAAGAGCTAATTTGGGTCTAGTGGTTGATTGTTATTTGGAAGCACAATGTTGGGGGCTCTTAGGCTATATTGTTAGGAAGTCATCCACATGGTTATCTCCTAGGGTCCAAGATAAAAGCTGTCCCTCCAGGGATTCAATATGCCAATGCAAGTACAAGTGAGAGATAATAGCCCAAAGAGGTTGCTATATACATAAAATAGATAAAAAGTGATTTGGAAGGCAGAAGGACTAACTATCAAGGAGGGATCAATAAAGACTTCATATAGAAGATGCCACTTGAAATGGAGCTAAGGATTGTAATAAGTGGAAGTGAGAGGGAAAGCAAGTCTTCTAGAGAAGGGAGATTGTGCAGAAGCATGGAAAAAGGAGATAGATTATTGGGTATAGGAGACTTCAAGAAAACCAGTTTGGCTTGAATGTAGAGTATATGAAAAGGAATAATTGAAAATGTTTGGAAAGATGATCTAGAATCAAAAATTTTTAGGGTTTTAAATGAAAGAAGAGTTGAAAATGACTCTGAGACAGCATACCTAGGACTAGTTATCTGCTTTCAATCCTATAGCAGATTAGAAGTAGCAAATTAAATTCGTGTAAGGTGCTACTATAGGCAAGCACAGCTATAGTACCAGTATTGAACAAAGAGAAAACAGAAAAACTACATGTAGAATCTGAGTGTCTAGCCCTCTCCCTACTTGTACCTTAGGGTAAGTCTTGATTCAAGGTACTGCATGTGACTGATATCATAAAATTATAACTCCCAAAAGAAAGAGAAATTCCCTCCTTTGTTATCCTCTTCAAGAGGTGCTCAAAATTTACTCAAGAGCCCTGTCTTTCCTTCAGAGATGACTCCTAGGTGCTGACTGTCTATACTCTAGAGAATAGAGCTGCCTTACTTTTTAAAGGCCACTAGGAGGAAGGCTGATCATCAGCCAGCCATTCAGATGTTCCTTGTGTCCCATCAGGTGCCTTTATCTAATGGCCAACTCCTTATAATCAAGTTATTTAGGAAACACTTTTTCAAGTTATCAAGTTGTTTAGTTAAATCCTTAATGCTTTTGTTCCTGTGTGTTTAGGAAAACTACCCAATTTGATCAAGGACTACCCATACCTACATCCTTTACATGTATAAATCTCTCTCTCTCTCTCTCACAGACACACACACACACACACACACACACACACACACACAATCATAGTAGTCCACGGCCACTTAGTGTAGGAGTAAATAACCCCCCCACACACTAGTAAACAAGCCCCAGTTCAGCTCTAAATCTCTGATCCTATCATTTTTCAACCCGATGCTAAAATAATGACATTAGCATATGACAGCATCATACAAAACTGATATGATGTGATAGAATAAGATGACTCAGAGTCCTCCCTCCATTCTTTCTAGGACCTGAGCTACTGATCTACTCTGTCTCTGTGATGTGCCATGTGCCCTCCTACTCTTGTGCTACTACTCCCACTGTTCCCTGTGCCTGGGATGTCTTTCCTCCCCTTCTTTACCTGTTGAATGCTTATCCCTCCCTAAAACTCAAATTGAATTTCATCTTCTCTGTGAAGTCTTTTCTCATCTCCTCCCCTCTCCTCTCCACTGGTAATGATCTTCTCCATCTTCATACTTACTATGTATATTGTGTGTTCTAATAGCCTTCTACCAGTCTTCTGTGAGTTCCACAAAGGTAGGGAACATGTTTTATCTAAATTTTGTCTCTTTCCCAGTGCACAGCAGAGTAAGCAGGTATAAGTGTTTATTAATAACTGTTTATTTGGGAAATGAATATATAATCATCACTAGTCTAAGAAGATTTGAGTTCAAGGCCTGCCTCTGCCTGGCCTCTGGGGCGATTTTCAGCAACCGAGCAGTCCATGAGTACATTTAGGCACTTACTGTGACACAGGTGCTATGCTAAGTGATGGGGATAAAAGGAAAAAGAAAAACACATATCCAAAAATAGATCATTTTATTTCCAGTCTCACAACCTTAGTTGCCATATATACAAAGTGAAGAGTTTGGATTAAGATCAGGAGTTCTTAACCTGGGTTCAACAATTCATCTTTTTTTTTATTTTGCTCTTTGGAGGGCAATTGGGGTTAAGTGATTTGCCCAATGTCACATGGCTAGTTTTTGTGTTAAGTGTCTGTAATGGAAATGCAAATTTGGAAGATCTTCCCTGCCCCTAGGCTAAAGTGTACCTGAAGCCTTGGGTGGGAGGCTTGTTTTTCAGTAAATACTTCTTGATTGGCCAGTGAGTCAATAAGGTTGTTACATTTTCTGAGCCAGGAGAAGTCTATATAAGCCCTGATGTGTAGCTTTGTTTTGGGACTCACTTTGAGAAGTGTTCTGTGATTTGATCTGAATTCTGGGAAGCCGTTGTTGAGAGTCCCCCCGGCTTTGAAAAACCCAGATGTGGAAACCCAGATGTTGACTGGGTATGGATGTTGGACAGTTTGGAAATCTGTCTACTTGATCTGTTTCTGTCTTGATAATTCTGCCTGTATGCTTTGAAGTTCGGGGTGCTGACCTTTTTCCCCTGAACAAGGTAAATGATATATGTCTGACTGATTAAAGTAAGCTTGTTAATCCATTTTGAGTTGCTTTCCTTTAACAAAGCAGATCCAAGAACCTGTATGGGCAGCAAACCCTGAGGACGCGCTTGGGGTGCTTGCTGCTACAGTGTCTGAGGCCAGATTTGAACTCAGGTCCTCCTGACTCCAGGGCTGGTGCTCTATTCACTGTGCCACCTAGCTGTCCCAAAAATTCAGCTTTTAAAAATATTTTTATAATTATTTCAATGTCAATTGTCTGTAATTCTATGTACTTTATTTTATCCATTTATAATATTGTTCTAAGAAGAGATCCATAGACTTCACCAGACTGACTGCCAAAAGAGGTCCACAGCACAGAAAATGTTAAGGACCCCTAGACTGAATGATCTCTCAGTTTCCTTCTACCACTAATATTCTTTGAGTCTATGTTTATAACGATGAGCCTAAGTCATTAAGAGAAAGTTAAATTATATTCAAAGTCTTTTGTTTAAGAAATCAGTTGAGTGAGAAACATTTTAGAAAGATAAGTATATTGGTACCCAAATGGTTTAAGTCCAGGGGTAGGGAACCTGTGGTCTCAAGGCCACATGTGGCCCTCTAAGCCCTCAAGTGTGGCCCTTCAAATGAATCCAAAGGTTTAAGCCCTCAATTAAATGGGAAAAAATGGCTCTCTGGGATAATATTCTGGTTCAATTTAAACCAAATGGAAAGTTGACTCAGTCTATTCCTCCATTAAAAAAAACAAGTACTAAACACCTACTATATGCAAGATCTTGTACGGGAAACCCTAATGAACAAAACACATTCCCTGTCCCAATTATTCAGCCATAATTCGAAGAAAATTTTCATTCATTCAATTCATTTATTCAACAGACATCTACCAAATGCCTACTACGCGTACGCATGAAATAGGCAAGTTATTTCTTATCAGATTTTGTTCTAGTTCAATAGAATTTGTGAATAAACTAGCTTGGCTCCTGTTAAAATTAATTATGGATGTGTTTTTTTTAATTTGGTTCCATAACAAATGAATATCTGAATTGGATTGGGATTCAGTAAGTAGTATACTTTGACCAAGTGTTCATTCATTATTTGGCTTATTTCAAGTCCCTGATTAAACTACAGAACAGTGGTGCAGTTCTCAGGATGTAATGACACCATTTGCAGTCTGGCAAATATGTTAGTGAACATTAAACCCTTAAAAATTCTCAGACAAAAGACTCTTGTGTTCCTAATGGATGTTAACAAACTCAGAACCAAAATCACAGAATGTATAAATTAGGATGGTCCCCCAAAAGCCACTGAATCTACCCTATACCTTACTAAAAGACCTTCCTCCATGCCTGACAAGTAGTCTTAGAACCTTTGAATTTTTGCTTGCAGAACCGTTGTCTCGTCTCTCCCTAGGTCTGCCATGTCTTAAATGAATTGCTCCCACATGTCAAAGTTCCTACTTAATTGCTCTTCTCAAGAGCCAAGTAGAAAAAATCTAATTAATTATCCACAGGACAGTATTTCAAATACTTGAAGACAGCTTTCATGTTCCCCCAAAATTCTCTTCTCCAAATTGAACATCCCCAGTTCATTCAATAGATCTTCAAATGAAATGACCTCAAGGTCCTTCCTGAAGTTCATTGTCCTCCACTAGACTCCTCAATTAAAGCCAGTTGCTCTGGATTCTCAAAGACTCTGTCATCACAATACAAGCTCTAGGGGCAGCTAGGTGGCACAGTGAATAGAACACTGGCCCTGGAGTAAGGAAGACCTGAGTTCAAATCCAGCCTCAGTCACTTAACACACACAACAACAAAAAACTAGCCGTGTGACCTTGGGAAAGTCACTTAACCCCAATTGCCTTACCTTCCCCCCTCCAAAAGAAAAAAAAAAAGAATTCAAGCTCTATCATGTCCTACCTAACTGGAAAGGTGTCCTATAAAGGCCCCATCATGGACTACATGTCTATCACCCAAAGACCACTCTACTTACATTCAGAGGTCATCATCATCATCATCATCAAGTTTGTTACAATGTGACAAATTTTTCAGGCCAAGCAATTCTTAAAGACCTTTTACCAAGAAATATTAGAGTTATGATCCACCATAGTGGAAACCATAGATTCTAGAAGTCTCAAACAAATACATAATACTAATATTATTTACCATCATTTATTCCCTGGTGCAACCATTGGGTTCCTTTCAAAGCCAGCTCATGAAATGCAATTACCAGAAGGAAAAAGTACTGTTGAAGGAAAACTTGCCATTTGCTGATGAACTAGGCAAACAGAGAAGCAAGCTCTAAGTGAGTCAGGCATTGGCAATTGAACCATTTCCATCAACATTTTAGCTTCTCTTTCACTGTTCCTGAAAAATGTAGAGAGAAAAAGAATAGCATGCCTATGAAATCATTATGGCCAGGCAAAAAATAGGCTTGCTCCCATTATAGGGATTTTCACATCTGCCTAATTCAAATGATATAAATAAAGCCTGCCACATACCCTGTCAGGAGACACGCTCATCTAAATGTAAATAGTGGGCATCTTTGACAGACAATCTCCCTTCTCCAATGGAGTCACTAGACTCATGGGGGGGAAATGGGAAGAAATATATTCCCACATGAATTTAAAAAAAAAAAAAAGAGCTCATGGCATCTTTTTTGATTGTGTGTACCTTTTTTTTTTATTCCCCCAACCTGGAAAGTATTTCTTGCATTCCTGTCTCAGTATACTACCTTAACATCCCTTAATGTGCAGCTCCATAGTAATTCATCATTACCCAGCCTCCAAATTATTCTAGTGTTGATTAAATTAGTAAATGCAATCACAATCTGAAGTGAGTTAATTGAGAGAATTTATTTGGGCCTGACAGTTTTATGCATGTTTGATTAAGTATTATAAGGTTTGTTTTTGATTTTGCATAATTTAACTTTAAATCCTGCACTGGGGGGCCCATCAACCATTAACGACCAAAATAAACTCTTTTAAGATGCATATATTTATGATTTATTTCTAAATGCAATGTCTTCCAGATTTTGTTTTATTTTATTTTTTGTGTGCCTTTGCCAAAGTGACAAATATGTTTAAAGTAACATTTTGAGCCATTGGGTTAGTGCTATAAATCTTCAGGAATGTATACAATTCATTAAAAGTTTTGAAAGAAGTACAAGTTCGCATTTATATTGCAACAAGTGACATATAAATGCGTATGTTTGTCTTCCCTGCTTGCCATAAAATATATCTGCAATTCCTGGCTGCTTTGACTAATACAAATAGCCCACTCTCTGGTGCAATGATAAGTTTCATCACAAATCTTCACTCCTGTCAACACAAAACTGTTCAATCAACAGGAATATGAGTTGTGTCTTTTGTGAAATTAGCACAGGAAAGAAATACAACCTATTTTCCTTGCCCAGGGATGCGTGGGCGGGTCCTGTAAGACCTGAACTTATGATGTTTGCTAGGGATCTGATCTCTTATCTCTGAATGTCAAAGCTGCAATTCCCACTTGGCCTCAAAGACATTTGTTTTATGAGGACACATTCATTAATGAGCCCAGGAGCTAGCCGCCTTGAGAGAAGGCAAGGGCTTCCTAGTCTGCTTCTTGTTTGTGCTTCTTCTCAGGAGGGATCAGAATTTTAAGAAATATGGGTCATATTTCCCCAGTCTTAGTGATATGGTTGTTTCTTAGTCCTACTAATCAGTTCTGTAATTTGCTTTTTGTTCTTTTCTTTATGAAAATGGATAGAGAGATGTCCTTGAAGTCAAGCAGATCTGCTGGGTTCAAGTCTCACACAAATTGGCTATGCAACCTTGTACCTGTGCTCCATGCTCTAAGACTAAAAATTGTCCAGAAGGTTCCAAGCTGCATTGATAGGTAGGAAATTCCTTTGCCTGGGAGTTCCCATACCAATGAAATCACAGTCCAGTCTGTAACCCTGTTACTCTTTTTTTGTTTGTTTTTTTGGAGGGGGGAAGGCAAGGTAATTGGGATTAAGTGACTTGCCCAAGGTCACACAGCTAGTAAGTGTTAAGTGTCTGAGGTCGAATTTGAGCTCAGGTCCTCCTGACTCCAGGGCCAGTGCTCTATTCACTGTGCCACCTAGCCACCTGTTACTCTTAAACATCTAAACCCTGTTACTCTTAAATATCTAAAATGCTCATAGGGGAATAAAAAGGTGAAGAGGCGATTATTGCTAACTTTTTAAATAATGAAAGCTTTCTGCTAATTAACTGGATTCTCAAAATGCTCCTGTATATCACTCCCCTCACACACATACACACAAACTCTACTGAAAGCACAAAAATGTTAGAGCTAGAAGGAACTAGTACTTGGTACATAGTAGACACTCAAATGCTTGATGACTGACTGCTTCATTGACCTTCTTTGAACATCTAAATCTTACAGATATGGAAACTGAGGTCCAGAGACAGGAAAGGATTTGATATAGGCAGTACAGCTGAGATCATCTACTGCATCCCAGGTCATTGTTTGTCTTGACCTTTGTCTTGCCACTGGACCTTGATGTTTCTGGAAGAGAGAGTGAGGCTGGGGACTCTGTCTCACTTAAATGTAATTCATGACTAAGTCAAGACATCACCCCACAATGTCACTGGTCCTCTTTGAAAACAAAGGATGAACAAGAAGTGGTAGAGTCAGAATTAAACAATCCTAGCTAGGCCTTCTGTTTCCAAATTCAGTGCTTTTTCCCCACCATGACATCATCATTTCCAAGAGAGGATCACAGTCCCATTTTCATTGGTTTTGAAAGTCATTCAGCAGGTACTCTTATTTTCCATTCAACAAATATTGAACTGCGTATTGGGTACAGAGCACTATCCAACTGGCACTGAAGAAAATAGAAAGTTTCAAGAAGATACAGCTCTGACTCTCATGGAGTTGGCACTCTAGAAGGGATACAAAATATATACAAATACCTATAATCAACTCTAAGAATTCATTAGAGAGCTATAACCAAAGATCTACATGGAGATAATCTTTGTGAGTGTTCCCTCACAAGGTTATTGTAAAGTTCAACCATAATCACAAAGCAAAATGCAGGGAACTCGAGGATGGTCACATTCTGCTAAAGGGAGTGTTAATTAAACAAAAGTTCCTGGGTTTTCTCCCTCTCTCTCTCTCTCTTTTTTTTTTTTTTGCCATGTTATTGACTAGTAAAATTTTACTTCTCCTCTTTCCCAGAATAAGCTGTTTCTACATTCAAAGGAGATTAAAAAAAAAAAAAAGGCCTCTTCCTTTCCTAATCTCCACTAAGGAGCTTTCCAATTTTGTCTTGGACTTTGATGCTCCCGTTTTTTTTTCTCTTCCTACTCCTCCCTCCAGAGCGCACAGACTCAAAGGGTCTTACTTCTGTCTTGGAATATATGCAATTTTCTCTCGCATAGTTGGTGTTTAATATGCTTTTGCTGCCTTGTTTGTTGAATTTATTAAATGTTTGATACAAACTGAGCCCTATGCTAGACCTATGGGGGCATCCAAATATCAGTAAGAGCTAGTCCCTGTCCAGAAAGCATTTTCAATCTTGTAATAAAAATGATATACAAATCACTATAACATAAAGCAGTTTTCAATTTAATTCAGCAAACATTTATTAAGAATAACAACAGCTAACATTTTATGTCTTGTTTTCAGGTTTGCAAAGGACTTTACATATCTTACCTCATTTAATGCTTATCATAGGAGAAGGGGCAACAACCATTATTAAGCAACTACTCCGTTCCAGGCACTGTGCTAAGCACTTTATAAATATTATCTCATTTGATCTTCACCACAACCCTGTGAGGTAGGTACTATTATCATTATTCCCATTTTACAGCTGAGGAAACTGAGGCAGACAGGTTAAGTGACTTGCCCACAGTCACAGGCTGGATTTGAATGAATTCAAATCTAAAAAAGACTGGACTCTCTGCTGTCATTTACCCACCAGGTGAAGCAGGTGCTATCACTGTCCCATTTTTATAGATGAAGCTAAAGCTCAGGTGACTTGCTCAGGGCTAGATACCTAACAGCCTGAGGGAGGATTCAAGTTCAGCTCTTCCTGACTGAAAAGAACACTGGATGTTGAGTCAGGGGACTTGGGTTCAAATCCCACCTCTGGTCGTCTTTACCATCTATGTGACCTTGGGCACTTCACTAATCTGGGCCTCAGTTTCCTTATCTATACCATGAAGGAGTTGAACTAGATAATCCCTTCAGGCTTTGAATCTATGATGTCATAATTCCAAATCCAGTGCTCTATCTATGTTGTTGAGGTGAAAGGGCATGCCTGTCAGTGTCATCTCAAAAGAATTCACTCACGCTATCTCCAAGTGAAGTAAAGGCATTTATTTGGGGTCACCCACACAGTAGTGATGGGGGAGGGGACCCCAATAGGTTCAGCAGATATTCTGATCTTATCCAAGACCAGAAAACCTGCAATATCGTCTGGAAAGAATTCAAGGTCTCAGGCTTAATTGGAGTGAGAGTTGTAGAAGTTTATTGTTACATTTCCATGAGAAGCGGGCAAGAGGCCTTTAGGGGACCTGCAAGTGAGAGGGGTACATGCTTTTACCTTTAAAGAGTAGGGCTGCCATTGTCAGGGCTGACCAGACAGGAGGGGCCTCAATGCATAGACAAAGGTCAGAGCTGACCAAGAGGAGCAAGTGAATAGATAGTTTAGATAAGATTTGGGCCAGGTCGTTAAGGAGACAAAAGGCAAGGATAAAGGAGGGTGTGGGCCAGGCCTGGGAAGAAATCAAGAGATTAAGTAAGAACAAAAGGGGTCACATGCCTAGGTGGAGTATGGGATAGGGAGAAGGGGCAGATCTCAAGGGTGGGAAAGGACAAATTGCAGTTACAACTTCACAAAACAAAGTGCAGTTACAAAGTCACAGACTGGTTTTACAAGTTGGTTTCACAAATTGATCTAGACCCCAGGTACCCCATCAGTAGGCTCCCTCTCCTTAAGGAAGACAACAGCTTAAGGGAGACTATGCTTAAGGGAGACAGCCACTAGCCAGGAGAAACTAGGGATTCTTGGGGAGACCTAGGTGGCACAGTGAATAGAGCACTAGTCCTAGAGTCAGGAGGACCTGAGTTCAAATCCAGTTTCAAACACTTAACACTTACTAGCTGTGTGACCTTGGACAAGTCACTTACCCCAATTGTCCTGCCTTCACCCCAATAAAAAAATATAAATAAAAGAAACTAGGGGATTCTTATAGAGGGAGATGAGGTAATCAAGGATTTACAAGCAAGGGGCAGTAGCTCAGAGTTTTGATTTCATTGTCCAGCCCATTTGCCTAGGGCTAAGGGCAAACGTTAATCTCATCATCTCCAGAAAGGTTTCAGCTATTTTCATTAATGCCACCTAACTACCCTTATTCCTATCTAGTATGTGCTCCGATTCCACAGGAACGGAACAACTCATATTGGCCTCTTGTTGGGGAATGAAATGTTTTACTTTGCCCAGATGATGCAGCAACTCCTGGTTGATCCTCACGTGTCCACATAATGCCCCACCCCCTCTCCCCCACCAATGGAATCAGGTGGACTCTCCCCTCTCAATAAAGCTGTCAGAGCTCACTGGGGCTCCACTTCTCCCACTTTTCCAAGCCTCATCTTCAGTGCTAGTCCTTCTTCTCTTACATTTCTAAAAATGGAATTAAAGAATTTTCCTCCTCTCCAACCTACAAAAGCAATGGCGGTTATAACTCAGCCAGAAAACATACTTGCCAAAGGAAGCCTGAGGCCAGACCTCCAGGCCCTGGCTGCTTCTTCTGTTATGTTTCTTTCCCTAAGCCTGAGTCATGAACACTGATCCTGAGAAATGACCATTTCCATTTCTAGTGATAACATCATTTTCAGGGATGTCCAAAGTTTCTGAGTCAGTGCTGGCTGCCATTCCGGAGATGTGGGTTTCCTGCAGTTACCTCACTTGTTGGAAAAGAAAACCAATCTCCGGGGCATCGAGGTAGCACAGTGAATAGAGCACAGGCCCTGGAGTCAGAAGGACCTGAGTTCAAATTCGGCCTCAGACACTTAACACTTACTAGCTGTGTGACCTTGGGCAAGTCACTTAACCCCCATTGCCCTGCTTTCTCCCTCCAAACCCCCCCCCAAAAAAAAAGAAGAAAAAGAAGAAGACCAAGGACCTGATTGTGCTAAATCTGAAAGAAAAAAAGAACTCTGTTGGCTAAATGGAAGATCTGAGCCCTGTGATTTGCTCCAACAATGTAGATTTGAAGGGAATGTGGAACATCAACTCAGCAGCCTCACTGTCTTTATCTCAAGAAGGAGCATAATAGGGGTGATGGGTCATCTTATGGTTTAAGTGTTTGCTAAAGTTTAAGCAATATGTTGATGTGTTTAAGTATTTATTGATGAGTCTTTCGTTTAAGCCTTTCTTTTGAGGAAGAGGAGATAAATGTCATATTTATTTATTTTGTTTTATTTTATTTATTTATTTTGTACATTGAGTACCTTCTCCAAAAAGGAATTTGTTAATGATCCCTTTTGGGGAGACCCTAGACATGAACCATACATAAACTTTGTTTTAGAGACTTCCCTTCCCAAATCCTATTCTGAGTTGGTAGCATAATGACCCTGAGAGTGAGAAAAAAGTTTACTCCCTTCTTTTCAGTCAGGCTACCCCCAGAATCAATTCAGATTCCATGTGAGTCCAGAGCAGAAACCCACTGTGGGAGACCACTTCATTCACAAGCACGGAGTGACATAACTATTTTTTAATAGTGTTTCTTTTTCCTCGGTTATATGTAAAAATAATTTTTAACATTCATTTTTTATAAAATTTTGAGTTCGAAATTTTCTCCCCTCCTACCCTCACCTCCCCCTTTCCCTAAGATGATAAACAATTTGGTATAGGCTATATAAGTGCAATCATGTAAAACCTATTTCCATATTAGTCGTATTATGAAAGAAGAAACAGTTTACAAAACAATCACAATTTGCAAAAGGAAAAAATCATGAAGAAAATATAAAGTGAAAATAGCAAGCTTCATTCTGTAATAAATTCTATCAGTTCTTTCTCTATGTGGATAGCATTTTCTATCATGAGTCTTTTGGAATTGGGCTGATAGCAATTATATGCAAGGCAGTCTGCTAGGTACTGCTGATAGAAAGACAGATGTGACACAAAGCCTGTTTTCTAGGAATTTATAATTTAATAGCTTGTGATAAGTGCCTATGAGAGATACAAAGTTTAGTAAAAGAGAAAGTACTTCTGGCTGGGGAAGTCTTCCTGGAAAAAATTTTAAAAACATTGATCTGGGCCTTAAAAAGATGAGTAGTAGATTTTTAAAAGGCAAAGGCAGAGTGAAGGTGGAATGTATCATTCAAATACAAAATACTGACATGGAAAATGTGGAAGTATTCAAGAAATAGAGGGAGAGAGAGCTTCAGTTTGGATAAAGTACCTCAGGGACCTAACTTAGCCTAGTTTGTTCAATATTTTTATTAATGACTTAGAGGAAAGCATTGATGACATGCTTATCAAATTTTCAGATAACACTGTTGTTGTTTGTCCTTCTAGAAGAGGACCAGGATATCAGGAAGGTGATGTCATGACTTGCAAGTGAATTGGATTTAAGTGAGGGAGGGCTGTGCAAAGTCACCAGCCTCACTCCCTCCTCTGGACCCATCTGGGTCTACTGGCAAGATGTAGATCAGGACAATTAGAGATGACCCTGCTCAGACAACATAGGGTTGAGAGGGATAGCAATTGATATTTCTAAAGGACAAGTCTGACTATGCCACTCCTCTGCTTAAGAAGCTTCAGTGGCTCCCAATTACCTTGCCCCTTTGCTTTGGATTCAAAGTCCTTCATATTCTAGATCAAGCTTTCCTTTCTAAGCTTATTGCATATTATTCTCCTTCAAGCAAGCTGCCTTTGAGCTAAATTAGCTTACTTGCTAATTCCCCATAAATGACATTCCATCTTCCATCTCCCACCTCCATTCCTTTGCATAGGCCGTTTGCCATGCCTGGGATGTATTCCCATCTAACCTCTGACTCTTATAACCTTTAACTTCCTTCAAAGAATAGCTCAAGTGATAACTCATAATGATGTTCCTCCTACTTCAGCAGTTCCTAATCTGGGGTACACACCGCAGAAAGGGGGTTACAAGAAGACTGTCAAGGAGATATGGAGAACATTTGGTAAATAACCATATTACCCTACTGGACTATTACAAAAGTGGTAGTGTTAGTGAGAAAAAAAAATGTGTGGATTAGAGAGAGATAATTTTATAATACTAAAACTCTTATGTACCAAATAAAGTTTTGTTTATGAGAAATTTACCTCTTTATTTTGTTTCTTAGGTGTATATATATATATATATATATATATATGGTAAACTCTATGTTGTATTTCCTTTATATTGACTAGGGAATACTGGAAAATATACTGAAAACTAAGGACAAAGGGATCAAGAAAGATTAGGAATGTCTGTCCTCCTTGCTGGTGCCCTCCCTCCACCTTTAGAACAGTTCTTTGTATTTATTTTGTATTTACTTATCTATGCTCCTATTGTTTCTTCCCAGGAAAGCATAAACTCCTTGAGGATAGAAATTATTTTGATTTTGTCTTTCTAGCATCAGGAACTAAAAGTATCTGGTAAATAGTACTACTTAGTAAATTCTTATTGAATGAATGAATTGATAGGATAAATGATAGCTAGAATGATGAGACAAAGGCATTGAGATGAAATTTGGTAGCAACTTATGCAAAGCCCTATACTTGAGTTTTAAAAAACTGCACAAACACAGGATGTTGGAACCATGGCTAGACAACAATCCATGTGAAAAAGAGCTAAGATTTTAGGTGACTACAAAGAGGTATATAATGTAGAGTGCTGGACCTAGAGTCAGGAAGACTCATCTTCCTGAGCTCAAATCTGGCTTCAGACACTTACTAACTGCGTGACTGGCACGTCGCTTAAACCCTCTTTGCCTCAGTTTTTTCATCTGTAAATGAACAGAAGTGGGGCAGAGTCAAGATGGTGAAGTAGAAGCAGGACCTCCCTGCTGCTCCAGCTTCCACCTTTCCCAATCCATGTAAAAAGAGGACTCTGAACAAACTTTGGAGCTGCAGAACCCACAAAATGACACAGAGAAGCTAACCTCCTGCTGAGGACAGCCCAGCAGGCCAGCGGCCAGCTAAGTGCTCTGGGAGCCGAGCCCAGCCCCACACCCAAGGCTTTAGCCCCAGGGTGGCCCTGACCAGCTGCAAGCTGGAAGGACTCCAGATCAGCAGCAGCTGTGGCCATTTCCAGATTTATCAACACATAGATGCAAAGGACAAAGTGAGAGGTCAGTGCAGTCTGGACTTTGGGACCCAGTATGTGGGAGTGCATGGCTTTTGCCCCCAGGGTAAGAAGCTGCTGAGACGCAGGCACAGTCAGCCAGCGCCACGTGGCAGCTTCAGCTCCTGGCCTGCAGAGTGTAGGGGGACCAAGCACCAGTCTGAGGGGTAATCACTCTTCCTTTAACCTGCTTGGATCTGGATTGCAGTCTAGGGTGGAGGTCCTGGGGTGTGTGTTCAGCTTGCCAGAGCATGAGGAGACCTCAGAGAGGACACCCACCTAATACCTCCAGCAGCTGAGAAAACCCCAGCATTTGGGACAAAAACTCCCCTGTCTGGTAGCAGAGTCCTACTGTGGCAAAAAGCCCAGGGATCAAGTGACTGAGGGACGACATGATCAGGCAAAGGAAACAAAGCAGACAGAAGATTCCAACATTATACTCCTATTTTGGGGACAAAAAGGAGCAAAGCATGGAACAGGAGGAAGACAGTGAAGTCAGAACTCCTGCACCAAAAGCTTCAAAGGAAAATACAAGCTGGTTACAAGCCATAGAGGACCTTAAGAAGCAGATAAGAGAAGTGGAGGAAAAACCAGGAAGAGAAATGAGAACGATGCAAGAAAATTACAAAATGAGAGTCAACAGCCTGACTGAGGAAAATCACAGCTTAAAAAACAGACTAACTCAAATGGCAAAAGAGGCTCAAAAAGCCAATGAAGAGAAGAATGCCTTAAAAAGCTGAATTTGCCAAATGGAAAAAGAATCTCAAAAGCCCACTGAAGAGAATCATTCCTTCAGAATTAGATTGGAGCAAATGGAAGCTAGTTACTTTATGAGAAATCAAGATACTATTAACAGATCCAAACAAATGAAAGAATAGAAGGCAATGTGAAATATCTCATGGGAAAAACCACTAACCTGGAAAATAGATCCAGGAGAGATAATTTAAAAATTATTGGACTATCTGAAAGCCATGATCAAAGTAAGAACCTAGAAATCACCCTCCAGGAGGTTCTCAAAGAAAACTGCCCTGATGTTTTAGAACCAGAGGGCAAAATAGAGGTTGAAAGAATCCACTGATCACCTCCTGAAAAAGATCCCAAAAAGAAAACTCCTAGAAATATTATAGCCAGGTTCTGGAATTCCTAGATTAAGGAGAGAATATTACAAGCAGCCAGGAAGAAACAATTTGAATATTGTGGAAACACAATCAGGATAACCCAGGATCTGGCAGCTTCTACACTGAGGGATCGAAGGGCTTGGAATATGATATTCTGGAGGGCAAAGGAGCTGGGATTAAAACCAAGAGTCACCTACCCAGCAAAACTGAGTATCACGTTTCAGGGGAAAATATGGTCATTCAGTAGAATAGAGGACTTTCAAGCACTCTTGGTGAAAAAACCAGAGTTGAATAGAAAATTTGACATTCAGATACAAGAAGCAAGAGAAGCATGAGAAGAGACATAGAAGTCCATCAGCAAGACAAAACTCAAGATGACTGGAGACATCCCAGGATGCAGTGGGTAATCTTGGCATCTTTGATGTCCGACAAAACTCTGAGCACTTCACAGTACCTGCTTTATCTGCTTTCATGGCCATTAGAAAAATTTCCTCATCCACCTGTTCCTCTAGGGGAAGTCTGCACATGCTTGGGGTAGAAATCCCCCTAACTCACTGATGGTTTTGAGGCCCACTGGTTAACTTCAACCAGGCTTATTCTGTCTGCTGAGAGGTTTACTGTTGTACTAAATACGCTATAGTTTCTTGAAGCCACAGGTGGTTGTCAGTTAATCAATGGACAGCAATCTTGAAAGGTGGGTGAGCAGCCCTGAAATGGGTTCTGCAAGACCTCAGACCAGAAGAGCTGGTTCTTTCTGAACACTCCATATACCACATCTGACTATTTAATGGCCAGAGGTAAGAACAAAGTTCCACTATGGCCTACCTAATTCACAGTTTTGGTCATGTTCAGGTATGGGTGCCACGTTATCAAATAAAATGTGCTTTTGAAAAAAAAATGAACAGAAGAAGGAAATGGCAAAGTACTCCAGTAGCTTTGCTAAGAAAACCCCAAATGGGGTACTGAAGAGTTGGACACGATTGAAAAAAACCCCAACAGTAGTAAAGGGTTCACACTGGAGGTTTTATAGTTGAGACTGGATGACTACTTCCCAGTGACATTAAAGAAGGGATTCCTATCTTAGATTAGAGTAGATGTCTTCTGAAGGCTCTCAACACTGAGATTCTGTGATTCTGCGTATAGAACACATTGAGGGCAATGTGAGAAAATACTGGAAGAGTAAGTTGTAATCAGATTATAAAATGCCTTCAATGCTAAATAAAAGGAATTTGGACTTTTTTCAGTAGACAAGAGGGAGAAAAAGGAATAAGCCTTTATGTGGCACCTACTATGTGTCAGACACCGTGCTAAGTGCATGACAAATATTATTTCATTTGATCCTTACAACAATCCGGTGAGGGAGGTGTCATTATCACCCCCATTTTACAGCTGAAGAAAATAATGAAGATAGAGGTTAAACAACTTGCCCAGGGCCAGACAGCTGGTAACTGTCTGGGGCCAAATCGGAACTCAGGTCTCTCTGATCCAGACCCAGTTCTCTATCCACTGCCACCTAGCTGAGCAATGAAGTCTCCTGGTCAAATTTGTTCATTAGGAAAATAATGTGATAGTATATGCAGGATAAAATGGGGTAAAATTGAGGCAGTGTTACTATGTAAGTTATTACAATAATCCATTTCCAGGTTAGAGATAAAAGAGGGCCTAGACAAGGTTTACTTCATGAGTCTAGAAAGAAAAGGATTAGGAGCGGCCAGGTAGCACAGTGAGTAAGAGCACCAGCTCCAGTGTCGGGATGACCTGGGAGCAAATCCGGGCTCAGACACTTAGCACCCACCCAGAAACACCTGGCCATGTAACCTTGAGCAAGTTACTTAACCCCAATTGCTTTAAAAAAAAAAAAAAGAAAAGAAAGAAAAAGATTGATACCAGAGACAAAATAATCTTTAGTCAGTAGACAAGCACTTACTAAGTGCTGACTATGTGCCAAGCCCTGTGTGAAACACTGAGACTACAAAGAAATATTTTAAAACATCCCTTGCCCTCAACAAGGTCATGTTCTAAAGGGGGAAACAACACAGAAATAACCAAGTACTTATGTGATAAATACAGAGTACATGGAAAGTAATCTCATAAGGTACTAGCAGCAGAAGGTCAAAGATCAACCTCCTCCAGAAAGTAGATTTAAGATGAGTCCTTTTAAAAGAAATGTTTGGGTTTTTTCCCAATTACATGCAAAGATAATTTTTAACATACATTTTTTAAAATTTTGACTTCCAAATTCTCTTCCTCCCTCCCTTTCCTCCCCTCTCATTGAGAAGGCAAGCAATCTGATATAGGTTATACTTATGCAGTCATGTAAAGCATATTTCCACATTAGTCATGCTATAAAAGAAAACACAGACCAAAAAAAAAAAACCAAGAAAAATAAAGAAAGTAAGAAAAAAGTATGCTTTAATCTACATTAAGACTGCATCAGTTCTTTCTCTGGAGGTGGATTTCATTTTTCATCCTAACTCCTTCAGAATTGCCTTAGATCATTGTATTGCTGAAAAGAGCTAAGTCATTCACAACTGACATACAATAATGCTGTTACATACACTGTTCTCCTGATTCTGCTCACTTCACTTTGCATCGATTCAAGAAAATCTTTCTAGTTTTGTGTGTGTGTGTTTTTTCAGAAAGTATATGGCTTATCATTTCTTATAGCACAATAGTATTCCATTACAATCATATGCCACAACTTGTTCAGTCCTTCCCCAACTGATGGGTATTACATCAATTTCCAATTCTTTACCACCACAAAAAGGGCTGCTATACTCTTGTATAAATTAGTCCTTTTCTTTTCTTTTTTTTTAAATCTCTTTGGGATACTGACCTGGCAGCAGTATTACTGGGTGAAAGGGTATGTATGCACAGTTTTAAAGACTTTTGGACATAATTTCAAATTGCTCTAAAGAATAGTTGGATCAGTTCACAACTCCACCATCAGTGAAATTTTTCCCTAGCCCCTCTAACATTTCGTATTTAAGATGAAACTTAAAGGAAGCCAGGGAAACTAAGAAACTGAGGTGAAGAGGGAGAGCATTTCAGGCATGGGGGACAGCAAGTACAAAGACATGGAGATAAGAGATGGAATAGCAAGTAAGCCAATGTATTTGGGTTACTACATACATGGAGAGGAGTAAAGTATAAGAAGAGTGGAAAGGAGATTGTGGAATTTTTTAAATGCAAAAAAAGAAAAGGACTATATTTGATCCTGATGGTAATAAGAGGGCCCCTGGAGTTTTTTGATCACTGGGGTGACCTGGACAAAACTATACTTCAAGAAAATTGCTTTAGCAGCTTGGTGCAGGATAGATTCAAATTTGGGAGGGCCTTGAGGCAGGAAGACCAACACTCGGCAATACATTATGAGTGAAATGGGAAGAGTCAAAAATGCTATCTATTTTCCTTCATCAGAGCACAAATTCTTTGAAGGCAGTGATCTTTTTCTATTTCACCTTTGAAACCCTATCAGTGCCTTGTATATATTTCAAAAGTTGATTTCCTCAGTAGGGATATTCCCATTGGACATTGATTACAGTTTCATGAGTAGCTGCAGCTAAAAAAAATTCATCACTTGGTGGCCAACCTTCCTGTGAATTTAGGTAATCTGGTCTGTGGACTGCAGACATATGATCTATTGTCAAGCCTCTACTCAAATGCTTACTTGGTAGGACCTGCCAGAGCTTCAGTGAAGCATTGGATAATGCCTCTAGAGCTGACCTTTATGGGGAAATATTTTATTATGCTGTTTGGAAAAAAAAACATAATTTATTATATTGTTTGAACCTAGCTTCCTGTGACTAGAAATTTGTCTAACTCCAAGGCTTACTGTAGAGGTCAAGCTGACCTCAGAGACCTGGGGAGGTGAGGGGAAAGCTGGAATGCAGGAAATGCTTAAGATCCCATCCTGGTCTTATTTTGGGTCCATGCTTGTGCAATGCTTGTGTTCTGGGTTCCCAAAATTTGAATATTAATGCTTACAGAGAGACATCTCAATGGACCTTGCCTGGCACTACCTTCTCTACAAAACTGCTTAGCAGCTACAGGCAGGTTCCTGTGCCTGTACTCTTCTCTGAACTCTGTATAACATAAATCCCGAAGACTTGGGAATGAGTCACACCTTCTTCCTGCTCTCTCCTCTGCCAAATGTCCAAATACAGTTCTTTCTAAAACTATTTCAAGTTTCGGGGCTTGTTCTTGCAACTGACACCTTGCATATATCAGTGCTTTGAACATTAATAAATATTTCTTGAACAAATGAATTCTAAGGCTTGGTGCCTTGGCAGCCAGGAGAGTAACAGTGCTGTTAGCGATGTAGGAAAGTGAAGAGAAGATGCTCAGAGAGGACACTCCCATACTCACCTTTCCCTAGAGGTGGGAAGTCCAGAGGTTTCAAGTTTCACATGTTTTTCAGATTTTTTTAATATGTTGAGCAACTGTGTTGATTTTCCCCTCTTCTTTCTTTTTTTTATTTGTAAAAAAAAAAAAATACTATTTTTTTATATGAGATAGCTCTCTGTAAAGAGGAAAAGGGACACCGGGGAAAACTATAATGATGTTAAAAAACAAAAGACATCAATAAAAACTTTTAAAATAGAGCAGGAGAGTGAAGAGGAAGAGTGAGTTTCAGATAAAGATGATGAATTCATACAATCACAGGATCACAGATTTACATCAGAAGGGAACCTTAGAGGTCATCTACTTTAATCCCCTTATTTTATATTGAGAAAAAATGAGATCCAGAAGAGATTAAGTGACTTGCCCAAGGTAATTCAGGTAGCAAATGGTAGAGGAAGGAATTAAGCTTAGTTCCTCTGACTCAAATAATAATTCAGTTTGCAACAAGTTGAGTTTAATGTACTGGGGGAATTATCCAGGTCGAGATGGATAGCCACCCAACAAAAATACAGGTCTGGAGCTCAGGAGAGGGGATAAATTGGAGATAAAGATTTAGGTCAATGTTTTGTATCCCATTAGCTTTGCATCATATTCCCTGGGCTTCTTAACTTTTTCTCTCTGTATATCTGAAAGTCAGCATACTATGGTTAGTACAGCAAAACCATGATTAGGTTAAAATAGATTTCTATACCCCAAAATAGTAAGCATTCAACTGAAATGATTATTTATATTCAAGGTAGATGGGGTAGTCCAATAGTTTGATCACTGGTACCAGCTAAGTTGGTCTGATGTACAGTTAAAAATGAAATATAAGACACAGAGACAACGGAGGAGGAAAGAATGAGCCTTGCTTTGTAGCAGTCCTAGTCCTTCACCTAAACTTGGAATCAAACAAAAGGATAATCTTGCACTGTCTTTATAGAGAATAGAGGGTTATTTCTGTTGTAGTGGAAAGAACACTGGCCCAAGAATCACGATTTGAATTTCTAAACCCAACTCTTCTATTAGTCAGCTTTGTAAATCAGTTTAGGCAAATACACATTTATGGTCTTTGATAAGTTATTTACTACCACGTGCCTCAGTTTCTTCATCTGCCAAAATTAAGCCTCCTCTTCCCTTCAGTGTTATTCTATCAAACAACAGACAGCTGATAAATTTGAAGTGTTATGGACACGTTAAAATCACTACACGAATGGAAATATACATGTTGTTGTTCTAGTTTGGGCCTCTTTTCAATTTCAAGGAACCAAGGCTCGAAATCCAATTAAGGTCACTGTTTATAAATTCTCTTGATGAAAATTTCATAAATAATGCTCTGTTTGTTGGTATATATCATTACTTTATGCCTAGGTCAAAGTATTTCCTCTATGGTCAGTCAGTTAATAGGCATTTATTAATGAAAGGTAGTGTGTTCTAAGGGAAAGAGCACTTCTCTGGGACCAGGTTATAATGCATGTATTATCTCCTTTGCAAGACTGTTGTGAGTGCAGAAGGTACATGAGTCTTTGACCCTTCTCCCTTTCTTCCTTTGAAGAAGCTTCCCAGAAACTACCTAGGCTAATTTGCATGACCTAGTCCAGCTGTCCAGGAGAATGAT
This sequence comes from Petaurus breviceps papuanus, assembly GCF_028583685.1. NCBI lineage: Eukaryota > Metazoa > Chordata > Mammalia > Diprotodontia > Petauridae > Petaurus > Petaurus breviceps. Next base: position 327,970 of record NW_027187234.1, read on the forward strand.
AAAAATGGAAAGGTAAAAATAAAGGGATCTTCCTAGCACCAAAATGAGCCAATGGGAGGTGATGACCACGTGAGAAGCACACCTGGACATTGGAGGTCTAGGGAACTAAAGGGGGCTGATTCACCTTAATGACCTTATGAGAAACAAAGACTTTGAGCAAGGTGAGTAGAACTGGTACTCACAGTTGCCAGGGAAGAGAAAAAGCACAGGAATATGGGAACCAGTAAAACAAGAGAAAGCATTAAATAGTCTGTAGGCATTCTGCTATAGGTGTTAAAGAGATGCAATCCTGTCTGCTTTTTCTTTTGACTTCTAATCCAATAGCTCAAAAGTTTGACATCATCTTCTGGAAAAAAAGAAGTAACTTTCAGAATGCATTTGTGAAGTGGAGAGACCTTTGGGAACTCTCAGGAATACAGAGTCCTATGTATTGCTTTTGCCAGGGTGCCATTCACAGAATAGTTGTGAGTCAAGAGGACAGTTGGAGGTCCTTAGATGGAAGCAAAAACCCACAGAAAAGGCAAAGGGAACTTCACTCTCTGGCCAAGGGTATGGCTACTTTCTGAATCCCACACTTACACATAAGACAATTTCTATGCTTGATTCTTCATGAGCTTGAGAGCTTGTAGGAGATGAATTGATGGTTATCCTTGAGTAAGTTCCAGGCACTGACAAATCTAGGTTGCAGCTGGGAGGGGAAGATCAAGAAAGCTTTCATGGAAGAAGTAACATTTTGAGGAACTTTAAAGCATAGGTAGCAATTCAGCAGGTGGGGGGGGGGGGAAAGGGAGGATTTAGGCAACAAAAAAAGTGATTGAGAAGATGGGGGGGGGGCGGGGGCAGAAGATAATCCAATTTGTCTACAGCAAAGAAAGATAATATATTTTGTTGTACAGTCATTTTCAGTTGTCTCTGACTCTTTGTGACCCCATTTGGGGTTTTCTTGGCAGAGACACTGGAGCGGTTTGTCATTTCCTTCTCCAGCTCATTTTACAGATGAGGAACTGAGGCAAACAGGGTTTGCCTACCCAGGGTCACAAAGTCAGTAAGTGTCTGAGGCCAGATTTAAACTCAGGTCATCCAGACTGACCCAGTGCTCTATCTGCTCTACCATCTAGCTGCCCCCATAGGACAATATTAGATAAAAAAAAAATTTAAATCATTGCTTGAAAATTTTTAGTGGTTTCCTACGGAGTAAATTACAAATTTCTTTGGCTAGAATTCAAGGACTTCCACATTCAGGTGGTATCACATGATGATATTTTTTTAAATGCCCATACATAACAGGACAAGACCATCTACATTATTTTCTAATATCAATATATTATGAAAGGCAGCATAACCTAAGTAGCTAGGGGATCAGGAGACCTGAGTTCAGATACCACCTCCGAAACATCAAGCTCTGTGACCAACAGCAAATCACTTTCTTTTAGACTTCCAAACAATGTTACAACACTATAAGTTACAAACAAACTGATCTGCAATAGTAGAGGGAGTTTCTCTACATTGACAAAATTGCAGTATAGGCCTAAAGAAAAGTTTTGTAAACAACAATTTAAAATTACATCTTGTACAATGAACCCACAAAAATATTTTTTAAATATTGTAACACTCAAGTTCTCATTGCAGGGCAGCACATATAAGGCAGATGGAGACAGAACACTGGCCTTGACACATATTCGTTGTACCACTAGGAGGAAGTCACCTGCCATCTCTACACCTCGGTTTTCTCCGAAGTAAAGTCAAGGGGTTGGACAAGATGCTCTCTGAGGGTCCCTTCTACCTCTGACCTTCTGCATTCTAGATTTTAAGTCCCTTCCAGTTTAAACTGTCTGTGTTCTAAGATGCTTTCCAGTGCATGGATCTACACAACATAATGAAAACATCAGGACTAATACTCCACTACATTGCACTTTAAGAAGTGTCCCAGCAGGTGGTGCCCATCAGCTTCCTTTGGCTGTACTGGGTGGGGATGAGAGGTTGACATCCTCTTTTCCACCAGAGGGGGAAAAAAGTGTCCTTGTCTGCTGGGTAGACAAACTGCTAATATTTGTAACCCAAACAATTAAAAAAGAATTCACTCATAATTCCTCCCCTCCCCCAAGACAAACCTTCCCTCTAACTTTTCTCTGTTGATGGGACCACCACCCTCCTGGTCAACTAGACTCAAAAAATTCAGTCATATCTAAGATTCTTCTTTCTACTGTATCCCCCACACCTCATCAGTTGTCTGGTCCTGTCAATTCCAACTCCAAACCATCTCTCACATTCACTACCTTCTCTCTATTTACACTACTAGTCCAAGGCCTTCATACATTTTTCACCTGAACTATATTGTAACAGCCTCCTAACTGGTCTCCCTACCTCTTCCCTGTTCAATGTATCCTTATAAAGTTGTTAAGACATTTTTTTCTAAGGCACAGGGCTGACCACGTTATTCTTACACTCACAAACCTTCATTGGTTTTGCTTTTAATGCTAGGATAAAACAACTTCCTTGGGCAGAATTTGGCTTCAGTCTACTTTTCAAATTTAATTTTACTTTACTCTCTGCTTTCAAGTATCCCGGCAAAGGGGACCAACCACTAATAATTTTCCAAAACTTGACATACCATCTTTTTCTTTGCTTTTACATACAGATTATCCCAAGGTTCAGAATGCACCCTCTCTTGTTCCCTGCCTCTCAGAATTCCTCTTCCCCCAAGTCTTAGTTTAGATTCTAATTAGATCATAATAATTAGATTACAATCTAATAATTAGATAATCTAATAACTAGGTTATTAATGAATTCCACTCCTCATCAAAAAGTGGGACTTTTTTCCTCCTCAAACTTTCCTAGAGCACTTTGTCAGGATCTCTCTTTTGCCCCATCACTCCTTACCTTACACTATATTTACCTATGTACAGATCCAAATCCACTGTAATACAATGTAAGCTTTTGGGGACGGGAGTGGAGGAGGAATGTCATTTTAGATCTTTGCATCCCCAGTAGATTTTACACATAGTAGGAACTTATTAAACATTTATTGAATTAATGGAGCGGTCAGGTGGCACAGTGAGTAAGAGCCCCGGTGTCGGGAGACCCTGGATTGGTTCCGGCTTCAGATACTCAGCACCCACACAAAAATAATAACTGGCCGTGTAACCTTCAGCAAGTTACTTAACCCCAATTGCTTTAAAAAAATTTATTGAATTAAGTGACATCAGATGCTTTCCTCTGTCTCAACAAGGAATGTGGGCCTTTAGTTTCCTTCTTCATTTCTATACTCATGTTTTCACTGGTCGGTAACATGGGATAGTCAAAAGAACACTGGGTTTGGAGTCTGAAGTTCCATCTCCGCCACTTAAAACCCTAGCCTGTCAACTGGAAGGGACTATGGAGGTCCTTCAGTTCAACTTCTACTTGTTGAACAGACAAAGAAATTAAGACTGGGGGAGGTCTAGACTATAACCTGAAAAGTAATGAATGTAATGAAATTATTTGAGCAATTAATTATTTCCTTGAACTGGACTATTGTGATCTCATTATGGATACCTATGAGATACTGTACTTTGACTTGTCAATTGAGCTAGTCAGGAGGAAGGCTCAAAACTTTGTATACATAATGTCTTCTGCAATTCTAAATGTGGCCATCAAATGAAATCACTCGAGTAAACAAATATGATTTATATTAAACCACAAATTCTAAGTAATTTACAATCTAAGTATCTATGTGTTCTGCAGTTCTCAAAAGTCACCTTAATGAAGTTGTTCTTCCCTTGTCTCATCCTTTTTCCATCCCCAAACAGACATACACCAATGTTGTACCTGGGAAAATTCTCCCCAACTCACAATGAGTCTTCCTGATAAGGAATCTCAGATTCAAAGGGATGTGTGGGTCTGAATCCACTCAAAACCATAGTCCACAAACCCTCATCATTATGTTTACAAGTCAACCAGAGGCACAATTAATTCTCCATAAAGATGGGACACACTCCCCAACAAATATCCATACCATCCATACACAGAATACAAGAAGCTTGGAAAGGGGCAGCTAGGTGGCACAGTGAATAGAGCACCCATCCTGGAGTCGGGAGGACCTGAGTTCAAATCCAGCCGCAGACATGTAACACTCACTAGCCATGTGACATTGGGCAACTCACTTAACCCCAACTGCCCTGCCTTCTGCCCTCCAAAAAAAAAAAAAAAGAAGCCTGGAAAGGTAGACACAGAACACACAAAGCCAGAGAATACACATACGAAACACTTGTATGGAAAATACAGGGATACAAAATCACCAATGCCTTCTAGCAATGTTAGGATGCCCTTCACAGACATTCCCTGTGGGTCCTACATGACCTGCCATCTCTGCCAGGCATTGTTTCCTACTGATCTTGTCTAGTCCATGCTCAGTGCTTTTGCTCCACAAGTTCTGTGATCACTGTTAAGCATGGCTCCACTTGACATGTCATTGTAGAGCTTTTCTCTGCTTGTAGCTTTAGCTGAGGGTGATGTCTTCCTCATTGTAGCAGTGGTTCTTCCAAAGCTCTTTTTATTTAAAGTCTTGAGATTTTTCCCTGCTATACACCTATTTCAGAAATGAGAAAAAAATACCTAGCTTTTTTGCCTTGCCCAGTGGTCTGTTTCTCAGAACTTTGGCTAGAATGGGCTTTCATCAGAGAGAGAAGTATCAGGCTAGATCTATATGTACCTGCTCCCTTAAATATTATTAGTCTAGGAGATGTAAATGTCAGATACAAGCTAAATCCTGGTTGCTGTTTCAGTATGGGGGGAAGAGGACCCCAAGGTCTATATCCAAGGCATGACCCTTTTCCCTTCAAATGCCAATTTCACATTGAACACACATAGAAAACAAAAAAGAAATCCATTTATCTAATGTTAGCAAAATTGGGGGGGGGGGCGCCCGAGTCAAGATTGCAGAGTAGAAACAGGACTTCCTCCCAGCTCCAGCTCCCACCTACCTTAATTCATGTAAAAAATTACTCTAGACAAACTTTGGAGCTACAGAATTACACAGAGAGACTAACCTCCCGCTGAGGACAGCCCAGCAGGCTGGCAGCAAGCAGCCAGTGCAGCACTCTGGGAGTTGACCCCAGCCTCCCTCAAGCCCCAGGGTGACCTGATCAGCTGTTGGCTGGAGGGACTTCAGATCACCAGCAGCTGTGGCGAGTTCCAGAATTATCAACCCATAGATGCGAAGGACAAAGTAAGAGGTCAGTGCAGTATGGACTTTGGGACCTGGGAATTCAGAGTGCCATCCAGCCTTTGCCCCCTGGGTGAGAAGCCACGGCCATGCAGCTACTGCCATGTGGCAGCTTCAGCCCCTGGGGATTGTAGGGGGACCAAACAACCAGTCTGAGGGGTAATCACTCTTGCTTTAACCTGCTTGGATCTGGATTGCTGTCTAGAGTGGAGGTCCTGGCGTACACGACCAGCTTGCCAGAGCGTGTGGAAGCTTCAAAGAGGGCAACCAACATTATAATACCTTCGGCAGCTGAGAAAACCCCAGTGTTTGGGACAAAGCTCCCCTGTCTGGTAGCAGAGTCCTTCTGTGGCAAAAAGCCCAAAAGTCAAGTAATTGAGTGGCAACATGAGCAGGCAAAGGAAGCAAAGCACACAGAGCAACCCAACTTTACACTCCTATTTTGGGGACAAAAAGGATCAAAGCATAGAACAAGAGGAAGACAGAAAAGTCAGAACTCTACACCAAAAGCTTCCAAGAAAAATATGAGCTGGTTACAGGCCACAGAGGAGCTTAAAAAGGATTTTGAAAATCAAATAAGAGAAGTGGAGGTAAAATTGGAAGAGAAATGAGAATGATGCAAGAAAATCATGAAAAGAGTCAACAACCTGACTGAAGAAAATAACACCTTAAAAAATAGACTAATTCAAATGGCAAAAGAGGCTCAAAAAGCCAATGAGAAGAATACCTTAAAAAGCTGAATTTGCCAGATGGAAAAAGAATCTCAAAAGCCCACTGAAGAGAATCATTCCTTCAGAATTAGATTGGAGCAAATGGAAGCTAGTTACTTTATGAGAAATCAAGATACTATTAACAGATCCAAACAAATGAAAAAATAGAAGGCAATGTGAAATATCTCATTGGAAAAACCACTGACCTGGGATCCAGGAGAGATAATTTAAAAATTACTGTACTACCTGAAAGCCATGATCAAAAAAAAGAACCTAGAAATCATCCTTCAAGAAATTTTCAAGGAAAATTGCCCTGATGTTTTAGAACCAGAGGGCAGAATAGAGGTTGAAAGAATCTACCAATCACCTCTTGAAAAAGATCCCAAAAAGAAAACTCCTAGGAATATTATAGCCAGGTTCTGGAGTTCCCAGATCAAGGAGAAAATATAACAAGCAGCCAGGAAAAAACAATTTCAATATTTTGTGAGAACACAATCAGGATAACTTAGGACCTGGCAGCTTCTACACTGAGGGATCGAAGGGCTTAGAATATGATATTCCAGAGGTCAAAGGAGCTGGGATTAAAACCAAGAATCACCTACCCAGCAAAACTGAGTATCATGTTTCAGGGGAAAATATGGTCATTCAGTGGAATAGAGGACTTTCAAGAATTCTTGATGAAAAAAACAGAGTTGAATAGAAAATTTGACATTCAGATATAAGAAGCAAGAAAAGCCTGAGAAGGTAAACAGGGAAAAGAAATCATAAGGAACTTATCAAAGTTGAACTACTTATATTCCTAAATGGAAAAATAATAATTGTAACTTATGAAACTTTTATAAGTATGAGAATAGTTGAAGGGAGTAGAAATGTATATATTTGTGTATGTCTCTATATATGTATGTATATGTGTGTATGTCTACATACATATATGTCTACATAGGAGGGTATATGGGCATATGAATACATATGTGAGTGTGTATATATGTCTACAGGTATACATAGACAGAGGGCACAGGACCAACTGAATAGAAAAGGATTATACTTTAAAAGGTGAAATTAAGAGGTGAGAGAGGAACATAATGAAAGGAGATAGGGAGAGACAGAATGGGGTAAATTATCTCATATAGAAGAGGCAAGGGAAAATTGTTACAATGGAAGGCAGGAAGAATTGCTACAGGAAGGCAAAAGGGAATAAGTCAACCTTATTCTGATTGAATTTGGCTTAGGGAGGGAATGACATACACACTAAATAGGGTATCTCACCCTACAGGAGAGTAGAGGGGAAGGAGAAAAGAGTGGGGATAATGGAAGGGAGGGCAGGCTGGCGGGGAGGGAAGTTGAAAGCACCCACTTTTGAAAAGGGAAAGGATCAAAGTAGAAAACAGAACAAGTGGGGGGGGG
>NW_027187234.1:335386-336708 GCF_028583685.1 Petaurus breviceps papuanus
AGAAAACAGAACAAGTGGGGGGGGGGGATAGGATAGAGGGAAATATAGTCAGTCTTCCACAATATATCCACTATGGAAATGTTTTGCCTAGCTACTCATGTACAACCTATATTGAATTGCTTATCTTCCCAGTGAAGGTGGGTGACAAGGGAGGAAGGGAAAGAATCTGGAATCCAAAGTTTTAAAATCAAATGTTTAAAAATATATATACATATTATTATTAATATTTTACATGTACCTGGGAAATAAGATATAAAGACACTGGGGCATAGAGATCCACTGTGCCCTACTGGAAAGTTGTAGGGGAAATGGGGGAAGATATGGGAGAGAGCAGATTGGGGGAGGGGATATTCAGTGGGAACGCTGTTTTGGGGGTGGTGAGTAGGGAAAATTGGGGAGAAAATTTGTAACTCAAAATCTTGTGAAAATGAATGATGTAAACTAAAAAAAGTGAGAGAGAAAAAAAGAAGAGATAAAGGCAACACAACGGGCAAAGGAGTGATGCTTGATTCTATTCAATTTGCAATAGTACAGTTTTTCCATGGATATTGATATTTGAGGGGTGGGGAGGAGGGAAATAGGCCCTAAGTATTTTTAGTCCTGAACATGAAATTCATCCTTCTATGGAGAAGTGATTCTCTCTGGCTGAATGTGAAATTAAACATTAGCTTAGAAAGATTGACCGACCAGCCATGATCTGAGAAGTCCCTTTGCTAGAGGTCTTCAAAAAAGCAACTAAGAAGATCCTGGATGTTTGGCATGGGGAAACAAATATCTCAAAGTGTGGTCCATTGAATATTGGAGGTTTTAGTGATAGTCATATCTATAATTGCCAATCTATATTTCTGCCTTAGGTATGAATTTACTTATAATGTTTAATAAAAGATAATACAGCTTCCTCTCTTTAAAAAAATGTTAGCAAAACAGACATCAGAGAAGGAATTTGTAGGAAAATATATACCAGACAATACAGAGTGAAGGTTCTCTCCCATTGGGATTGAAGTAACTCAGATCAACCAATATATAGAAAGAGTCCTAGACCTCACACAATTAGAAGTTTCTCAAAGATTCTAATGTAGCAAACTGGATACAGGGACATGAAAGAGAATGCCAGCTCCTCTCATGTCTTTCCATTCTTCAGCAATCTGAAGTGGGATTAGCCTTGTTCATCTCTCTCAAAGCTAGAAGTCAGAAGTGCCTGAAGTCTGAAAAAAGCCTGAACAAATTGAAAATTTAAAGAGAACTAAAGAACCTCTCTTCTTCTTCTTCTTCTTTTCTCTCTCTCTCTCTCTCTCTCTCTCTCTCTCTCTCTCTCTCTCTCT
>NW_027187234.1:336718-373247 GCF_028583685.1 Petaurus breviceps papuanus
TCTCTCTCTCTCTCTCTCTCTCTCTCTCTCTCTCTCTCTCTCTCTCTCTCTCCCTCCCTCCCCCCCCTGTCTGTCTCTCTCCAACTCCACCCAGATTCACATAGACACAGGAAACTGATCTCCAATAAAGAAAGAGTCCCATATGAAAGGGTTTGTGACTGGGGAGATATAGATAGATATAGATAGACAGATAGACACACTTACATTGTGGGGTGGGTGTTTGTGTATGCACAAGCAAAAAATACTGTGATAATGTTGGGAGTACAAAAACAAAAATGGAATATTTTCTGCCCTTAAGAAGCTTTACATTCCAAAGGAGGGAGGGAGAATACAATAAGTACGCTGGTAAGTAAAATACTAAGTTAATAAAAAAAAAATACAAAATAATTTATAAGAAGAAAAGAATACTAGGAACTTAGAGAATAAGGAAATGTAGAAGGTTGTACCTGAGCTATGCTTTGAAGGAATCTAGGCATTCTATGAGGCATGAATGAGGAAGAAGTACATTCCAGATATGAGGGACCATTTCTACAAAGTTATAGAGACAGGAGATGGAACATTATATACAGAGAACAACTACAGTAGCAGCCAGCATAACTAGAAAAGAGTATATGAAAGTAAATAACAAGAAACAAGAATGGAAAAGGGGCTAAGAGCTAGATTACATAGGGCTTTAAGCACCAGGCTGAGGATTTTGTATTTCATCTAGAGGCAATAAGAAGTCAATAAAAAATTTTGGAGGGAGAGGGTGGGGGAGGGTGGGTAATAAAATAATCAGATCCATGTTTTAGAATGTCTAATTAGCAACTATAAGAAATGGAAATTGAAGAGAAGCCCATCAATTGGGGAATGACTGAACAAGTTGTGACATATGAATGTAATGGAATACTACTGCGCCATAAGAAATGACAAGCAAGATCTCTCAGAAAAACCTGGAAAGACTTACATGAACTGATACAAATTCAAATGAGCAGAATCAGGAAAACAGTAAATACAGTAAAATTGTAAATAGTAAATTTGTAATGATGATCAACTGTGAATGATTTAGCTACGCTCAGCATTACAATGATCCAAGACAATTGTTACCTATCTCCGGAGAAAAAACTGATGGAGTCTGAATGCAGATTGAAGTATATTTTCTCTTTATTTTTCTTGTGTATTTTTTGTCTGTGTTTTCTTTCAAAACATGACTAACATGGAAATGTTTTGCATGACTGCATGTATAACCTATATCAGATAGCTTTCCTTCTCAATGTGGGGGGGGGGAAGGGAAAAAGATAATCTGGAACTCAAAAATTTTTAAAAACAAATATTAAAATTGTTTTTACATGTAATTGGAGGGAAAATAAAATAATAAATTTTAAAATGTAAAAAATAAATCATATGAATTGATCCTTCAAGAAAAAGACCTGGAAATTGAAGGGATGTTCATCAATTAGGGAACAAGTGAAAAAGTTGTGGTATATGAGTTAATGGAATACTACTATGCCATAAGAAATGATGAGCAGGATGCCATCAGAAAAACCTAGAAAGACTTGCATGAAGTGATGCAGTAAAGTGAGCAGAACAAAAAAACATTGTATAAAGTGATATTATATGATGATCAACTGTGAATGACTTAGCTATTCTCAGCAATACGATGATCCAAGATAATTCCAAGGGAGTCACTGTGAAAAAATTCTATCCATCTCCAAAGAAGGAACTAATGAAGTCTGAATGCAGACTGAAGCATACTTTTTTTTTAAACTATCTTACTTTTTCTTGTGTTTGGTCTGTGTTTTCTTTCATAACATGACTAATATGGAAATACGTTTTGCATAACTGTACATATAACCATCAAATTGCTTGCCTTCTCAAAGCAGGGTGGGAGGAAGAGAGAGTTTGGAGCTCAGTTTTTTTTAGAATCATGGTTTTTTTTTTGTTTTATTTTTTCCAGCAATTTCTTTGTATTTATTTTTACCCAATTACATGTAAAAACAAATTTCAACATTCATTTTATTAAGTTGAATTCCAAATTCTCTCCTTTACTCTCCACTCTCCTCATTGAAAAGGCAAGCAATTTGACATAGGTTATACATGTGTATACAATTACATTATACAAAACATATTTCCATATTAGTCCTGTTGTAAAAGAAAATATAGACCAAAATTTTTAAAAAGAAAGAAAAAAAGAATTCTTTGATTTGTAATCAGACTCCATCAATTCTTTCTCTAGGTATAGATAACATTTTTCACCATAAGTCCCTTGGAATTTTCTTGGATCATTGTAATGCTGAGAGTAGCTAATTCATTCACAGTTAATCATCTTACAATATTACTTTTACTATGTACAATTTTCTCCTGGTTCTACTCATTTGATTTTGCATCAGTTCATATAAGCCTTTCCAGTTTTTTCTGAGAGCATCACGTTCATCATTTCTTATATGACAGTACTATTCCATTACAATCATATACCACAACTTGTTCAAACATTCCCTAATTGACAGGCATCCCTTCAATTTCCAATTCTTTGCCACTAGAAAAAAAGCTACTTTAAATATTTTTTAAAGGCATTAATGAAACTTTATTTTTTTTTGCCTTTTTTTTGGAGGGGGGGGAAGGTAGGGCAATTGGGGTTAAGTGACTTGCCCAAGTTCACACAGCTAATTTTTTGTGGTAAGTGTCTGAGGCCAGAGTTGAACTCAGGTCCTCCTGACTCCAGGGCCAGTGCTCTATTCACTGCACCACCTAGCTGCCCCTACTATAAATATTTTTCTACATATAAGTCCTTTTCCTTTTTTATCTTTTTGGGAATACAGACCTAGTAGTGGTGGTAGGCTGGTTGTTGTCCTTCATTCTGGAAGAGAATCAAAATGTCATCACTATGTTAGAGTCAAGCTACAGTGTTTGACTGTGGCTGATAAGACCAATATGAGCTTGGAATACTCTACCACAGGTCAGGCACAAAAAGTCCATGTGAACATTTGGGGTGGATTTTCTAAATTTGCTCATCTTGAGTTCCTTTTGAGCAATTTCAGTTCTTTGCTCATAGTGCACAGCACCTTCTCTGATGAGGGCACACCATGCTGGGCAGTTCTGTGCCGGTGTCTCCCATATCACTTAATAAATTCCAAAATTCTTTAGAAAAATCTTAAAAATGTCGCTGTATCACATTTTCTGACCTTTCCATGAATACCTGTCTTATGTGAGCTCTCCATAAAATAGTCTTTTAGGCAAACATATATTTGGCATTTGAACAATGTGGCCAGCCCTTTGGAGTTGAGTTCTCTCCAATACAATCTGAATGCTTTGCAGTTTAGTTCAAGAAAGGACCTCAGTGTCTGGTATCTTATCCTGCCAAGTGATCATCAGAATCTTCCTAAGACAATTCAAATGAAAGTGATTCCGTTTTCTGGTATGGCACTGGTATACTGTCCAGGTTTCACAGGCATAAACAATGAAGTCAGCATAACACCTCTGTAGACTTTCAGTTTGGTGCTCAGTCTAATACCTCTTCTCTTCCACACTTTCCTTTGGAGCCTCCCAAACACCAAGTTAGCTCTGGTGATGCGTGCTAATTTTCAATGTATATATCCCTAGAAAGTATTCTACTAAGGTAAGTGAATTTATCCACAGCATTCTCCATTTGCTGTAACTGATGGATCCACATATAGATGTCATATGCTGGCTGATGGAGAATATGTAAGTTTTCTTGATGTTAATTGTTAGGCCAAAATTAACACAAGCAGCAGAGAATCGGTCCATACTTAGTTGCATCTCAGCTTCAGAGGCTGCATTGAGTGCACAATCATCTGCCAACAAAAAATCATGCACCCCCAGCCCCTCCACTTTGGTCTTCAGTGCGGTAGTTGACTTTGATGCTCTGTTCATCCTCATTGAATGCTTTTGACAATATGGCTGAAAAGATCATGCTAAAAGGGAGCAAACACACAGCCTTGTTTCACTCCATTGGTGATTGGGAAAGCATGAGAACATCATCCATTATCCAGAATGCAGGCAAACATGCCATCATGGAATTTATGTACAATGCTGATGAACTTCTCCAGGCAACCAAATTTTGCAATGATCTTCCAAAAGCTCTCATGACTGACTGTATCAAAGGCCTTGGTCATATCTATAGACACTGTGTACAGACTTCTGATTTGATCTTGCCATTCCATGCTTTGATCTTTTTTGGCCCCAAAAAAGGAATCCAAAGTTGGATTGCTGTGCTTGCTTTGCTTCCTTTGCTTGCTCACATTGCCACTCAATTACTTGACTTTTCAGCTTTTTGACACAGTAGAACTCTGCTTCGAGAGAGGAGAGCTTTGTCCCAAATTGCTGGGTTTTCCTCAGCTGCTGGAGCTATTAGTTGGGTGCTGAAGCCTCCTCCAGCTCTGGAACCAGGTCATGCACCCCAGGACCTCCACCCTAGACAGCAATCCAGATCCAAGCAGGTTAAAGCAAGAGTGATTACCCCTCAGACTGGTTTCTTGGTCTCCCTACAATCTGCAGGCCAGGAGCTCTGAAGTAGCCACGTGGTGGTGGCCAGCCTCAGCCACTTCTACCTCCAGGGGCAGAGGTTGGACTGCACTCCCGGAACCCCTGTTCCCACAAAGTCCACACTGACCTCTCACTTTGTCTTTGGCATTTATGGGTTGATAATTCTGGAAACTGTCACAGCTGTTGGTGATCCATTCTCCCAAAGTCCTGCCAGCTGGGGCTGGTCAGGTGCCGTGGGGCTAAAACCATGTGCTTATGTGGGGCTGGGCTCTGCTCCCAGCATGCTGCAATGGACCCTTCCTACCGGCCTGCCAGGCTACCTTCAGCAGAAAATTTGTTTCTCTCTTTCACTTTGTGAGTTCTGTAGCCCTAAAGTTTGTTTAGAGTCATTTTTTTATAGGTATTTGAGGTGGTTATAGAGGGAGCATAGAGTTTTCCTGCTTCTACGCTGTCATATTGGCTCCACCCTGTCTAATGTTATTTTAAATGAGGTATCTCTTACTACTTCTTCTTGCAAGTTTTGTTGGTAATATATAGAAATGCTAATGATTTACATGGGTTTATTTTATATCCTGCTACTTTGCTAAAATTATTCAATCTTTCAACTAAAATTTTAGTTCTTTACAATATATTGTTGTAGTCTCCTAGCTAGTATTTTATGTAGGATTTTTGCATCCATATTCATTAATGAAATTGGTCTATAATTTTCTTTCTCTGTTATTGTTCTTCCTGGTTTAGTTATCAGTACCATATTTGTTTCATAAAAAACATTTGGTATAACTCCTTCTTTGCCTATTATTTCAAACTATTTATTTAATATTAGAATTAGTCAGTCTTTTTTTTTTTTTTTTGCCTTTGGAGGGCAACTGGGGTTAAGTAACTTGCCCAAGGTTACACGGCTAGTTTTTTTATGTGGGTGTGTGGGTGTTAAGTGTCTGGGGCCGGAACCAAACTCAGGTCCTCCTGACTCCAGGCACGGCGCTTTACTCACTGCACCAGCTAGCAGCCCCTGAATTAGTCAGTCTTTAAATGTTTGGTAAAGCTGACTTGTAAATCCATCAGGTCCTGGTGCTTTTTTCTTAGGAAGCTCATTTATGGTCTTTTTAATTTCTTTTTCTATACTACATTTATTTAGATATTCTATTTCCTCTTTTGTTAATCTAGGCAGTTTGTAATTTTGTAAATATTCTTCCATTTCACTTAAATTACTAAATTTATTGGCATATAATTGGGCAAAATATCTCCTTAAGATTGCTTTTATTTCATCTTCATCAGTGATATATTTGCCCTTTACATTTTTAATACTAGTGATTTGGTTTTCTTCTCCCTTTTAAAAAAATCATATTAACCAATGATTACTATTTTATTCCTTTTTTTTTTTCATAAAACCAACTCCTAGTTTTATTTATTATTGGGTTTTTGGGGGTTTTTTTGCCTTTTTGAAGGTGGGAAGGCAGGGCAATTGGGGTTGTTACTTGCCCAAAGTCACACAGCTAGTGTTAAGTGTCTGAGGCCACATTTGAACTCAGGTCCTCCTGACTCTAGAGCCAGTACTATTCACTGTGCCACCTAGTTGCCCCTAAATTTTAAATTTAAAAAAATGGGGTAGGGGTGGCCAGGTGGCACAGTGAGTAAGAGCACCAGCCCCAGAGTCGGGAGACCTGGGATCAGTTCCGGGCTCAGATACTCAGCACCCACACGAAAATAACTGGCCATGTAACCTTGAGCAAGTTACTTAACCCCGATTGCTTTAAAAAAAACAGGGGGTATAATAGAAGTGGGGGGTGGGGTGGGAGGAGAAATGGATCTTCAACTAAATAAAGGACTTCCAAGCATTCATGCTGGAAAGTCCATAGCTGAGTAGAAATTTTGAACTACAAACAAGTCCAAAAACAAACCTAGAAAGGTAATACTTTTGTGAAATTACAAGAGTCTATATGACAATGAAGTGTTTATATTTAAATAGGTGTTGAATAAATAAGTGCCCCTTTAAATCCTAATGTTTTCATGGGTCATAGAGGGTGTTAAATAAGATACAGGGCCTGGAGTGGTTTTATTATGTTTTTCATGTTCTTGGAAAAGAAAAGGAATATATTAGGGAAGAAATTACCTTTGACCCAGCAATACCACTACTAGGTCTATTTCCATAGATAACAAGGGAAAGGAAAAAGCCAAGCCCTATATGTTCTAAAAATATTTCTAGAATCTCTCTTTGTGGCTGCAAAGAACTGCAAATTGTTGGGTTGCTTGTCAATTAGGGAATGGCTGAATAAGTTGTGTGTGGTATATGATTATAATGGAATACTACTATGATATAAGAAAGTGATGAGCCCTATGATCTTAGAAAAACATGGACAGATTTGCACAAAATAAGGAAGAGTTAAATGAGCAGAACCAAGAGAATGTTGTATAAAGTAACAGAAATAATGTTTTTAGGAAAACTCTGAGTGAATAAATAATTTTCACAACTATAAATGTCCAAATTAACTACAAAGGACATGTGAAGGAAGATGCTATCTACATCAAGAGAAAGAACTGATAAATATAGGTATGTGTGTATATACACAAATATATATATCATATATACACACACATATTTATGTCTAATAGTATCCATCTCAGGGGGAAGGAGGGAAAAGAGGAAAAAAAAGAAATTTATGTGATAACTTTAATATATCTTAAAAGGGAACAGCAAGTTATACATAGGAGATTTGTGGTTTTTCATCTTTTTTTTATTATACTATGTTATAGAAATGCTTGCTTTATTCCATAAATTAAAAAAAATTTTTTTTTTTAAAGAGTACATACCAGAGGCTGCTAGGTGGTATAGTGAATAGAGCACCCACCCTGGAGTCAGGAGGACCTGAGTTCAAATCTGACCTCAGACACTTAACACTTACTAGTTGTGTGACCTTGAGCAAGTCACTTAACCCCAATTGCCCTGCCTACCCCCCTGCAAAATAAAAAAGGGGTGTGTGTGTGTGTGTGTGTGTATAAAAGAGTACATACCTTTTTCCCATATAAGAGGTAAACAGTTTGACCTTACTGAGTCCCTTAAAATTGGTCTCTAATGTTTACCTTTTGTTTCTCCTGGATCTTATATGTCAAATTTTCCATTGAGTACTGTTTGTTTTTTTCTGTCATGAATGCCTGAAAGTCTTTCAATTCATTAAATACCCTTTTGTTTTTCATTACGGATTATACCCAGCTTTGCTGGGTAAGTTATTCTTGGTTGCAGCCTCAGCTTCTTTGCTCTTCCAAACAGAATGTTCCAAGCCCTCCAGTCTGACCCCCACACTATCTTTGAGACTACTGTCCAATCCAGCTGCCTCCAGGACTTGTTCCTTAATTCATCAGTCTCTTCAAGGTTAACAGAAATCTCTTAGTAGCCATAACCAATGGCTTTTTTTCTCAGACCTCATTCTTCTTAACTTTTGACAGTGTTGACCACCCTTTTCTCCTTGATGCTCTCTTACTTGGTTTTCATGAGACTGCTCTCTCCTGTCTCTTCTCCTACCTGTATGGCCCCTCCTTCTCAGTCTCCTTTGCTGGCACATTGGATAGAGTGCTACATCTGGAGTCAGGAAGACCTAAGTTCAAATCCAGCCATAGACACTTACTAGCTCTTTTGGGCAGATAACTTCAATCTACCTCAGTTTCACTAGTAAAACAGGGATAAAAATAGCACCGACCTCCTAGGGTTACTGTGAGGATGAGCTGAGAATATATATATAAATTGCTAGGCAAGTCTGGAAAATGCTAGCTATTGTTACTATTATTCCCACCTTCTGTGCATGGCTATATCCCTCAAGCTGTGTCAAGACCCTCTTTTCTCAGTGGTCTTTTCAACTCCTATGGATCCAACTATCATGTCTATGTAGAAAATCCACAAATCTATATATCTAGCCCCAGTCTTTCTCCTGAGATATGGTTCAACACCACCAAAAACCAGCTGGACGTCTCCAAACAGATATCCCACAGTTATTTCAAACTAAAACGTTCAAAACAACTAACCTCGTTTGTTGTATAAAGGAAAAATTTTAAATGTTCAAAGCGTTGTTGCAAAAGTTACGAGTTACATCTTATTTCTATTTTTTTTTTTGCCACAAAGTGTTAAAATGAATGCTTGCTTAGTCAGTGCAAAGAGACTAAACAAGGATAAAAAATAATTTTAATAGTACAGAATTCACCATCATGTCATTGCCTTCATTCTAAATGTCCGTGTTCCAAGATGCAAAAGAAGTCAGTGGATTTTAACTGTTTACAAATAGAATGTGATTGTAAAATGTACGGCTTGGTTGTGTTTGAATTATGAAATTTCTTCAGATATTAATAAATCATGACATTCTGGCTGCTCAGCAAAAAAAAAAAAAAACAACTAACCTCCTCACACACACCTATAAGCCCTCTTTTCTTCCTAATATCCCTTTGTCTACTGAGGGTACCACCATCCTTCCAATCATCTAGATTTGCAGGCTTGAAACAATCCTTAACTCTTTCCTCACCCCTCATCTCTAGTTTGTTGGCAGACTCTTGTCAATTCTACTTTTATAATATATCTCAAATCTGTCCCATTCTCTCAACTCCAAACAACCTGGTTCAAGTCTTCACTGCCTTCCAAGTCAAGTCAGGTCAATTAGCATTTCTTATGCTCTTACTCTATGCCAAGCATTGTGCCACACACTGGTGACACAAAGAAAGGAAAACAGAATCCATGCCCCCAAGGAGTTTACAATCTAATTGTGGAGTTTGTTAAGTTGCTTAGTCATGCCTTACTCTTCATGACCCCATTTATGGGGTTTTCTTGGCAAAGATACTGGAGTCATTTGCAATTTCCTTCTCCAGGGTTCCCATTTTATAGTTGAGGAAACCAAGGCAAATAGAGGTTAAGTAACTTGCCCAGTCACACACTAGTAAGAGTCTAAGGATTTGAACTCATATCCTCCTGACTCCAGGCTCAGCACTCTATCCATTGTGCCACCTAGCTGCCCTATAACAGAGGAGACAACACACAAATAATTATGAACAAACCAGATATATCCATATATACACATATATATCAGATATATCCATAAATTGGCTATAATCTCAGGCAGAAAGGCTTCTCGCAGGCCATAAGATTTTAGGTTGAATTTGAAAACCAGGGAAAACAGGAGACAGAGATAAGGAAGGAGAGAATTCAAAGCATAGGATTCTGTGAGCGGAAAAAACAAATATCTTGTGTGAGAACCAGCAAGGAGGACATTGCCACTGAATCATAGAGCATATGGGAAGGAGTAAGGTGCAAGAAGCCTGGGGAGCAGCTAGGTGGCGCAGTGAGTAGAGCACCCACCCTGGAGTCAGGAAGATCAGAGTTCAAATCGGCCTCAGGCACTTAACACTTACTAGCCCTGTGACCTTGGGCAAGTCACTTAACCCCAATTGCCCAGCCTTCTCCCCTCCAAAAAAAAAAAAAAGAGAGAAGCCTGGAAAGGTAGGAAGGAGCCATAATATGAAAGGTTTTCAACACATAAAAAAGGGAATTTTATATTTGATCCTGGAGCCACTGAAATTTACTGAATAGGGCTTTAGGGAGATCATTTTGACAGTTGTGTGGAGGATGGACTGGAATGGGGAGAGACTTGCAGCAGGAAGGTCAACCAGAATGTTACAATAATCCAGATGTGAGGTAGTGCACCACTCTATAAAAGGGTGGTGCCAATATCAGAGGAAAGAAGGAGGTATAAAAGAGTGTTATTAAGGTAAAGTTGATAGGATGTAACAACAGATCAGATGTAAGGGAGCGATGGAAGAGAATGTGAGGAGTCAAGGATGACACTTAGGTTGTGAATTTGGGTGATTAAGAGGATGGTAATATACTCAGTAGTAACAGGGATGTGATGAGGAGGAGAAGTTTTAGGGGGAAAGATAATGAGCTTGGTTTTGGAAATGTTGTCTATGAAACATCCAGTTTGAGATGTCCAATTTAGGCAGTTGAATGTGACACTAGACATCAAGAAAAAGATTAGGTCACCTGGATTATTACTATTGCTTTCTCCATATCCAGGCTCTCCCTCTCTTCAATATGTCTTCCACACAACTGTTAAATTAATATTCCTAAAGTATAGGTCTGATCATTTTACTCCCCTCCTCAAAAATCTCCAGGGGCTTTCTTTGACTTCTAGTAGAAAACACAAAACTCATCTTTTAAAGCTCTTCACAATCTAGCTCTGACCTCCCTTTCCAAGCCATTCCATTGTCTCAATGCCTTTACACAGATTGCCCCCAGGCTTGGAGTCCATTCCTCCCTTACCTATGTCTCATGGAATCCCTGGCTTCCTACCTCATATAGACAACCTCACTTCTCCCAGTTGCAAGTATCTTCCCCATGAAATTATTTTGTATAATTTTGTATTATTTTTTTCCCCAAGAGTGGGGGAAAGTTCCTTGAAGGCAAGGAATGTTGTATTTTTTTTTCTTAGTATACTAGGCATGTAGCAGGCGCTTAATAAATGTTGGTTTAATGAATGAATCAAAAGTACAGTGGTACTATCACCTCCTTTGTTCTAGATATTTATACTTCTGATAGTGCAGCCTAAAGTAAATTAGCCTTTTTGGCTGCCATATCACAGTTGGTTAACAGTGTCTACTATTGCAACCTAGGTTTGTTTGTTTTTTCACATGAATAACTTTCTAACCACATCTCTCTATCCTGTGCTAATATACTTAATTTTTTTTATCCAAATGTAGGACTTTATCTTTGTTGAGTTTAATCTTATTAGAGATAAAATATGGAAATCTTACTCTAATGCCTCATCAGGATGAAGGTGACCCTGGGTTTTTTAAGGCTATGCCAGTGGAACACAAACTCTGCAGGTTCCACCACATTGAATAAGCTTTGGGTATGGCCACAGGAATAAACCCAGTCTATTTTCTAAAGGTTAGCCTAGCTAATCGTGGAAAAAGTCATAACCAGTAAGTTGGCTATGTGGTGATGAAATTTCTTTAGCCATGGAAAGCTATAAAACAGGGAAAAGTGAAAAATGATGTTCAGTCTCACATGGTTCCCCCTTTCACTTTTGCAGCATTAATGGCAAAGTGGCAAGAAAGGAGACAGAGGGTGCTAAGCATCACATAATTTTTAGACTGTCAACAAGCTTTAACTTGGCTGTTGGTACTCTAAATGTAATACCCTTATCTAATGATCAATGAATAGACATTTTTCTAGAGGAGTTAAATTCATATTAATCTTCTAATTCTTACTATAAACAAAACCAGAAGAAAGAAGTTATAGCCGGGTAGAAGGAGGGCTCATGGGTACTCTTGTGAGAAATAAGTCAACAAACATTTAGCACAGTATTTGACACATAGCAAATACTTACTAGAGCTTCTTGGTGACTTGAAAAGCAGAGTGGGTTTTCTTTTATAACCTAAAACTTGAAGAAAGACTACTTTGGGAGGAGCCAAGATGGCAGACTAACAGGAAGAAGTACAACTGAGCTCTCCCCAACAACTCTTTCACAAAAATCTAGAATACACATCAAACCAAGAATTAATTGAAAAAAAAATTTTTTTTGTCACTATGAGTCCTTTTTCCAGCCCAGGTAAGCATGGGGAGATAGAGAGGTTTGCAGACACTGAGGACAGGATCTAACCATGAATGGTCAGACAGAGCCTTGCTGCACAGAGACTAAATGAGGGCTAAGGCTGTGCTCCAAGGCAAGAAGAGGTCCAGATCCACGAAACCTGGCCTGATCTTCTGCAGGATGCAGGAATGGGTCCCAACGGACAGCTCTATCACTGAATACTCAATTCTGGGTCACACATCCAGGGTAGAATGCAGACCCTAGTCTGTATACTGAGTAAGGAGAAAGTTCAGAAGCAAGCACTAGTTGTTTGGTTCTGATCCCAAAGGTGAAAAGGAGTAGAGGTCTTTGTTCTGGCTTCCATTCCAGTCTTACACCTGCAGAAGAATAATGAGAGCAGGAATCTCAGACCAAGGCGAGCATGTAGTTCGGTCACTCTGAACCAGAAGAGGTTTCCAGTTGACTAACAGGAGCCAAGTTCAGCAATAGTCTACTAGAAATCCAACCAGGAACAAGCCTATAGGTGTTGCTCAGACCCAAACCAAGGTCAGGAACTTACAGAGTTCTAACCAGGAAGGGAAAGATCAGACCAGTTTGGGGGCAATGAAAGGTTGTAGTGAAAGGAAATAATAAGAAGGAAAAGCATAAGAGAATAAATAGAGGCAAATACACAAGTAACAGTCACAACAGCAAACATGAATAAGATGAATGCACTCAAACAAGATAGCAGAATGAATTAGAAAACAGAAATCAACATATGTTATTTACAAGAAACACACATGAAACATAAAGATTTGCATAGAGTTAAAATAAGGGACTAGGGTAAAATATATTATTCTTCAGATGAAGTAAAGACTTAAGACTTCTGATCGATTAATCCAATGATCAACCACAACTTTGAGTGTATAACAATGAAGCATGACATCCTCCTCCTAATAGAGATTACAGAGTTAAGTGCTGAATGAGTCATATATTTTATGAAATGCCAATGTAAGAATTTGTTTTGCTTGACTATGCATATGTGTTACAAGACTTTCGTTTTTGTATTTTTTCCCAGTGGTGGAGTGGAGTTAGAATGAAAAGAAAACCAATTCCTATTAAGTGACTGTAAGGGTTATGGGATTTAAAGATCTTCCATGCCCCATTGGACTTGCTGACGTAGCAGGAAGGGGCAGAGCAAGAGGAAGCGGAAGCCAAACTAGAGTTTCTGCAGTGGCTAGCAGTGGTGGCGAAGGCAGCAGCAGCAGCAGCAGAGGGAGCGGCGGCAGCAGTGCGAAGCCCTTTTTGAGTCAGCCAGAATTTCTGCTAAGGACTCCTGCTGAGGACTGCCAGAGGCCGGAGCTGCTGGGAGCACGCTTCCTGGACCCTGAGTGGTTGCTGTGAGTGGGGAGAGGAGGACCTTTGTCTGAGGTAGCCTGTTCTGTTTTAAAGGCTTGAGAATGTGGGTGCTTTCTATTTTATCTACCTGTGCCAATTTCATAACTACTCTTATGGCTTTCACTTTCTGGTTTTGGGACTCAGTCTTTTGGTATTTTAATAAATTTTCTAGCTTATTCCCCCATATGGCAAGCATGATGTATTCTGTGATGGATAATTATATCAGCATATCTGTAATTTCCATAGGCATTGTGAATATGGCATTGCTGATACAGTGACAGTAAAGAAAAATTTTAAAGCTACATTAAAAATAAAGAACTGGGGCAGTTAGGTGGCACAGTGAGTAAAGCACCAGCCCTGGAGTCAGGAGGACCCAAGTTCAGTTCCAGCCTCAGACACTTAACACACACACACACACACACACACACACACACATATACACAAAACTAGCCATGTAACCTTGGGCAAGTAACTTAACCCCAATTGCCCTCCAAAAGGCAAAAATAAATAAATAATTGATGTAGAGAAAAGTTAATGGAACCAGGAAAACAATTTATACAAGGACAAAAACACTATAAAATAAAACTTTGAAAAACATATATCAATATCAGTTTCTGATGATGAAGTGATATATAAATTCTATGAATAACAAGAGCTTCCAAATCAACACACATTCAGGTAATTGGTGACCTTGATGAAAAAGTGAGGAAAGATAAAGATAAACAGAAATATACACCTAAGTATAGTTAAAGAAGAAAAAAATTAAAAAGGACGAAGATCTATAGATTATACAAAAGTCTTACACCTCTGTATCCTGAGTGCTTTCTTTTAAAAAAAAAATGTATTTATTTTTAGTTTTCAATAATCACTTCCATAAGATTTTGAGTTCTAAATTTTCTCTCCCTCCCCAAGACAGTGTGCAATCTGATATAGGCTCTACATATACATTCATATTAAACATATTTTCACATTAGCTATGTAAAAAAAGTATTAGAACCATGGAAAAAACCATGAGAAAGAAGAAACAAACAAAAAAAGAGAGCAAATAGTATGCTTTGATCTATACTCAGACTCCATAGTTCTTCATGAACACTTTCTTAAGGAAGGAAGGAAGAAGGGAAGGAGGGAGGGAGGTAGATAAGAAAGAAAGGAAGAAAGAAAGAAAGAAAGAAAGAAAGAAAGAAAGAAAGAAAGAAAGAAAGAAAGAAAGAAAGAAAGAAAGAAAGAAAGAAAGAAAGAAAGGAAGGAGGAAAGAAAGAAAGGAAGGAAGGAGGAAAGGAAGAAAGAAGGAAAGGAAAGACTTGGTAGCCATTAGACATATTGCCTTCCTTGGGACACTAGCAGAAACTCTACAGCAGTAAAAAGTGTAAGTCTTCTCTATAAACTGATTATGCAGAGCAAAGTGAGCAGAGCTAGGAAAACAATTTATGCCATAATAATAACAGTATAGAGGAAAACAATTTTGAAAGATTTTAGGACTATGATAAACACTGCACTGAAATACTCACAAATGAGGAGTCCAAAGGGATGAAGATTTAATATGTCACTCAACTTCTGAAAGGGAGGTGATGAAGTCATATTCTGATGTGTCTGATGTGGTAATTTCTTTTACTGGTCTGTGCAATTTATTGAGGGTACTTTAAAAAATGCTTACTCCTTGGGGGAAGAGAAAGAGGGCCATAATTTTTAAAAGAAAAAAAGGGGGAGGGGAGGAAACAAGAGATATGTAGGTCTTTAGTAGCAAGCATAGAACAAACTGAACCTGAAATGGTGAGGCAGTGAAAGATGGGGACTGTCTATAGAAATTCTCTACTTAGTGAGAACATCTGTTTTATATAGGAAGTGATGCCTCATTTAAACTTCCAATGGCTTTTATTTTCCAAAAGAGAATAGGGAAATGTAGCTGGCTTCATTTGAGTGACCTGTAGTAATCTAGCTAACAAGCCCTTTCTTCCACTCTAGACTAGAAACTTCAGGGAGTGTTGACAGCCCAGTGCTACACAGCTGTTGGCTATAAAGAAAACAGAACCAGGTTTACCACTTTGTTGACTATTTAATAGCCCTTTTATTTCTTTTAATAGCCTGTAAAAAATGTTGCAATCATCATGTTGCCTTAAAAGACTTTTTTCTATTATTTCAATGTTTTAAACTTATAAATCTTCCTGAAGACCAAAAGCCTGAGCACCTGTGCTTAAATTAGACTATAAAGAAGGACTCTGTGGGAGGCTAATCCTTAATAATTTAAAGATGCTTCAAACCTCAGTTTGTTTGGTTTTTTTGTGGGTTGTTTTTATTTTAAGGGACTCTGGCAGGCCTTACTGCTTTCAGTGAAAAGAGTGAGATCTTTCACCAGCATATGGATCATGAACAGAAGGAACAGCTCCTTCATTCTGAGCACTAGAAAAATGGCCAGATTTTTTTTAAGTAGTGTCTGTTCATTTTTATTATTAATACTTTTGTGACAGGTGGTATGGATAGGTGGTGCTACAAGAGCTATAACATATTTGGCTCATTTTCCTGCTTTCAGCCACCTAGAGAAAAGCCTGCTGATAGTTAATCCATTAACCAGCTACAGAGTATGTCATAAATATTGGCACCAGGTGTAGTTACCATTAGGTTACCAATCCAGTGGCCATTTCATAGGGGATTAATTACATATGTACTGTTACTCCCAAAATTTGCAATATTCCCAAAGCTCAGCCTACACACTTAGACTACTTCACTTCTCCCAATATACTGATCTCTCCAGGGATTCTGAGTCTAGTCTAGGGATCAATACAGAAATGTTATCCAGAATGCACTTCAAAATTAACAAAATAGAAAATCTCTTATCTGTACTCCACCCCCTATCCTATACCTACCAAGTCTGCTGTTCTTATTGACCAACCCCATTCACAAGACTTTTAGAGACTACATAATTAATTAAAGTACAATAAATAACTCAATAGAATTGATATATAGTAAAGCTGTAAAAAAAAAAAAAAACTTTAGCTGATTATCTCCCCTTCCAACCCACTCAAAACATTTCCCAAAATGTAAAATCTCCTCCAATTTTTTCCCAGGTGACAAAAGATTAAGGGCAGAAAGTGCTTGGGGTAGGGGGAGGGAAAGGGTGAATGATTTCAATTTTTTAAATAAAATTGTATTTTCTGTTCCAAGTTTTCTCCCTCTTACCTCCCACCCCCCTACACAGAGGAAGCAAGAAAAAATAAAAATACAAATAGGTATGGTCAAGCAAAACAAATTCCTGCACTAGCTACATCAGAAAGAAAGAAAAGGATGGAAAAGGAAAAAAAGAAAAAGAAAAGATCCTTCAGTCTGTACTCTGAGTCTATCAGATCTCTATCTGAAGGTGAACAGAATGCTTCATCATGAGTCCTTTGGATTTGTGATCGGTTATCATGATCGAAATTCCTAAGTCTTTCAGTTATTTACCTTTAAAATATTGTTGTATGTACTGTTCTCCTGGTTCTGATCATTTCAATTTGTATCAGTTCATATGAGCCTTCCCAGGTTTTTCTGAAACTATCCCCTTCATTTCTTACAGCAAAATAGTATTCTATCACTTTCATATACTATTACATGTTCAGCAATTCTGCAATTTATTAGTACTCCCTCAGTTTCCAATTCTTTGCCACCACAAAAAGAGCTGTTATATATATGTTTATACATCTGAGGCTTTTTTTCCTCATTCTTTTTGATCTCTTTGGGACATAGACTTCATAGCAGTATTACATTAACTCAGACTAAACCCATAGATGTTTAATCAAACAGTATTAGTTTAATAGCTATTTGTTGATAGTTCCAAATTGCTTTCCAGAATCACTGGACCAATTCACAGCTCCATCAACAATAAAGCACCTGTTTTCCCACAGCCTCTCCAGCATCTGCCATTTCCCTTTTTTTTTTCTTTTGCAACTTTTGACAATCTGATGGGTGTAAAGTAGTTTCTTGGAGTTATTTTGATTTGTATTTCTCTAATTACTGGAATAACTTAGAACATGTTTTCATTTGGCTATAGATAGCTTGGATTTCTTCCTCTGAAAGTTGCCCATCCTTTGATCAGTTGGGGAATGGTTCTTATTATTATAAATGAGATTCAGTTCCCTATATGTCTTAGAAATGAAACTGTTTTATAAGAAAAACTTACTGCAAAGTTTTTTGTTTTTTTTTACCACCAACTTCCTGCTTCTCTTCTAATTTTAGCTGCATTGGTTTTGTTTGTACAAAACCTTTTTAATTTTATGCAATCAAAATTGTCCATTTAACATCTTATGAACCTCTCTATCATTTGGTAGAAAGGTTCCCTTCCCCTATCCATAAGTTTGACTAATAATTTCTTCTACACCCCCCAATTCACTTTTGATGTCACCTTTTATATCTAAATCATGTACCAAATTGGAATTTATCTTGGTATACAGTATGAAATGCTTCTGGGACCTCTTTTCAGAGGTCAGGGGAGCCAATCAACTCAAGCAAGGAAACACTGGACAAGAGGAATTTGTTTTCCCTTTATTTCTCACTAAGAGACAGCTTTCTTTTTTTTTTTAACTTTTTTTTCCCCCTTTTTGGAGGGGGAAAGGCAGGGCAACTGGGGTTAAGTGACTTGCCCAAGATCAAAGAGCTAGTAAGTGTTAAGTGTCTGAGGTCAGATTTGAACCCAAGTCCTCCTGACTCCAGGGCCTGTGCTCTATTCACTGCGGCACCTAGCCGCCCCAAGAAGGCAGTTTTCAAAAGCTTCTAGTTCAATTATGGATATGTCTTACATCACTACACATGTATAACTTATATCGAATTGTTTGTCTTCTCAATGAGGGGAGGTGGGGAGGGAGAAAAGAAGAGAATTTGGAACTCAAAGTTATAAAAACGAATGTTAAAAGTTGTTTTTACATGTAACTGGGTAAAATAAAATACTAAATTAAAAAAAAGAATTAGAAAAAAAGCTGCTAGTCCAAGTATTATGAAATCTATTTCTCCTCTAGATCCACTGTCCCAGAAGCACTTACTTCCAAATTCCTGACAGGTAGCTTATATTTCATTTCTGGATGTCCTCAACTCTGCCTTGCCTTGGGTACAGCAGACAGAAGCACTTACAAGGTCTACCATGATAGCCATGCAGAACATGTCGGAACTGAGTAGGCATACAAAAAAGGACTAACTGACCAAACCCAGTGCTTTCCTTCCTGCTAACTCTAAAGTGCCAGAGGAGATCCCCCACACATATATCTGAACAGCTATGAAGGGCACAAAGCCTCCTAGGCATGTTTGTTTCCTTTCCTTTGATATTGGGCCCTGTGAGACCTTGAAAGGTGAGAAGAGCCACCAGAAGTCCATCAGTTGAGCCTAGAAAAGAGCCTGAGGAGTGACCTGCATGATCCAATCTAGTAGTAAATCACACTAGTAGGAGTGAATATTTGTAGCAACTTCTTTAAATCTGAGCCCTCTCTGCCCAAAGACTAAGGTGACAGAGCGGAGTACACCCCTAGTTCAGGAAATTATGGGGGAGATGTATTTGAACCTCTGTTTGTGCTATATCTCCTCAGTAAATATCCCTTTGTAAAAGCTCATTGGTCTTAAGTGCTTACTGATGGCATCCAGGAGCTATCAATTGGATTGGTTAATGAATATTGGGGCACTAATCACTGGTCTAACTTGTAAAGGACACACCAAAAAAACTATTGCTGTACAACTGCTATGTAAAACAAAAGAGAAAGCCATTTTTTCCTGAAAACTAGGGAATTTAATAAATAGATTCCTAGGTGGAAAATCTCTTTATTTCTGCTGAAGTTACCACAAAGCCTTCTAGTCACCCAAGTTCATAACTACAGTATCATCTTTAACTCATCACTCCTACTCCTTACATCCAATCAGTTGTTAACTTTTGTCAATTCTACCACATCCGCTTCTTTCTACTCACATAGCTACCACCCTAGTTTGGTTCCTATAATCTGTCACCTCAATTATTAAAATTATATCCTAATGGTCTCACTTCAATTCCCTAAGTCATCTTCCACACATAGTCCTAAAGCAAAGATCTGACTATGTGACTACTCTGCTTAGTAAGTTCCAATGGCTTTCTATTGGTTCTAGAATTAAATACAAACTTTGCTGTTTGACTCTTAAAGGCTTTTCACAACCTAGCTCCACCCTACCTTATTGTAAGTCACTTTTCCCCCATATTCTCCAACAGTCAAAATCATCAATTTGCTGCTTTCCAAAAAAAAAAACCATGGGAAGTTAGGTGTGCAGCTGGGCTTATAGTCAGGAAGATTCATTTTCCTGAGTTCAAATCCAGCCTCAGACACTTATTAGCTGTGTGACTTTTGGCAAGTCACTTAACCCTGTTTGCCTCAGTTTCCTCATCTATAAAATGAACTGGAAAAGCAAATGGAAAACCACTACGGTATCTTTGCCAAGAAAACCCTAAATGGAGTCATGAAGAGTATTACAGGACTGAAAAACAACTCAACAACAAAAAACAAGTCATTTCCTTTCCCATCACTTTCACTTTGCCTAGTCTGTCCCATATACCTGGAATGAACTCCCTCAAGTAATCTCTTGTTTCCTTCAAAGCTCAGCTCAAGTGCCACATCTCCCTAGTGACCTATGCTTTGCTCCAGGGAAATTAGTTTGTATGTACTTTGTACTTAATCTATCTACATAAATTTCATTTAGACTATACCCCCTCCAATCAAATGTACGCTCCTTGAGGGCAGTAACTCTTTCATTTTTGTCTTTGTATACTCAGAGCCTATCATAATGCTGTACACACAGAAAGTTCTTAACAAATGTTTGTTGATGTGTAAATTTAATATAATTCCTTCCTTCATTCTACAGATGAGGCACCCGAGATTCAGAGAGGTTAAGTAATTTGCTTGAGGTCACAAAGTTTTTGTGGGACCAAAACAGGACTAAAAACCAGTTCTTTTGACCTGTATTCCAGCACTCTTTCAACTATACCACAGATCCATTATGCCAAATGTTGCATTTCAACAAACTTTGAAGCGCCTACCCTATAACAGCGATTTCCCAGATGCTCTGGAAGGCCCAAAGAAGAAGAATATATTGCTAGTTTCCTGAGTCAGAGGGACCACTGTTATGTAGAAAAAAGAGCACTGAATATGGAATTATGGGAGTAATAAGAATTACAAATTAAAAATCATTAGGTCAAACCACAAAATTTCACAGTTGCAAGGGACCCCGGTAGACTCTATTGCAACCTACATCTAAAAAGATATCACTGCTACCCCACTGTGATAGTAATGGCAATTAAAGATTCCCCTGTATTGGCTTGGTTTTCAAATTGATTGTTTTAAAACCCAGAGCTTGTTAATCCCACCTGTGGGATGGACTTTTTGATGTGAAAAGAAAGTCCTGAACTGGGAGGAGCTGGTGACGTAGATTTGGAGACACAAGAGAGAGGCAGAAGAAACTTTTTTTTGGAAGCAGCACCTCGTGGAGAGAGAGAGACTAAGAGAATTGCTGGTGGCTGCTTTGAATTGCCCTGGACTTTTGAGACCTGCCCCCTGAGCTGCCAAGGACAGAGGAGACATGGCTGTTTTGCTGGTACTTTGTCTGTCTGTTTTGATGTTATTTTGCCAGATTTGTCCACTGGTGAAAGACAGTCCTTTTGTTGAAGAAGTCCTGGAACCTGGCTGTTCGCTAAGAAGCCCTGAGACTGTCCTGCAGACAGAGAGTGAATACTGTCCACTGGTGAGGGACAGTGCTGTTGTTGCAGGGGTCTGGAGACTGTCCTGCAGACAGAATGAATACTGTCCACTGGTGAAGGACAGTGCTGTTGTTGCAGGGGTCTGGGAGCCTTTCTGTTGGTTCAGAAGCCCTGAAGAAGGATTTTCTTGTATGTTTACAGAAATCCTGGGAGAGGGCTTTGCTAATGTGTTCAGGGGTTCTAGGACTGTTCTACAGACAGAGGATAAATTCATGAAGGGATTGGCAATGTACCTTATGGCCTTGCTAAGCCTTGTCTCCCCGGGAACTAAGATTGCTGAGAACTTGCCTCCTGTCAAGATGAAGAAAAGACCTCCATTTGGGTATTAAGTGCTGTGTTTAAACTTGATGTAACTCTGGGGTAGATTCAATTGTGATCCAGGGGTGGGGAACTTTTGACCTTATGTTTGGAAACTAATCTCCATTTGAGAAGAGGGACTTTGTGGTGGACTTAATTAAGGTATAGCCTAGGGGTGGAGAAGTATTTAGAACAGAGACTTTGTAATTGATTGAATAATCAGAAGGTCCTGGGGTGGGGTAGTCCTTGGAGATTATTTAATCACATTTAGTAAATGCTGTATTTGGAATGATGTCATGTTTTGATCTTCTCTGTTCTTGGTTGGTCACTGAATAAAATGGAGAGCACCTATGCTGGTATTCTGAACCTTGGGAAGTTGCCTTTCCTTGGCATTATATTACACCCACCAAATGGGATAAGTGGTTATCCAGCCTGCGCTTGAAGACTTCCCACTGAGGGAGATCTTATTACATCCTAAGTAGCCTATTACACTTGTAAATAGCAACCAAAATTTGCATCTTTACAATTTTCACTATCCCTTTTAGTTCTACCTTCTGGGGCCAAACCAAACAAGTCATATGTTTCTATGACAAATTACAGTACTCTTTCCTAAGACTTGTTGCATGAATAAATTTACAAATCAGCGAAGAAATTGTTCAAATCTTCCCCCTCCTATTTTTTGGTTCATAAAAATTACTGTATATTATGCCTAGTTAGGAGACAGCAAAGTAGAGCAGTGGATAGAGTGCAAGGCTTGAAATCTGAGAGACATCCTTCTGAATTCAAATCTGCCCTCAGACTAATAAGTATTAATTGTGTGACCTCGGGCAAGTCACTTAACCCTGTTTGTCTCAGTTTCCTCACCTATAAAATGAGCTGGACAGGGGCAGCTAGGTGATGCAATGAATAGAACACTGGCCCTGGAGTCAGGAGGACCTGAATTCAAATCCGGCCTCAGACACTTGACACACTTACTAGCCATGTGACTTTGGGCAAGTCACTTAACCCCAATTGCCCTCCAAAAAAAAAAGTGTTAAGTCCTGTCCTGGGGAAAATGGATCCATCCAGACCTGGAAGGGCGAAAACAGTCAGAACGAGAACGTGGTCAACCCTCAGCAGAGAGGCGCGAAGGCTGACATTCCGCGCATGCGGGTTGGCGACCAGACGAACGCAGGTGCAACTGAAACCTTAAAGAGGGAAGGTGGGGGGTGTGGAAGATGAAGGAAAACAAGTCAAGCCCCTGCGCACGCCGGCGCAGAAAGGCACCTCCCCCGCCCCCCGCCCTCGTTCGGTGAGAGACGGCGCGTGACGCATGACGTGAGCTGCTGTGCGCATCCTTACTCTTCAGAAGTGTTAAGTTCTCGCCTTTGGAGTAGGTTGGGAACGGGGGAGGGAGGGGGAGGCAAGTTTGTTTTTTTAAGTGTGGGACGAGAAGGGGGAAAAAGAAGAGAAGCAGGGCGAGAGGAATGTCCTACGGTGGCCGCGGAGGGACGACTGCTACGGTTCCCTCACTGGGACAAACGCTTCCCACGAACGGCCTAGGGTTCCCCTTTCCCAGCTGGGCCATACCTGGTTGGGGCCCATGAGGGGCATACACGGGCGGGGGCCCCCAGCGGCCTCCCCCGGGCCCTGGGCCTGACCCTCTTGGTGACCTTCCTCCCTCCGAGGACCTGGCACCATGCGGCCTCCACCCTCGTTCCGCCGCTCCGGCCTCGAGGGACAGCAGGGGCCCCAGCAGCGACGGCCCCCGGCCCTGGCCTCCTCCCCGCCGGCCCCCGGCCCTGGGCCCTGGGACTACCACCCCGCCGCGGAGGCCGCGCACGGTGAGCGAATCGGCCTGGGCCTGACGGGGAAGGGGCGGGAGCTAACCAGGGAACTCCAGGAGAGGGAAGAGGGGCGTATCCGGGGTCGGGGGTCAGAAGATGGGCATTTGGAGGAAGGACAAGTAAGACTTAGGAGGGGTAGTTGCCCGATGACGATGAGGGAAGGGGAGGACCCCCATCGATTCCACTGAGGCCTCCTCTGCTCCTTCCGAGAGAGGGGGCGGGGAGCGGTCTAGGCCTCCCTAATCTGGAACGCAGTAACTGAACTGAATTTACTCCCTCCTCTCCCTGCTCCTTCCTTGCCTGCTTTGCAGGGGAAGGGAAACCGCTTTTCATTTCCCCAGTGAAGAGAGAGGGAAGAAACGTATTGGTCACATGGATAAATCATTTGAAAAAAAATGTTGTTTGGTTTTTTTTTTTTTTCAATTTCTCTTCTCTTTCTCAATTTCTCTTTCGGCATAGAAACCAACTCAGAGTGGAGGATGGGATGCAAAAGTTAGATCAGGGTTTGTTTTTTTAAGAGTAGGGGGTCAGGCGCCTGAACCCCGACCTTTGGTTTCTATTTGTGTTTCTCCTTGCCTCCACGGTTGTTTGAGGAGGCTGAGTAAAATTAATTGAAGTGCACACTAACCGCTCCTCATTTATATATGGAATTCCAAAACTGATGGGCATAGTCTGTTCCACATGAAAGACCTGGTCATAGAGGCTTTTTCTTGTCTCTGCTTTATAATCCCAGGCTCTTAACGTAACACATTCCAACATTTTTCTTCTTAAGGTCAGTACATCACAAATGTAATGCCATGGGGAAGCCTAGAATTTCAGAGCAGAATGAATCCTTGTGTATGTCAGATTACACGTGGGTATTTCTGCTTCACAGGCCCTCTTGGAGCAAAGGGACTGAGATTAAATGTGTTGTGCACCATATTTACAAAGTAAATAAATGAATAATAAATAATGTGTAAAGTTGCATTGCTTAGGGGGTTTCCTAAATGTATCACACTTTTATGA
Organism: Petaurus breviceps papuanus; assembly: GCF_028583685.1. Taxonomy (NCBI): domain Eukaryota; kingdom Metazoa; phylum Chordata; class Mammalia; order Diprotodontia; family Petauridae; genus Petaurus; species Petaurus breviceps. Next base: position 361,000 of record NW_027187234.1, read on the forward strand.
GTAGGTATATAAGATAATAAAAATTAACTCCCATCATAGTGTAACTAAAGATTAGCATCACATTTGTTAAAAATAAATGAAAAGTCATGATTCATACTCAAATCTGTTTTAAGACCTATCATCAATAAATAAACATTTCATAAGTACCTAGTATGTACCAGGCACTGTGCTAAGCGCTTTAAAATGATTAAAATGTGTTTATAGAGGAAACTCAAGTGCTTCAAAAATACTGACAATTAAGTCTTCTTATATCTCTGTTCTCCAAGGAAATTATCCCTTTTATAGATAAGAAAAGTCTCAGAGAATGACTTTCTAGACTTAGCACATGGAAATGAAGAACAGACCAGATGTCATATGGAAAAATGGACCAAAGCCAACTACTTTATTTTCTGAAAAGTTTAGTAAAATAATTATATTTTTGTGGTATAATTATATTAAAATGCAACAATTAACTTTGGTGTCAAAAATTTGACTTTTAATTGAAGATTAATCAGAGTGTATCTCATAGTGCTTCACAAATTGATGGTAGGAAAAAGAATAGAACTGTCTGTAAGCAAAATCAGTGATAAAATCTCCCAGTTTAACAGTGGAAAAAATAGTCCACTTTGTTCTCATTAACCCTGAAATATATCGTAATGCACCGATTTATGGGAAAAATCAAGACACTAGTTGTTTAATAACATTGTCAAATGAGGGCATTGTCATCTCATAATTCTTGGAAATTGGCATGTCTAAGACATGGCAAAAAAGGGCAGCTAATAGACTTAAACTAACTGTCAACCAGGTTGCAGTGTCTTCATGAAAGTAAGTATATTGGGGATATTCTCTAGGAGATCTTGAAGGGAAGGGAAAGCAAATAAAGATATTTTGAAGCAAACAGACCAGATCAGGTGTGGGGAACCTGTTCCCTCAAGGCCACATGAGGTCCTCTAGGTTCTTGGGTTTGTGGCCTTTTGACCAAGTCCAAATTTTACAGAACAAATCCTTTTATTAAGGGGATTTGTTCTGTGAAGTTTAGATTTGGTCAAAGGATCACTCTTGAGGACCTAGAGGGCCACATGTGGCCTAGAGGCCAAAGGTTCCCCACTCCTGAACCAGATGATAACACTGAAGCCCTATAGTGCTTAGGTAGATGCTGTATAGGAATCTTCAGGCACCACCTTCTGCACCATGGAAGCAAGGAGCTTGTTCTGTTCTATGGACATACAAGTCAGTAGGTTAAACCAGTGAGAGTTGCATCTTTTTTCTGCTTGGTAGGCTTTCAATTTCATTTGTAACAGAATTTCATCTTTTATCCTTATTGGGATTTTTTAATTCACTTAGAGCTTTTCCATAAAAAAAAGCAGCAAACTACAATATTAGAGTAACAGTTTATATATCTGCTCTCACTATTAAAAACAACAAAGTATTCAGAACTTGCAGTTGTGTATTCTTGGAAGATCCTACTGACTGAATGAATAGCCTTGAACTTAAGTGAAACTATGACTAAGACTGATATTGTGGAGTTGGGCAAATGTTTAAACCTTGTGCTTATCTTAATTGGAAAAACATAAAATTGTTTAATAAATCCATAATCTATCATTAATAGTATGCTAGATCCTAAAGAGCAGTTACAGATGATTACTTGTACTTGCTATGTATCCTTTAAGTGCTTTGAGATCTCAGAAAAATGTTGCTGTTGGTGATGGCTTAGGCCCTAGGCCCAAGAGGCAGATTAATATTGTTATGTAGAGGGGCGGCCAGGTAGCACAGCGAGTAAGAGCACCAGCTCCAGTGTTGAGAAGCTCTGGAGATCGAATCCCGGGCTCGGACACTTAGCACCCACCCAGAAACACCTGGCTGTGTAACCTTGAGCAAGTTACTTAACCCCGATTGCTTAAAAAAAAAAAAAAGAACTAGTCACCTCTGACTTTCATTCTGCTATCACTCATAAGAGAGGGGTACTTTAATCTTGTGGAAACAAAATTCCTCCCATTGTTTCCCACAATTTAAAAAATATATATATTGTTATGTAGAGTGAGAAACTTGAAAAGAATTAAAAGAACCTGAGTTTCTGTTTTGTTCTTCCTTCATTGTTTCTCACTGAATTCCTAGCATTTCACCCTGATAAAACACTAGGGATATATTAAAGAATATGGGAGAGATTTGTTTTTTCTTTCTGCTCCTAAATCTCTCTTTTGTATGATGACTGGGGGAAATAGTTCAGTGATCACTTTTGGGTCCTGTGTGACTCATACTTTTTTTTGCCTAATACTCCCTTAGATTAGGCATCTAGGTGGCCAGGTACATATCAGACGTTAGCTGTGTGATCCTGGGCATGTCACTTAACCTCTCTGACCTTCGATTCCCTCATCTACAAAATAGGGATAAAAATAGGGCATACCTTTCCAGAGTTGTTATGAGGATAAAATTTTTTTGTAAAGCACTTTGCTAGTTGTTGATGATGTTTTGCCTTTTTTTTTGGTCCAGATCAGTGGTTTCATTTTCCAACAGTTCTAAAACTTCAGTGTTAGTCAATTGCCTAAGGCACTGAGAACCTGGGTGGTTTGTCCTTGGTCACACATGTGTGATATATGTGTCAGGGTTTAAATCCAAGTTTTCTTGACTTTGAGGTCTGCCCTCAATTTGCTAGACCATAGCTGCCTCTTTATAGTTTGCTTTCCATGAGTTTGTACTTTACAATGCAGTGATAAAGCATGTTAGTGCCCAGCCTTCAACTATAGTCTTTAGGAGCTCCTTATTCTGGGTAGCACTTCTAAAATATCCTTGAACTCTTTAGGCTTCTGAGGGGACCCAAATCTGTCTACCTTAGTAAGATTCTGATTTTTTTTTTTTTAAGCAGTCGGGGTTAAGTTATTTTGTGTGGGTGTTAAGATCCTGATTTTTAACCCTACTCTCACCCTACTTTCCCATTGGATTCTAAACTCCGTCCTGAGTCATATCTATTTTCGTATCTTCTAATGCTTAAGATAATACCTTGTACATGGCAAATGCCTAATAAATTTTATCTCAATTGAACTAGAAAATCCCTTAGATATAATCTAAGCCGGCCCCTTTACTTTTCAAGTGGGGAAACTGAAATCCAGAAACATGAAGTGATTTACACTTGTTCATGGTAAAAACAGCCTACCTAGTAAGTGGTAGATCCAGAAAAGAGTAATTTAAGTACATAGGGCACCTGAATTCAAATCCCTGTTCCTTGGGTCCCTAAGCTCTGATCTTCATTTTCTTCATAAGTATAATAAGGCAACCAGAACAGATGATTCTAAGATTCCTTCTAGCTTTAACTTTTATGATCTCTGAAGTCTAGAACTCTCATGTTTTGACTCTCAAGCTACTATTCTGTCTGCCATAAAGACTTGTTTGTGTGTTTCATTATTAAAAGTCTAATGCGAATGTCTTTAGGATTTATCTGCTATTTCTATTAGATTGTAAACTTCCTCAGGGCAAAGACCCATTTTAGTTTGGTTCCTTACAGCTGAATTGCTTTTTCTTTTTGTTGCTTTTTTTTCTTCCTATAGGCATGTGCCTCCCTGGAAGATCAGCAGAGAGTTCACAGGCCTAGGCTCTTCACTTCTGTTCCTTGCCAATGGATGATGCTTATTATGCACACAGTCTGTCCTCTAGAACTCAGTGAGCCGTGGGGTACCCAATGCCTGTAATTCCCATACCCCGGCGTGTCCGGTCTTTCCACGGCCCCCATACCACATGCCTGCATTCCGCCTGTGGGCCTGTAAGAACCACTCATTTAGTGCGTACCAAGTACAACAACTTCGACATCTATTTGAAGTCTCGATGGATGTATGGATTTATCCGCTTCCTGCTCTACTTCAGCTGCAGCCTGTTTACCTCCATCCTCTGGGTGGCGCTCTCCATCCTGTTTTGCCTTCAATACCTTGGCATCCGCATCTTTCTGCGTTTCCAGTACAAGCTGTCCATCATTCTCCTACTGCTGGGACGAAGGCGGGTTGATTTCAGCTTGATGAATGAGCTGCTCATTTATGGGATTCATGTGACTATGCTGCTGGTGGGAGGTCTGGGCTGGTGTTTCATGGTCTTTGTGGACATGTAAATAGGAGGTGTGCATGCAGGCTTGGGCAGCTGTGACTACATCTGATGTATCCACTTTCTCCTTTGGTTTAATTTATTTATTTATGACTGATATATGTATATGCAGTATATAGATATTTTCTTTGGTAAAGACAATGACCTGTCTGAAATGAAATGACACGGGGAATGTTGGGTCATTTTTCCTTCTGTTTGTCTCCCATCCCAAAGACGGATTTTTCACCATACCAAACAAAGCAAGTAGTGCCCTGATCAGAGGCAGTATTTTTATTTGCTCTCTGACCATCTTACTGTGTTTATGGCATGGGAAAGAAAAGGGCTGTGACATTTGTAAAGGCAAAATCAAGGCTCTCTCCTTCTCTTTGCTTTTTGGCTCTTAGCTTCCCCTCCCCCTGCTGCTACATTGTATTCTTCCTCTTTCCTCTATTTTAATGTAGTTTATGTTCACTTTTAATAAATATAATGCAGTAGGGTCCTCTTTATCAAGTCTGCACTTTCAGGACCTTGGTGTGGCTTCCTCTTCTCCTTACCAGTTTCACATTTTGGGGTATTTCTCTTAACCTACCAAAGGAATGAGACATGCCTCAACAGTTTTGCTCTGTGTGCTGGCCAAGGAGCAAGCCTGAAAGCACTTCCCTTCCCTGTGGGCCAAACGTCCACGTCCATTCTTCTTCCTTAGTGTTCCTAATCCCTACCCTGCCTTAGGAAAAAGTTGGACTCCACTTTAGTAATGCGATGCACTGCCATTAAACCACTTGCATGGCCCTGGATTTCTAGAATGTTTGCACAGGTCTGGTGCAAGTTCATATTTCTTCTATTAAACAAAGAGCTATAATTGAGAAGTGAAATGATGAGGTTGAATGGTAGTTCAAACCTAGAGGGAAGTGAATAATTTTGTTTGGTTACAACCAGATTTGGTGTTTCGCAGACCTAGGTCCAGTCTGAAAGCAAACTGAAGCAAACAGTGCCAAGATCTTTATTCAGGGAGTCTGGTTCTAATGCCATAGCTCATAAGAGAGCTGTGTTCTCTGAGCACTGTAAGTTTCAGTGGTGCCAAATTCAGAAGCAAAGCAAATATAGAGCCCTTTGTGCATCAGTGGCCAGGTCTGTAGAGAATGCAATATTACATCATAAAATATTTTAATCTATCTAAACTCACTTTTCTGGGAAAGCTGATAAATGTTTTAGTTGCTTTGGAGAGATTTTAATTCATTTCTTTTGCAGAAATCTCTTAGAATTTGACTTCTTTCTGAAACACCAGTTACCTGAAATCTTTAGACAGATAATGCTAAAGCCAGTTGCCAGTTATTTGTCATGGAAAATGTTTTTTTAAAGCATTTCTTCTAAATTTTAAGGCATTTGAATGAATATTGAATCTTTGTTTATTAAGGGCTTGTCTGCTCTGTATTTCCTGCCTTGGTTGCTATGAAAGCATTTAAGACATAAGATGAATTCAGGTACATAAAGAGATGCAGGAACAGATGGACTACAAAGGAACAAAGATCCTATTTTCATTGGAATACCTTTAAATAACAAGGAAGGAAAGTAAAATATACAAGAAAATCTTTCTGTCACCATACTCTACTAGGTCTTTTTATACTGTGGCTAGGATAACTACTTGAGGGAAGCTATTATTGGTTATTGAGAGGATAATTAGTAAGCCAATGCTGGTCACCCATTCCCTTTCCACCTAAAATCATTATCTCTGAATTTTATGCATATGTGTGGTAATCAAAGTGAAAAAATTGCATTCTCATTTGACACAAGCCTCAGCACATATAACCTTTTCCGGGACAAGGGCAAAAAAACTGACTGGGGGGCAGAGAAACTCTTTTCTAAGCCTAGTTGTGAGGATAGATTGTAAGGAAAAAGGCATGTCATTTGACAAACTTAAGAAAGTTCAAATCAGGGAAAATTGTGGTTGTAGAAAAACTTGCTCTTTGAAATTTTTTTTAAGGTTTTCTCTGCAAAAAAAAAAAAATGTTTTTAAGGTGGTTAAATAAACTGGCTAAGCAAAGCTAGTTTTAGAACTTGATTATGTGATGGGCAGATATGATAGCTTTAAATGCATTGATTTCATTTTTACTGCCTGCTAAAAATCTTATTGCACTAGTCATGCATACATATTATTTTTTCAAAAAAATGTTTTTTTTTTAATTCATTCAACCTAAATCCACTAAAAAACATTCATGTCTTTAAAGTGGAGCTCCCTATCGGATGCACTGATTGAGGGTTCTAGTATGTGTGTGCGTTTTAACAAAGTCCTGATAGCAGGAAGAATCTTGCTATTTAGCCAATGAATGTATAAACAGTGATGCAAGTATTTGAATTGTACCTTGAATTGACTTTGGAACACACAAAAAAACAAACAGCTCAATGTCTTGAGTGCCTGTTAAATTCTTTATGAGACGTACCACCTGCATTAAACTTATTTTTTTAATGTGTTGATGGAGTGATTGCTTATATTCAAATGTATTTCAGTTATACTGTTTATAGGGAACTAACAAGCAAAATTGCAGTTTTTATTGTTTGAAAAAGTTGTCAGGGGCAGCTAGGTAGCTCAGTGAATAGAGCACCCACCCTGGAATCAGGAGGACCTGAGTTCAAATGTGACCTCAGACATTTAACACTAGCTGTGTGACATTGGGCAAGTCACTTAATCCCAATTGCCTTGCTTCCAAAAAAAAAAGCAAAATAAATTTTTAAAAATAAGTTGTAAGGTTAGTTAAAAAGATCTTTCTAGGGGCGGCTAGGTGGCACAGCAAGAGCGCCAGCCCAGGAGTCAGGAGGACCCAGGATGGGTTCCAGCCTCAGATACTTAACACCCACACAAAATAAATGGCCATGTAACCTTGGGCAAGTTACTTAACCCCAATTGCTTTAAAAAAAAAAAAAAGATCTTTCTAGGCTTTTGGGTAGCTTTATTACATGGGAAAAACTCTTGCATCTCTTTTTATCTGCCAACTCATAGGTTCTATTCTTATTTTGAAGCAGTTTTAAAGTTTAGTGCAATAAATTGCAGAAATAAGTACATTTAAATTATTTGAATGGACTTTTCAGAAAAAAATAAGCTACTTTAGTATGTACAGCTTTTGATGTCAGAATTTTTGCTGTTCAATTTACCTTTTAAAACAAAATAGTATTGTATCAAGCTTAAAAGAGGGTACTGAAATGGTTTTACTAAAACTAAGTAAGGATGGTCACAAGTGGCTGTGTCAGCTGTCTACTTAATTATATGGGAACAAATTAGATTATTTAAAAAGGCCACTTTTGAAATCTGTTAGTGATAGGTCTTTCAATCTGCTCTAATCCAATAGACCTCATTCTCCAGTGTAATGCTTTCCTTTGCCTAGCTTTAGATTAAAATTGCTATAAATATGCCAGGTTTCTTATCTAGTTAATCTTACTGCTTTCCATAGAAAATCAATTATTCTTATTTGTAAATATTTAGAAAGCCAGGACTATATGTTCACTGTAGGATGCAAACACTTAAAAGAAGCACTGACAATTCCTAGTAGGAGCTCCTATCTTATGACAATATGCTTGTTCACTTTTATTTTTAACATAGTGAATTTTAGGTGGGTTTTTTGAAAGACACATAAATTGAAGACGTGGAATAAAGGTTTAGTATACACAGACTGAGCTTTATGCACTAAAATCTGAGGAGCCTCAGAATGCCTCTCCTGTTTACTGCAGGATGACATTTGAGTGTAGTCAGGAGAAAAAGCCAGTCCATTATCTAAAGGCAAGTGAGTTAGGGCATGAGAATAGTTCATAAACAAAAAAAGCTTGGGACCTTCCAGGAAAGGCTTAACTGGCCACATTGGGATAATGAGAGCAGCCTAGCCCTTTCATGACTTCAGAGGATTAGAGTTAGACCCCATCCATGCATACGGCATGTTATTTTGACAGGGTAGTATTTGTTTTAGTTATATTTTGCCAGCCAGACACATTGTCCTGCTATCTAAATGAACCGTATGGTCTCCCTCCTTTTGACAGGTTCACAGTTTTACAAAGATTTACCTTTCTTGGGGATTCTGGAGACATGCTGAGCTTTTACAAGTTAGAGGTTGGGTATTTACTAAAAGGGCAGAGTTATGCATCTTCCTTTTCCTCTGTCCTATTCGTATCTTTAATGAGCTGGACAGATAGCTCTGCTTTGCCAACAAATGTGCTATTTACTGTTTACTAGAGCATCCACTGTGACAAATAAACAGAAGACTGTTTCAGAGGAAACACTGTTGACTGATTAAGGCACTGTTCATAGGAAGATCTGGGGTCCATCTGATAGCTCAGCAAGGTGGTTGATGCTACACTTAAAAAGCCTTTTGTCTATTCCCTGTACCATGAAACAGGGTAGAATCAAATCCAGAACAATTAGCAAGGAAAAAAAAAGCCAGGGATGTCCTTCCCAGGTGAATGAGACACTCTTAAAACTGAAGAGTGCCAAAAGAGAGGCCAGTTTCCTGGGGGAAAAGTTTTCCTTTGAAATGACCTATTTAAAGCTGATTTATTTGCTTGTTAATGGACTTTACACAATGCATGAAACAGTGAGAATGACTAGTATGCTAAAAACAATGTCAGGAGACCCTGAATGAAGCATCAGACATTTTTGGGAAACCGCTTTTAAGACAAAAACATGAAAGGCAAGTAAACAATTATCATCAGTAGTCAGCAAGGAAGTTCTGCAATGATAATCCAGAGACTACTTGTATAGTTTTGATTTTTTTTGAAAGAACACGTTAATTTCACATGTAAAATGTAAAGCTCTATCAGTTAATCCAAGTTTTTGAGTGCCTACTTTGTACCTTTCCTTTGCACTATCATTTGTGGCATGAGACTGGAGGGAAAGAGATATAAGCCTAAACCGAGGTCTGTGCCCGTCAGTTGTCCTTCCTAGTTGGCCAGTAAAGTTATATGCCTGAAATACCAACAATACAAGACTATATCATGTGGAAACTCATAGGAGTAATTAATTCTCTTTTAAGAGGTCTTCTTTAATCTCTCCTTGGGCAGAAAAGGGCACACTTACTAACTAGGAATATGTGGACAGAGCACCCAAACCCAGACACATTTTGAATTTACATAACATCCACGTTTCCTACATGTCTGCTAGGCAGTAAGAGGGCAAGTACTAGAATCTGATTAATTATACAGGACTAGAGAGAATAATTTATATTTATCATGATAAACATAACTTTATAATAATATAAGATAAACATATAGTCATATATGTGACTATCACCATAAAAGTAATCATTTAAATTGATTTCTTAAGCTTTTTTTTAAGTATATAGATTTTTAATTTGTTAGTGATAGTTTAGATGCCATCTAGCCTAGAAATAGGAAGATGGAGTAGATAGCCTCTTAAGATTAGCTTTTTGTGGGTGGCTAGGTGGCGCAGTGAGTAAAGCTCTGGCCCGGAGTCAGGAGGACCCAAATTCGGTTCAAGCCTCAGACACTTAACACCCACACAGAAAAAAAAAAAAAAAAACTAGCCAAGTAACCTTGGGCAAGTTACTTAATCCCAATTGCCCTCCAAAAGGCAAAAAAAAAAAAAAGATTAGCTCTTTGCATTCCTCTGCAAAGAATCATCCTACATATCCTGCTTGTCTACAGGTCCACAAGAACCTTGACTGGTTTACCATTTCCTTCTCCAGCTCATTATACAGATGTGTAAACTGAGGCAAACAGGGTTAAGTGACTTGCCCAGGGACACATAGCTAGGAAGTGTCTGAGATTTGAATTCAGGAAGATGACTCTTCCTGATTCCAGACCTGGCACTATCCATTGCATCATCTAGCAGCCTATATAATGGCATACCTCCTCTTTTACTGTCCCACCATATAGAGGTAGGAGACCGCTGTGGGAAATTTTGACTGGTTTCAAGTCTGGACCTACTCCCTAGAATATTGTCACATGAATAATCTTGCCAAAGGCAGAGAGGCTTAGCACTTAAGGTGCTATTTCACCACCAGGAGACTAATTTTTCAGCCACTGAATCTTATGAAAATCTCTATTCAGAGACTGCATTATGTAGGAAGCACACACGTCTATGAAATTAAAGACCTTTCCAAAGCATCAAAAGAACAACTGTGCCTAAGCATCACCCTGTTTTTCCATTTTTTTTTTCCATCTGCATGGTCAAGGAGAGATTGTAGGATAATTGTGGATGTGTAGGATTCATGACTGCCAGCCAATGCCAAAACTAGGGCATGGTGACTAAGACTTGGCCTATGGCAACAAAATTTAGAGGGTGCTGACATCATTTGGGCAGGTAGAAACAACTGAGCTTAGCACCTAGTTAATAACAATAATTATTTAAAATAGGAAAATACCAGATGGCAGACTTCTCCGGAGGGAAAATGAAGTGCTTCCCTAGACAAAGCTTTCTTTCGTGGAGGTGCTTTAGATAAACTGTGCTATGGGAACCAGGTCTGGATGCTCCAGGAATATGCTGTTCACCACATTGAGTATAGAGAGAGGGATAGCACTGGTTCTCAGAAGCCCAGCTACTCCCTGCCTTACCTCTCCGGGTATTTTCCTTTCTGGTTTCTCGCTTTTCCCTCTGTTCCACCCTTCAGTGGCCTCTGGGTATTCCACATGTTCTAGGTCTTTATGTGTCAGGGGACTGCAGAACTCACAGTGTCTCTAGTCTCCCCCATTTAGCACCTTGTGCCACCCCAACTGAATTTGTTTGAAATTGATTTAAGGGTGCCTCTTGGCTGCTTGCACCTGGGCACATTTTGTGGTACTCAGCCAGCATTATCAGAATTGCTGGCTATGCCTCTGCTGCCAACACTACAGTCTGCAATCAAACCCTGCAGTTGTATCCTGGTAGGAGACTGATAACTACCAGAGATCTCTAGTACCCCTTCCTCCCACTGCCTAGTTCTTAACTCCTGAATGAAAAGAACAATCAGAGGCCCACTTTGGACTTGCCATTCAGTTTTAACTTAGGGGGAGAGAAAGGATTGCAAAGTGTGGGATTCTGCATCCCAGTACCTTGATATTGATGTTGTATGACCTTGAGAGAGCTTCCCTGTCCCTTCTATCATGTGATTGGAGGAGGAGAAGGAGGGTGGAGGGAGGAAGCTGGGCTGGTAAGGCATTTAAGTGCTGATTCAGCATTTTCTAGGGGAGAGGAAACTTGCTTCAATCTGCAGAGATGCCATGGATTTTTTTTTTCTTTTTTGACTTGGTATTTTGGAACAAATCCAATCTTTGCCTGCCTAAATGCATTCAGGAAACTCCTTCCTCTTCATTCCATAGCAAATACCACTTTTACTTTTTGAAATTTTCTTCTCTGATTCTGTCCCAGGTCTTTCTCTACACCACACTAGAAAATTTCCCCAAGCAGGAATGGCATGTTATGAATTTGTTTTTGCTGAATTTCACTACTTCTAGTTCTCCTAAAACTTCACAAAAGTATCTTGCCAGCAAAACAGCAGAAGCTCCAGATATCTCCTCAGTTCTCAGAAAGAGTATATCTTCCTATACCTGAACTTTCTTCCCTAGGGAGTGCATTTTTGGATAAGATTAATACAATTTGCCTTGGGGATAAGACCTCCCTTGCTTATCCTTCCAAAATTCCAAAGTCATTGTTGTAAATCGTTTTTTCAGTCATGTTCCACTATTTGGGACCCTATTTGGGGTTTTCCTGGCAGAGTTAACTGGAAGAGTTTGCCATTTCCTTCTCCAGATCATTTACAGGTGGGGAAACTGAGGCAAACAGGGTTATGTGACTTGTCCTGGGTCATGATTGTTAGGTGTAGATAGCTGTGTTAATTGGAAGCATTTATCTGGCATTAAGACTTTAGGTTTTGGTGTTCAGGGAACCATTATGGTGACTGAGAGCAGGTTTGGGTGGGTAATATCGTGTTTCCCCGATAATAAGACACTGTCTTATTATTTTTTTTTGGACAGAAAAACACCAGAGGGCTTATTTTAATGAACATTGACAGCAATTTTAATAAACAGGTAAATGTGAACAAAAAAATGTACCTTTATTCAGTAAGCAAATCGCTGGGGAAGAACAGGATGACGTGCTCACTGCTGCAGCTCTGATTGGATGCAGCTCGGAGCGCAGCGTGCGTTTCACGGGGGGGGGGGGGGGGGGGGGGGGGGCGGGGAGGGGTGGGGGGGGGGGGGGGGGGGGGGGGGGGGGGGGGAGGGGGGGG
>NW_027187234.1:373347-384463 GCF_028583685.1 Petaurus breviceps papuanus
GTGCATACAGAGGGTACCGTAATGTAGCGTGTAGCGCAGGGGATCACCTTCACTACAGTAGCAATCTCAATAGGGCTTATTTTCTGGATAGGTCTTATTATCGGGGAAACACGGTAGGATAAAGTTTAAGAAAGAATTAAGAATAGCAGTTTGGGTGCAGCTAGGTGGCGCAGTGAGTAAAGTGCCAGCCCAGAGTCAGGAGGACCCGAGTTTGTTTCCAGCCTCAGACACTTAACACCCACACAAAAAAACTAGCTGTATAACCTTGGGCAAGTTACTTAACCCCAATTGCCCTCCAAAAGGCAAAAAAAAAAGAATAGCAGATTGGAGTTGAGGGCCAGTTTGTACTACTGGTTCCAATGCCAGTGCTTCTATCCTGAAAACTAATTTGAGATGAGTGCAATCCATATGAAATACTTCACTATTTCTAGTATTCCCCCACAGTGCCCTATCACATCATGGGTATCTTAATAAGCATTTATTAAGTCCCTACTGTGTGCCCTATATTATCCCAGGTGCTGGGAATATGGAGCCAATAGTTCTGCCTCTTGAGAAGCCTATGTTTCATTTGAAGGGAGAAGACAAAAATCTACATATATATAGGCTTATATGAAACAAGTAGTTATTAGGGTGGGGCGGGGAAGAGAATCAGGAACACTTCATACAAAGGATGGCCTTGTAGTTTAATCTTAGAGGAAGCCCAGGATTCCTGGATGTAATGGAAAGAGAATACCTCTCGGGCCTGCTTGATACCTGGGCAGGTAGGTGGCACAGAGGATAGAGTGCTGGATGGAGACAGGAAGAATCTCTATGAATTCAAATCCATCATCATGAAGAGGTTAAGGGTAGTTGAGACCCCAAAATACCAGTATGCCGGGTCCTGCCAAATGAATTTGACTCAAGTCTTCTCTCAGCCAAAGAAAAGCAAAATTTATTAAAAGTTCACTTGTATTGGACACAAAATAAGTCTGTGCTAGAAAATTCTGTGGTGCTGTCACACCACATGGTGTGAGATGGGGCCCTGTATACAGAAGGTTGTGGGAGGAATCTAGGAGTTTGGGGAGGGTCTTCAGGAGAAGTCAAATGAGGTCAATGAGTGATTAAGGGTGGGAAGCTGCTGGAGGCCACCTGGAGACTACAGACAATGATGGGCTAGGCCAATTCAAGAGTGGATCAATATCTTGATAGGCTCAAGGGTGGGAAGTAGATGGACAATGGAGGGCTAGGCCAGCAACTGAGGGCTGGGCCCAGCCACCATGCAAGGCTTATGGACTCAAGCAAATGCCTCATCAAATGGGATGATTTAATCAGAGTTCAAGGGGGGATCCCAAAGCCTGTACCTCAAAAATTCAAGGAGAGCTCAAGGGTGTTCCCAGAGCCTGCACCTCACTCAGACACTAACTATGTGACCCTGGGCAAGTTATTTAACTCTCTTTGTCTCAGTTTCCTAATCTGTAAAATGATCTGAAGAAGGAAATGGCAGGCCACTGCAGGAAGTCTCTTTGCCAAGAAAACCCCAAATGGGGTCAGGAAGAGTTAGACATGAAGGAACAACAACATGCCTGATACCTAGGGCAAAGACTACTGACTGGAAATCAAATGCCATGTGGGGAGAAAAGTAAGAAGACCTACAGGAAAATAATGTTCAGCAGTACTGGAAAAAGTAGGATGGGGTAAAGAACTTTAAATGTGAAATGAGTATATTTGATCCACAAGGCTTTAGGAAAATCACATTGGGTAGGTGTGTGAAGGCTACATTTGAGTAGGGAGGTATTAGAGGCAGAGACACTAGTTAATCTATTTTGTTGCGCAGTGGCAACTTCATCTTTTGATTCCCACAAGTCAAAGATTTACACTAACTTTGCTTCATATAGGGTTAAGGACAAGAGTGTGCCCTTACTCTTTGATTTCATTCCCAAGTCTAGGACTAGATGCATAAACTGGTGATCCCATTCAGAACTTTACCAAAATCAGGACAATGAGACAGTTGATACAGAGAAGCAGCATAAAAAGTAGTAGGAGAAAGATAATTGGATTTGGAATTAGAGGGCATGGCTTCAGATTTGGACCTTTTGTGTAACGTGTAAAATGAAGGGGTTGAATGATATGACCTCTAAGGTCCATTCCAACTAAAATCTCTGACCCTGGGAACTTTGAAACCTTTGGGTTTCAAAGTTCCCAGGGTCAGAGATTAAGACTTCTTAAACAGGTCTTCAGAGACTAGTTACTAAAATTATTGCAGCCTGAGGAGTGGGATGGGGTTTGGCAACAGTCCCAGCATAGTTGAGACCTCCTTTCTTTGTTGGAGCTAACTACTTTTGAAGGAGGATGACTAGAGTATTTTGGACCTTCCTTCCTCCAGTTACCACTTATTAGAAGTTAATTATCCAATTACCTATTATTAGAAGTAAACAACTGGGAGTGGTGCATCAATCCTGCCCTCCTCAAAACAAAAGTCACAAGATTTTATTAGATTCATCATATAGTCATCTTTAGGTAACTGTAGTATGATGAAAGACCGTGGGATTTGGGACATCTAGGGAACCTGGTTTTAAAATTAAACCCCTGCTATCTACTAACTATGTGACCCTGGACAAGTAACCATTGACCTCAGTTTCCTTACTTATAAAAAATGAGGGGGTCACACTGGAGGTTGGACACTCTAGTTCAAAATTTTAAGATCTGGAGGCTTGGTTCAGTACAGAGATAGTTAAAGTTGAAGTCACAGAACCAAGGTTCAAATATTGGGACTGCAGTTTAACCTGGCTATGTGACCTTGGTCAAGTCTCTTAACCTCTCAGCCTCGATTTCCTCCTTTGTAAAATGAATGTGTTTGATTAGATACCCTCCCAGCTCTGGATCCTGTAATCTATGAATTTATTTTACAAATACTTATTGTTGCCCCTTTAGGACACAAAACCAGCATATTTTAAAGTTTAATGAGTGCTTTCTTCATATCTACCCTATTGAGTAGTTCACAAATTAAGTGACTTGTCTGTGGTCCCATAGCTAGCTAGGAACTCTTAGAGCTGGAATTTTAATCCAGGTCTGTCACCAAGCCCAATGCTCTATCTACTGCTGGGTCCTAGGAACAAAACAAAGAGACTCTATAAGCAAGTTACAGCAAACACAGTACAGAAGATAAAGAAATGCTAAAGAGTGCAAAGCAAAGAAGTGAGCAGTGATGTGAGGTTTAGTCCAGGAGGATTCCTTGTAGATAAGTCCTGAGCTAAAACTACAAGAAAATGATGACCATGGATTGATTGGTTGAGTGGAGATGCATTCTTCAAATTTCCAAAATCTATTTATCTGAATTCTAGGTCACAGAAGAGTCATTTCTTTTCCTCTGTCAGTCCCTGGGGAGAAAATATAACCAATCCAAGAAACCAGCCTTCCTCTACCTCTCTCAGGTAGCTGGGGTCTCCAGCAGAGAAAGGGTATGTGTGTGTGTGTGTGTGTGTGTGTGTGTGTGTTTGTGTGTGTGTGTGTTAATGATGAGGTACAGGCTCTGGGAACCCCCTTGAGCTCTCCTTGAATCTTCCCACATGAGGCATTTGCCTGAGGCCATCAGCCTTTTATTATAGCTAGCCCAAAACTCAGTCACTAGCCTAGCCCTCCTCTGTCCAGCTACCCCCCCCACCCTTGATCCTCCCAAAATATCCTTGCCCAAATCTGTTACCCTTAAACTAGCCTAGCCCTCCATTGTCTCTCATCTCCAGGTAGCCTCCAGTTATCCCTTAATCTCTCATTACTGGAGTCTGACCTCATTTGACTCCTCCTGAAGACCCTCCCCAAACTCCTCCCCTAGACCACCCCTAAATCCTCCCACAACCTTTCTGTATATAAAATCCATCTTGCCTCCATGAAGGAGCCGAGAATTATCTAGTGCAGACTCTCTGTGTCACCTTATTCTGGCCAGGTTGTCCAATACAAGTGTCACAGATACCTAGGCTCCTGACGAGTCTACCCACTTTGGTGAACCTTTAATAAACTTTGCTTTACTCTGCCTGAGAGAAGACTTGAGCTGAATTCATTCGGCAGGACCCGGTGTGTTGGTATATTGGGGTCTCACATCCCTAAACTCTAGACCTCAACATTTTATGGTTCCCTGACCTCTCCATCTCTGTTGGGTGAGGTGGGGAGTGGGATTGTGGAGGTAGGATATTGTTACCCTGCTTATGCAATACCTTTTATAGATAGAGAACATTTCTACCTCTGAGATGATCCATCAACCTTTCCCCAGGCCTCAAAATAGCACAAAGGGGAAAGAAAAACTGGAGTTGGCTTTTATATAGCTAATCTTTCCTGGTGGGCTTAATAAAGCAAAGATGGGGAGCTTCAGAACGGCAGGCAGGAACAGAAATGGTTATCTGAGCGTGTACAAGGAAGTTATCAGGTCACTGCAGTTATCTGTTCCAACTTTTCCCTATTTGGGACATATCTGTCTCCTTATTCTTTCCCCAGCTGCTTTTGTATGTTTGTGTGTGTGGTTTCTGATAAAAGAGTCAGAAGCTAATATGAATGTCTTTTTAAATGTCCGCAGTCACATTCTCTGTCAGTTACATATTTACAGTCATTCATTAAATTAGGATGTGTGTTTCATTCTTCTTTCTTAGAATATTAATGACTACTCCTGGCTGAAATGCCATATGAATATTCATTAAAAAATCAATCAAATCCTGTGTCTGCGATGATGTCACTTGAGCAATAACTAGAACAGCAATAGAGAACACTGTGAGAAAACGATGAATGCCATCAGATCTAATGTTTATTGAGCTCACTGTGGGTAAATCACAGTGGGGTTTTGTGTGTGCTTCTCTGGGCATGAGCGAACGCTGCTCTAATTCCCAACTATTTACAGCTTCTGTGTGCACATTCCACCCTGATTATGAGCATGCACTGCTATGAAGCCTGCCTGTGTTAACATTCACGTGGCTACAATGAGTTTATCCAGGGAATTTATGTGAAATCATCCCCTCTGCATCCCTCAGAGGCTGTGAAGCTGAAGACCACAGACTGTACCAGCAGAACATACAGTGGGGAATTGGCACTCTCCTGAAGTATCAGTAACAGTTAAAGGGAACCAGCATTTTTTTCCCAAAAAAAAATATTTAAGTCCATATTTCTTTATGATAAGCTCTCCTACATCACATAATGAATAGGTGATATACTTTGTTACTGAACTCAGCTGTTCATAATTTTATGATAATGGAGTCTCGTGCAACAGGATCCAACAGTCCAAGGCCAAGACAGAGAGATAAATGTGTCTGAATTCTAATTTCAGCTAAGCACATTGGTTTGCTGGGTAACACCGGGCAAATCACATAACCTTTCTGTATTCCAATTTCCTCTTCACTGATGTGTTTTTGCTAAAGAGTAACTTTATATTATGAGGTTTGCCATGTGAAGGATATGTTGTTAAGAACATAAGTTTTGTGATAGTGACCAAAATCTGCATTTTCTTTTACAACATCACTAATATGGAAACAAGTTTTACATGACTGCACATATATAACTATATCAAATTGCTTATCTTCCCAATGAGGGGAGAGAGGGAGAGAATTTGAAACTCAAAATTTTTTTGAAATGAATGTAAAAAAAATTGTTTATACACATAATCAGAAAAAAGTTAAAAAAAAATTAGAGTAGACCAAAAAAGAAATACTCTATTTTTTTGGCTTTTACTCTAAAATGTTCTTTGCTGAATTGATATTCAAAATAATGCTCTTCTGTGAACCACTGTGATATATTGGAGCCAGGAAGGCTTAGTTCTGCCTTTGACATATTCTAGCTATGTGACCATGGGCAAATTACTTAATGGTACTGACTCTATCCACTTCAAATTCATATTATCAGATTTTTCCTGGGCTCCCACTACTGAAAGGCAATCTTTTATTCATTTCATAATGAGGAAGGCTGACCCTCTAACACTTAAGTTCTTGACCCCATCCCTGACCTGTGTATCTTCTCTAGGAGCTTTAACCTCCGAATCATCTCCCTTTCTCCCTTTCTCTTTTATTGAGTCTCCCATTATCTACTGATTCCTTCCCTGATGACTACAAATATGCCCAGGTCTTTCTGTCCTTATGACAAACAAACAACTTAACCTTACTTTTCTCCCAAACCATCAGAATTTGTCTTTTCTTCCTTTCACTGCCAAATTCATAAAAAGAGTTATTCTCCCTTATTGCTTCCATTTCCCTAATTCTGCTTACTTCTGAGACCCTTGCCCTCTGGTTTCCTGTCTTTCCAGTTGATTGAAACTGCTCTAAGGTTGGTTACCAGTGATCTCTTAACAGCTACATTTAATGGACTTAGACATTATTCTTCTTGACCTCTCTCTACTGCAACCACTTCCTTTTCCTAGAGATCCTTCCCTTCCTCAGCTTCCATGGACTTTGTCCTTTGGTTTTCCTAGGTATTTGAGTGCTCCTCAGTCTCCTTTGCTGGGCATTTTCTTCTTCCCATCTGCTAATTGTGGGTATAGCCCAAGGCTTTGCCCCTGGACCCTCTTCTCTCATTGGCTTTCTTGGGTTCAATTATTATCTCTATGTAGATGGACCCTGATCCAGCTGTAATCTGCCTCTTGAATTCCAGACCTGTATTAATCCCTTCTGAGTACCTTCACACAGATGTTTCATGGGCATCTCAAACAGAACACATCCAAAACTGAACTGTCACCAAACCCTTCTCTCTTCCAATATTCCCCATTTCTATTGACGGACTACAATCCTTCCAGTTAACAGGTTTGTTATTCTGATCACTTGAATCTTCTCCCTCCCTCAACCTCCACATCCAGTCACTTTTCAAATTTATTTGATTCGCCCTCCACAACATTTCTCAAATTTATCTTCTTTCCATTCACATGACTAATATCCTAATTTAGGCCCTCATCTCCTCTCACCTGAACTGTTGCAATAACATCCTAATTGGACCTACCCTTTCCAATCAGCCCCTCCAAATTAACTATCCAAATAGATATTCCTAAAATCTGATTACATTACTTCCCTGTTCAAAAATCTTCAGTGCCAAATGTCTCTAGGATAAAAGGTAAACTTCTCAGGTGAGCATTTAAAGTGCTACAGAGTCTGGCTCCTATTTACCTTTCCAGTTTTATAATAGTCTCCTTCTCTCACTTCATATTCCAAACTGGCCTGCTTACTAAACCCCTGCCCCACCCACCCACCAAACAACATACCACCTTCACCTTCTTCCATCTGTGCACATAAGTGGGTCCCGGTGACCGTGATGCACATTCTCTTCAGTTCTGCCTTATAGAATGCCTAGCTAATTTCCAAGGCACAGGTCAGGGGCCACCTCCCACAAGAGTCCTTTCCTGATCTCCATAGTTATTAGACCTGGATGTTATTTTGTATTACATTGTACATACTTTATACTTATCTAGCAATTCTCTTACTTCCAAAGTGAGGTCGGCTACAATTTCCCCTTCAGTGTTTTAAGGTATCCCTTACATGTTGGAATGAGTTTTCTCTGATGCTGTCACCTTACACTCCCATTCCAGTGAGTCCTCCCCACTGTTACCTACCAGTAAATAGGGCCTGCGCTCCATTTAACCTATTAATATCAATTAGCTTTTTACAAAAGTATATTTACTGTGAAGATATAGCAAGGAACAGAAATCCAAACATTTCCCCCCAACACCTGAGGGCACACTTTCCCCATTCTAGGTCCTTGGAGAGAGCGGGCTCATACTTAATGTAGTTCCTACATAGCATTAGCCACCTGTCCCCCTCCCCCCTCCATGGGGGAAGGCATCTGCCTTTCTGCTGCTGCTAGACTGGGGTGGATAGGGCAGATTGCTTGAGACTTTGTTCCAAATTCTAGCTTCTGGCAAATCCTGGCATGAACTCCAGTTCCTAGATTTCTTTTTTTTTTTTTTTTTTTTGGCTTTTTGGAGGGCAGGGCAATTGGGGTTAAGTGACTTGCCCAAGGTCACACAGCTAATTTTTGTGTTAAGTGTCTGGTTCCTAGACTTCTGATGGATCACCACTCTCCTGACCTTTTGAAACTTATGTGGCCATAGCTTTCTCCAATTCATTTTAAAGCTAGAAAGAATAGACAAAATAGAAGAAGCAGGAACCAGATCCTGGTGGGGAGATAAAGGCCTTAGGACTCTACACTGAGAGCTCAGCCCTTACCTTCTTACTTAAACACAGCCAGGCAGGAATGAAAACCTCTCTAGCTTTTGATAATTAGTGACTTTTTGAATGCACCCTAGATTAGGCTATGCAGCTAGCTAATCATCTCAATGGTTGATCTCTTCATCAAAAGATTAAAATACCAGAACCAGTTATAAAATGTCTGCACATGCTCCAAATCAGGTAGCAGAACTTTTCCATTACATGTTATGCCTTTCAAGAAGCAAGCTGTCCTGCCTCTTCCATGTAGGGATTACCTTCTCCCCCACCCTTTACATATGTCCACATGTCATATCCCCAAGTAGCATGTAACCTCATTGAGGTTTTCACTTTTTTTCTCTGCCCCACCAAGTGCCTAACACATAGTAGGTTCTTGCTTTGCCTTAGAATTGAATAGGTTTTAAACTCTCAGAGCCTCAGGCAACTCTCTCTTAAATATAAATTGCCAAGGAATTACTCATCTGTATCAGTAGAGGGAATTTCCATACTTGATGTTGACTATACTAATGAAATCATAGGTCTGGACCAAATAATCATCATATTCCTAATCATCATCATCAGGAGTTTGTCAATGAAAAAAAGAATAATTTTCCCCTTTTCTTACTGTCAGAGGGCACATATTTCCTGCACCCCCTCCTTATCTCCACAAAAAAAAAAGAGTTCTGGATTATGATACCTTAAGTTATATTGCATTTATCCTGGTAAAATGCTTTCCTGTTCATTCTTACATTTGTGCCTCACAATCTTGTGAGATAGTATAGGTAGTGGTGGTAGGCATAGATGTTTTTATTCCTATAGAAGAGACGAACAGAAACAGAGGTGGGACTAGAATTCTGGCCTTGATGGTTAGCCCAATGCTACTTACACTAGGCTACTTGACAAATTTGTATTCCAGTAACAAAAGAAACAAACCTACCAGAGAAATATATAGTTTAGAATGTTATCAGTTTCAGTATGATCCCTTATTTAGTACAGAACTAACTCAAGCCCTACACTGTGTGTGTGTGTGTGTGTGCGTGCGTGTGTGTGTGTGTGTAAAGGCATTTGGTGCTGAAATTCTGACATACAAGCAGCCCTTTATGGCTGCATCGCCTCACTTCCATGGGTGTGTACTGCCCCAAAGATTATTTAAATTCCTGTTTTAAGTTTGAATACATTATTTATAATAACACTGTGACATAATGGTAACATGAATTATTTGTATGTTTTTCAAATTGTACCCTGTAACCCTGTCAGTTTCCTCAGCTATCACAATGCATAAAAGCTTCCTTAATGAATACTATTATCTTTCCTAATACCACAACCATAGGGCTGAATCAGCCCCTGAAAAGCAGGCATCTACCTATGTCATTATGCAAATATATTATAGAAACACTCTTCACAATTCAAACTCATTCTTTAACTGATTCTTTCCCTTCAGCATGTTAGGGTGGGCATGGGTTTGTGTGTATATTTCTTTCTCTTTGGTTTTTATTCACCCAGAGATGCCCAGCTTAACAGAGAGTAGTTAGGAGGATGCGACTTAAGAGCAAGAGACCTTACTTACTCCCCTAATTATACAGGGTCACTCATTTACCATTTTATTTCTTGTGGTCTAGCTGCCTTCTAGGAGGGTAGAGAGTCTGTAGGAAAGGGCAATGTATGTAGTTATGGTTGAGAAAGCTGATTGTGAGTCATCAATAGTATTATTCTTATTCCTCTTTAAAAACAAACAAACTCTGGGAGTCACGGAGGGAAGGACACAGAACCTACTTTTTAAAAAAATATATTAAAAAAAAAAGAAAAAAACCCACAGCATTTGCTCCATTTCCATTTGTAGATGATTTGGGTCAGATAGTCACTGTCTGAGCTGATTAACCGGAAAGAAATGTGTTGTTCTTTGAATGTCTCCATTGTGTTGCATTACCGTTGTTTATGTTGCTCCAAGAGAAGCTTCCTGTGAGATAAGGGAAAGGAAATAAAGGAAAGATAGGGGAAGTGAAAGGATTAAACAAGGAGTTATGAGGAGTGGGTGTCAGGAGCCAGTATGATTGCTTTTCTTAAAAGGGGACCTTAGCCAGTGCAGAATAAATACCCTGCTGCCCCCCCCCCCCCCAAGCTGGCTCAAGCTGGTTTCTCTCTCCAGTTTCTTTGGAATGAGGAGGAAATTATAGCAGAGACTGATGTAGTTTCTTCACCTAGGCCAGTACAACATTTGTTTCAGTCATTCTGTCTTTGGCGTGACCTAAAAAAGATGTGCCAGAATGGAACTAGGACCAGACCCCCTCCTTCCTTTATCCTCTTTGTAAAGATTCCTGATAGTCCCATGAAGCTGGGCTTCAGTGGACACTTAATAGAAATCACTCCTCAAAGAAGTGGTGCAGTCTGGAAACAAACCCACTCTAGTAGAGTGTAGATAAGTTAGCAGATCATTAAAGGAAATGGTGTGTGGTCAAAGTTGAAGCTGAGGGAGGGTAACTAACTATGGTCTCTTCCACACTGGCCCTCAGTCTTCTCCTTTACCCCTACTCCACCTTCATTAGAGGTGGGATACTGGACCCTGTGACATTAGAGAAGACCATATCTGTCTTCTTTTAAAAAATTTCTCTGTGAGGTATCATGGGCACTCAACCTCCAAATGAGCATAGAGAACAAAATATCTCCTGACATTTTTCATGTGTGCAAAAGTCTATTCCTTCCCCACGTTTTGCTATGTCCAGGGTCAGGTAGTGAAGCCATCTCATAGCAGGCCAACCTTCCACTTTCCATGATCCAGGAACCAATCATCTAGAAGTCCATCTTTTCCTCTTTTCTTAGTTTCTCTTGCTGTAATCTAAGCCTTTTTCTTCTCAAACCAGCTCCAGTGAGATTGCCTCTCTAAGCTCTTACCAAATCCAATGGAGTGACTTCAATAACCCCAACACACACACACACACACACACACACACACACACACACACACACACACACACACACAC
>NW_027187234.1:384473-533157 GCF_028583685.1 Petaurus breviceps papuanus
CACACACACACACACACACACACACACACACACACACACACACACACCCACAGCCTTCTCAAGAGCAGGAGGCAGCAGCTGCTAAACAGCTGCACAGCAATGTTATAGGAAAATTTAGGACAAAAAGGGAAGATTAGCACATCCAATTTAAACCAAGGGGAGGAATACAGAAACTGAAACGGTATTGCCCTAATTTACTAGCAGAGAGAACCACGAGTTCTGCAGTGGCTGAAGAGAAACCAAAATACTCACCCAGTTTCCTTCTGTGAAAGAAAAACACAAATCACCCTTGATCTGAATAGGAGGCTCCACAAAAATCACAAAATATCCATGCAACTCTTCACAAATAATCCTATATATAATATATATTATACATAATATATATACATATGTGTATATAACTATATGTATGTGTATATATAATGTTTTATTATATAAATGAGAACTATCATTATTGCCTAGAATATACAATGCCCTCAGTTAATTCTACTCTGCTCTTGTTATTCTTCTCCTGTCCATTATGCTTTGAAATAGCATCAATTTCATCAGCATATGTCCTTGTATCCACTGGCACACCACTGCTATAACCAAAAATTTCCTTTCCTAGTGTCTAGTAAGCTAGGGTTGGTCCTCAAACAACAGACCTCAATAACATCATCGGGTTTGAAGTCAGAGCATTTCCAGCTTGCTGAGACCTGCTGGAGCTTGCTGACATGGTCTTGAGGAGGACAATTACTTCTACACCCTCAGTCAGCACCAGAGTATACCAAAGGCATGATCCATAATATAAGAAGATAATGCCACCAACTCCATTGTCAGGATGACCTGGAGTTACATCTGCATCTCCTTTAATTAAGTGACCATAGGCAATCCTCAACTATCTACACTCTTTGCTTACCACCACCACCATCCCCATCTACCCCCCATAACTGGTATATTTATGAGATAGGCTTTACCTTGTGCTCAGTCATAAGTATTTTTAGTCCTTTAAACTGCTATATTAACTGTAGCCATGATCTTTTCTAACTCACCTCTCCTTCCCTTTTCAAGCCCTTTTCACTGAGCTATTGAATTCAGTTCTTATCCTAAACTTGAAGAGATGCTGATTTATGGCATTAGGCTAATGCAAAGATGTTTTGGATGGAATAATTTTCTTATCACCTCCCATTAAAGATTAGGGAAAAGGAAATTCAGTTTTCATCTTTATAAAGTTACAGAACCACAAGATTTAGAGTTGGAAGAAGTCGAGATTACTGAGTCCAACTCACTCATGTTATAGATAAGGCAACAGTCACAGAAAGATTAAAGGACTTGTCCAGGGTCAAACAGGTAGAGGAAACTGAAACATCAGTACTCACAATCCAGTTCCATTTCGATAGCAGCTAAAGTTATAAAATCCAGATGATCCCAGTGAGGAGGTAAAATGTGAAAATTCTGCTGAGAAGGAAAGCACATAGGTAGTTCTTCAGATTCTAGATTTAATATCCAAATGAAGCCTAATTGAAATACACACTTGTAGTTTATGTTTGCATACATGAACACAAACACGGCTATCTTGTTTCAAGGAAGACCTTCAATACAAAGAGGCAGTCTGATCATGGTCCTGAAATGTAAGACTAGCATTCAGAACTATAAGTTTCTCGTAGGCCAGAGAGTGTTGGATTGTGGAGTTTGAATAAGGTCATGGTAAAGGGGAAATGGATGGTTCCAGGAAAGCTAAGCAAAAATTGACTAAACTCTAGAGTCAAATCAAGCCAAGTCAACAATCATTCCTGTTCTGGTGGTACTGCTAGCTAATCTCCATGTTATTTTCTCTACAACGCCATAGAAACCTCTTTACTTTGGAAGTTCACCCCACCCCAGACTACTTCTCAGATTGCTAGTAAACTCTGACCCTGTGGGCAGCTAGGTGGCACAATGGATAGAGGTTCCGGCCTGGAGTCGGGAAGACTCTTCCTGAGTTCAAATCTGACCTCAAACACTTCCTAGCTGTATGACCCTGGGCAAGTCACTTAACACTGTTTGCCTTAGTTTCCTCATCTGAAAAAATGAGCTTGAGAAGGAACTCTACCAAGAAAATCCCAAATGGAATAACAGACTGAAAACAACTGAACTGACCCTGTGCCATTTCCTTCTGATTGACTGTTAGCTCCTTAAGGGGATTTCTTCTGTGAAGTTTGGATTCTGTCAAATTGACATACTTAAGGACCTAGAGAGCCACATGTGGCCTTAAAGGCTACAGGTTCCCCATCCCTGTTATAAACACTTAATAAATACTTGTTGATTTGAATTAGCCCCTCCCACTCCTATTTACATCTCTCTTCTGTATAATCCAAGCACAGTTCTTAGTAGGGAAGGGATATTTGGGGAAGAAATCAGACCATATAAATATTGTTCCTCAATTGAAGAGGACATTGTTTATCAACTAGCTGATCTCTCCTGGGGTTTTTAGGACCAGTTATGAGAGAGTCTTTTATGGAGGTTTTCCAAGAGGTAGGAATTCAGTGATTTGTGATAAGGCCTTACTGGAAGACTGCTCCATAACCATGTGTTATATGAGAAATTGTGTCTGGAGTGAATATGGAATATATCCTGACCTCAAAGTCAGTGCTGAGAAAAAAGATGAATAGCTTTCAAACTGGTAAGAAGATATAGACTCATATACAGCTGAATGCTTTACCTATTAAACAGTAAGTGACTTTACATGTTGGAGTTTAGAAATCTCCAACTCTTTGGAGCAAATTTACGACCTCAATTACAGACCGATGCTGGAGCAGATTAGTAGGAATTGAAATAAATGGAAATTTCTGCCCTGGTCGTTGTAAGGTGAATTAACATAATAAAAATGAACGTGCTCTCCCCAGGGTTCTTGAAAGTGAGCGGGTTTATGTGATAAACAGCATTAAAACTAACTGTCTATGCTATATTCTTTCAGTTGAGGTTTAAATGGCACTATCCCCGACTGATAAAGGGTGCAAGGTTGTGGAGGATGGAATTAGAGAGATGGTTTTTGTGGGAGACTCATATGAAATTAACAGAAAAAAGAAAATATGATGTCTCTTCCTCCTGTTCCCATCCTACCAGTTGCTTGATCCCATTCCAGACAACCTTTCATTTCCCAAAAAAGAATATATAGGTTTGCATACCACCGATGGGAAAATAAAGCAAAGGTGAGCAGCTTTGTTTGCAAACACAGCAATGTTGATCTGTCCAGGAGATGAGTTACCCCTTTGGGACATGTACTTTCTAAGCTCCAGCCTACTTTCCTCTGGATTCTATATGTACATGAAGGAGAGTATGTCAGACTTTGGGGGGGAATGTTTTATACCAACTCTCTTTAAAGCATCACTTTAGTAAATACCCTCTATAAAAGCAACTTAAAACTGGTTGACTAAATTGATTCTCAGCAATAATGTTGGGGGGGAGGAAAGGTAGAGGCTAAAGTATTAGAGAATCACCCATGACACCTTGGGGGTAACCCTAAGACCCTGAGGAGATATAACAAACCTAGCTCTAGAAACCCAATTTGTCTGTGAGAATGGGGATATGGATGGATGCCCCAGAGCTTACTTGTAGGATATACATATACTCTGCTCTGTGTCTCCAACAGTAGGGCAGGCTGCACTGAATCACCCAAGTTTTATTATCTAGTTCCTCTCTTAACTTAAGGTACACATTTATAAGATGACCTGATAAGGTTATCAATACAGTCTGTGGCCAAAGTAAGGGCCCAATCTGTGGCAAAAATTAAGGGTATAATTTGTGACTGGAGTTAGAAGTATAGAGACTATAGTTAGGATTTGGGGTTCAATCTGGCCAGAGTTAGGTCTCAGTCTGTGGCAGGAGTTAGGGAATTAGTATGTAGCTGGGAATAGGCATAAAGTCTGTCTATATTGATGGCCTAGTCCATGGCCAGGGTTAAGACTCTTATCTGTGGCTGGGATTATGTTGGAATATGGCACTGAGTTAGACAAACTTAACAGAAGGATGGATCTTCCATCCCATGGTACTTCTCAATTTTTCAGGCTGACAAAACCTATTTTAAAAGATCTGCAGATTGGGACTGCTAGGTGGTACAGTGAGTAGAGCGCTGGCCCCGGAGTCAGTGGGGGTGGGGGGATCAGGTTCTGGCCTCAGATACTTAACACCCACACAAAAAACTGCCCGTGGAACCTCAGGCAAGTTACTTAACCCCAATTGCTTAAAAAAAAAAAAAGATCTGCAGATTGAATTCATTGTATCATGTGTCTTCTGTGTTCCCATCCAATGTCCCTAACACACACACAAACACACACAAATACATACACACCTCTTCTGTCCTACAAATCCCTTATCTTTCTTAACATATATGTTAGCATAACTAAAGTAGGGCCGATGGTATAACTGCAGCAGTACAGGACAGATAGAAGGATGCCTAAGGGACAGAATGAGAAATAGATAAATACATATCTATCTCCATGAATAACTGGGAAGAGGAAAGCTTCAGGTACCATTTCTGTCTTCTTTATCTGTGGCCAGGATGTGTGTTGGGGATGCTGCCTGAGTTCAGTGCCTGTTTTAGCAATCAGTTCTTAAGCAATAATTGCTAATTCTGACAGTGACCACATCTAGCCCTTTCAGGACACAGAGCTTCAACTCCTTTCTAAAGGCAAAGTGATTTAGTAGCAATAGCTCTAATCTGATGAATCTAGAGACCTGAGTAGTACCTTCTCTGACTCACTAACTCCCTTACTCTAGTGATGGGGCTAGTCCCTTCACCTCTCTGTCTCTTATTTATAATATAAGGGTAACAACACCTACTTTACCTACATGGTCTTATCTGCCAACTGTGGCTCTATTCTGGGTCCTTTTCTCTCCTCACTTAGTGAAAGAGAAACCTCTTCTGGTTTCAGTTATGTTTATGCAGGTGACTCTCAGATCTATTTGTTCAGTCTTAACCTCTTTGCTAAAGTCTAGACTTACATCTCCAACTGCCTATTTGACATCTCAAAGTGGATGTTCTATAGACATCTGGAAATAAGCATATCATCTGGCTGAACTCACGACTTAGTGCTTGAGCAGGGTTAGGGCTCTGTCTGTGGCTAGGGTTTGGGGTCAGACTTTGACACTGAGCTAGACACAGACTTAGCTTAACAGAAGGATGCATTGTTCACCCAGTTGTACCTCTCAATACTTCAGGTTGACAAAATCTATTTTAAAAGGTCAATAAATTGAATTCATTGTAGCACTATCCTCTTTGTTCCTAATCAGTACCCTCTCCACATACACAAATCTTCCATCCTAGAAGCCCAAGTCAATGTCCAAAACTGGACTCATCTTTTCTCCAAAACCCTTTCCTCTTCTGAACATCCCTATTGCTGTCAAGGGTACCATCATCCATTCCTCATTCCTCTCATTTCTGCCTTCATAACATCTCTCATAACCACCACCACCACCTTCCATTTTCCCCTATGATGCTACCACCACCCTGGTGTAGGCTCTCATTACCTCATGCCTGTACTATTACAATGGCTTGCTAATAGGTCTCTTTGTCTCTCTCTACTCCATTATGTGGTCCAATCAGCTGTCTAGTTAATCTTCCTAATGCTCTGATCTGACAGTCTGACTGTATTACCTCCCCTCCCTCTTTCAACAAACTCCAGTGACTTCCTCTTACCTCCAAGATCAAATATAAAATCTTCTCTTTGGCTTGCCAGGACCCTCATAACATGTCCCCTTTCTAAGTTTCCACTCTTCTTATACCTTCCTTCACTCTGTGAATTCTAAGATCCCATTTCACTGACATCCTTCCTGTTCCTCACACACTCCATCTCTTGACTCCAGGCATTTTCAGTCTCTGTCCTCTATGCTTGGAATGCTCTCCCTCTTCATTTCTACCTAGCTAAAATGCTACTCCCTTCTACAAGAAGGATTTCTCAATCTCCCCGTTGATTATTTTCTGTTTATCCTATCTATAACTTGTTGGTACACAGTTGTTTGGATCTCCCCCTTCTTGAGAGCAGAGACTACTTTTTGCCTTTCTTTGTATGCCCAACACTGTGTCTGACACAGAATAAATTCTTAATAAATGCTTGTTGACTTTTGTGAGGATCTAAATGACTGATAGAAGGTATAGAGGAAAATTTCAGCCCAGTTAAAGATGTCCATCAGTGGATTGTGGTGCCTCTTGTTCCCTGTCTAAAAGGATCTTCAAGGGGCAGCTAGGTGGTGCAGTGAATAGAGCACTGGCCCTGGAGTCAGGAAGATCTGAGTTCAAATCCAGCTTCAGACATTTACCATTTAAAAAAAAACTAGCCATGTGACCTTGGGTGAGTCACTTAACCCCAATTGCCCAACCTTCCCCCCTCCAAAAAGCAAAAAATAAAAAAATAAAATAAAAGGATCTTCAAGTGGATGTTGGATAACTTGGGGGGGGGGGGGAGGGAGAGGTTTAACTCAGTAGTATCAAACCCAGATAGAGACTGGGCCACTAAACCATGTATAAGGATCCCTGCTGGCCACACATATTGACTTAGAAAACCACATATTAACATTATCTGTACTTTGTTGCATTTTTATTTATTTTATTAACTGTTTCCCAATCACATTTTAATCTGATTCAACCAACTTGAGAGTATTATAGGCCACATGCCAGGCCCTAGCAGGCCCCATGCATTTGATACCTCTAGAAATGACCTCTGGGCTCCCTTTCAACTCTGAGATCCTATGGTTTACAGAGAGTGAAACAATATGTGTGAAAGTCCTCTGTATTATAGAAAAGTGGCATGTGGCAATATAAAATGAAATTTTAATATAATGGCCCACAAGGATGGAAATGCCATCCAAACTTCCTGCTCACCTTCCTGCTTTAGTTTCTCTGGTAAGAGGATAAGAAAAACAGCCCCTTTCCATTTGGAACATGCAGTGAGATTTTAAATAGCTCAGACCAAGTCTTTCCAAAGGAACAAGTCTTTTCTTTGTGAAAGGAAAGGTACAGTGAGGAGCATGCCATCTAATGTCCTGTCATGGCAGATTGCATCTGACAATGGCAATTATTAGTGTCACCGTCTGTTGAAAAGGCAGTTATCTCCAGAGGTCACTGTCTGGTTCAGGGGACTTAAGATGCTGTCATCATGCAGCAGCTCAATCTTATACCTTCTCTGGGTAGGCAGGAGATACACATATACACACATACATAAAACAACCTCTCTAAGCCAGAATGTAAGTCTTTCACACAAGAGAAACTCTTAGAATTATAGGGTGTCCTAGTTGGGAAGCATCTCAGATATCATCTAGCCAATCTCCCTTATTTTACAGATGAGTAAACTGAGATCTTGGAAAGAGAAATGACTTTCCCATAGCCATACAGCTAGTGAGAACAGAGCTAGCACCACAGGACAATGATTATGCCAGGGTAATAGGGGAGTTCTCTATTTGGAGATTCCTAGATCTCAGTTGGAAAATCCACACTGCCTAATGCCTTATGAAGTAGTGAGGGAGATCTTAGATTCAGTCAAACCTTTGGTAAAGTGAACCCCATTCTGTTTGCTCTTTGCACAAATATTCAGTTAATAGGAGGACTCCATTCTGCTTGTTTTAGGACAAACACCTTCGATTAAGGGGGAAACTAATTCTGTTTGTTTCTTTGGACCAAACCTTTGGTAAATGATTTGAGATTTAACCAGGTTGAGTCCTATTTATGGCTATGGGAGAGGCAATGGAGTGTCACTAAGGGTAGAGTGGAATGGTGAAGTGAGCAGGATAAAAACTAATGCTTCTGTCCTAATAACACTAACATCTTGAATGTCTATAACTCACTTTCCTTAAAATCACCTAGTCAGGTAGTGTAAGTATTATCACCCCATTTTACATATGAAAAAATAGGCTCAGAAAGGTAAAGTGATTTTTCCTAAGGTTCCTAGTTGCATAGATTGAGTGGAAGGAACTAGAGAAAGCCTTTGGCCCAAAGCATTTCAATTGAGGAAATGGACAGCTATAAAATTTAAGTGATTTACATGTTGAAGGTCATGCAGATAGTATGGGACCAAATGTAGGAGCTGCTTTTCCAATCCAGGCATGTCAACTCTCAGTCAAACACTCATTCCACTGTGCCAGGCTGTGTGAGTATAGCTAAAGCAGAGAGCCACTTACCTAGTGTTCTGTTGGTGTTTCAACTGGTGGGGATTCCAGATCAGGTGTTAGGGAGGAGCTTGTGAGAGGGCCTTGGGTTCACATAGATCTCAGAACATTTCTAGAATCACACTAGGTAAGTGGCTCTCTGCTTTAGCTATGCCTCTCCCAGTCCTGAGTAACCTGGTTCCAAGTACTTTTCTAAAGCCTTTTTGTCTTTCTCCTCCCCTACAAGAACCTTCCACTCCAGTGATTTCCCTTCATTGTGGCATTTTAGGAGACTGTTGGAATTTTGCCCCCTGACAATCATAGCCATAAATAGGACTCAACCTGGTTAAATCTCAAGAACCTCCAGGCATTAAAAGGTTTTGATTTTAATCTGAAAGTAAAATAAATGCCCCTCTCAGCCAAGGAGGCTCCAGGAGAAAAGGATTTTATTAAATAAATGACTTGGTTTTAACAAGGACAGCTTCAGTCCCAGGTTCCCTTCCCACTTTAGTTCTGATCAGAAAATACACCAAATGCCCAGATCATTTCATTTTTAAATTTCAACAAGGGTTCCCAGCCCTTTCCTGGCCTCCTAAGGTATATGCTATTCCTTTCCTTTTTCATTCCAGATAATTCTGTACAAATGATTTGAATCCCAAAATACAGTTAAGTAACCTAAGAATCTTTCTTTCCATTATCCCCCAAACTGACAAAGCCTTATCTCCTTCAAGCTGGTCACCTTCATCTAAATTTACATGGTTTATGTTAATCTATTAAAGTACCTCTGCCTTTCCAATCCTCTGGAATTGCTGAAGGCATCTTGACCTGGAGATGCACCATTTTGTCCTCCAGAAGGACATCACCTGCATACTCCTGGCTGGGCTCTTCTTCAGTCCTAAATCCTTACTTTAGAACTACACAATTCAGATCTGCATTTGAAGAAGGTTGCATTTTTTCCCCTTTCTGTATTTATTTATTTATTTTTGGTTTTCAACATTCATTTCCACAAGATTTTGAATTCCAAATTTTCTCCTCATCTCTCCCTTACCTCCTACCCCAAGATGGCAAGCATACTGATTACCCCTTCTCCCAGTCTGCCCTCTTTCTATTCCCCTCATTCACCCCTTTACTCCCTTAACCTCTTACTTTCTTGTAGGGCAAAATGGATTTCTATACTCCATTGCCTGTATAGCTTATTTCTTGGTTACATGTAAAAACAATTTTTTAACATTTGTTTTTAAAACTTTGAGTTCCAGATTCTTTCCAGAAGGCTGCATTTTTAAAAGCACAAAAGATCACCTGCTAACCCTTCCTTCTGCTCCTTTAATAAAAGGTTTAGTCCTGCATTTCCCTCATTTTATGGGAAATGGTTTGGGAATAGGTTTTCCTTTCATCTCCACCTTCCCACCTCAAAAAAAAATCCTATTTCCCTTCAAAGCACCCTCAAGTAGTGCTTAGAGAGCTTGCCTTGGGGACAGGATTCAAGTTCTGTTTCTGACACTGGGCTGGGTGATCCTGGACAAATGTTAGTATTCTAAGCCACTATTATATCCTTTCACATCTCAACTTTCCCCATTAAGGTTTTGATATATCGCAGGTGAGCATAAGAAATTAAATGGGAATTTGGGGGTAGTTTTGCAGAAGGCACAGATGTTATAAAAAGGCCAGCAAATGACACAGAAAAAGTTTAGAAACTAAAAAATGCATATAGTATATGTATAGTATTTATAACATCAACCCAAATTTTAGAATAAGTTACTATAAACATCCCATAAAATAAAAAGAACAAATTCAGACTTACTCTCTGGTACAAACAGAAAGCCAAAAAATTTTGTGGAATTTTCTGGATCTCAGGTCCATTGACTCTACCACCTGCAATGTAGAAGGGATAATTGTAAATTGCCATGAAAATACTAACTGGTAATGATGGGGGGAGTCTCCTCACCGAGGCTTATACTATACCAGTGAAATCACAGCTTTAGTCTTTCTCCTTTCTTAGTACCACACAGTTTAATACTTGTTTGCTGATTTTTTTTTGTATATAAGTTTTGTTTCCCCAACTAGATTGTAAGCTTTGTGAGAGCAGGAATCATGTCGTGTTGGGCACATAGCAAGCAATCTAGTAAGCCCTCAAAGACTGATTTTTAGGCAATGTTAAACCCCTGAGATACTCAAATCAACTTTTACATGAAAACCTTTTTAAAAATATTTGCTAGTCTTTATCAGAGGAAACTCCTTGTTTCTTCTGGTGATAGTCTCTCTCTTTTTTTTTTTAAATCTGAGAAGCAGACATCACCCAATCAGTAATAATAATTCATCAATATGGTACCTGAAGATTTGCAGAGAACTTTACCATGCACTTGTTCCTCACCACAACCCCAAGGGGTAGGCACTATTATTATTCTGATTTCATAGATGACTGAGCATAAGACTTGCCCAAGGTCACAAAACTTCTAAATGTCTGTGGGAAGATTCAAATTCAAGTCTTCCCTGTTTCCATGTCTAGAGCTTTCTTCATTACCTGATTGATCTAAAGGCCTCAAGTCTCCATGAGATGCTCTTTGATGCAACATGTTTTAGGCAGATTGGGGGGAGGGGAAGGAGAAGGTTAGAGGCAAATGATGGAGAGACAGAGAAGTTGGGATACTTTGAAATGTGTAGTCAATGTTCCATTATGTAGCTGGCCATTCACTACAGTGGCAGGCTCAACCTAATGAATTTTATGTGGCAATAATGTAGATGAAATGTCCTTCCCAGTTCCATAAGAATACCAATTATAACTCAGCATTAGTTAAATGTACCATCAAAATAAAGGTTTTCTTAGTGGATAATCTTCTGTCCTTGCCAGGGAGAGCTGAACTGGAAACTCTAATTCAGAAGGGACCCCTGGCCACATGTCTTCTAGAAAGACACGTCTAAGTGAAAAAGGAGAGGGGTCTCTGGCTGTTATCGATTCATTTGCTCATTCATTGGTTCTTGAACATTTTGTACTTAGTGGCAGAATTCTTAATTATAAACAAAACTTAAGCAGAGTTCAACAGAAAAAAAATCTTTAAAAAATGTTAATGCCTTCTACCAAATTAACCTAAGATTTATTTAAAATAAATCATATTTGCAGATCAATTTTATTCCAAATTTAACAGCACTATAAGCAACTTAGTGACAAAGATATGCTTGTTTGGTAGCAATAAGTATTTTATAATTGGGAACAATAGAAGATAGCCCCTGTCAACCTAGAAGTTTGCTTAAAAGAGGCAAACAAGCTAGGTGATGTGTACTTATTGTTTATTCCTCTTAAGCTAGCAGAATACATGCATGGGAGTCAAAAAATGATTCTGAAATGAGATAAGCAAGCTGAAGAAAACCCTTTATACACTTAGAGCAATCCCAACTCAGGATGTCTGTGACAACCAAAATTATATTCTCCATATGTGTTAACCATAATATGAGAAAAGGATTTCTTAACTGGATAGATTATAAATACAATAAGATAAGAGAATATCAAGGTGTCAGTTGAAATTATAGATCCATGATGTCTGTGTTTCTTTTATCATTAACATGACTCTATATGTAGCATAACATAGAATAACATGTCCATAATGTGCTAAGATAAGAAAAAGTCCCATTATTCAAGATAGTGTCAGGTAGAAGGCATCCTGCCCTGGACATTCAATAAACAGAAGAATACTCCTAATCAGCTTCATTCAGCCTTGTAGTTGCTGACATATGAAGGGGCATTTTGGGATCACTCAGAGAGCAAAGCAAAGCACGTCTGTAGGCCAGAGTGCTTCTTCTGGCTGATTAATTCAGGTTTTATCCCTTATTGGGGCTCAAATGATCTTAAGTCATTATTACCATCCTGTAAAATGCTTCAAAATTTTCATATTCCTTTTTTACTTCCACAAACTATTATTTTGGGAGCTTGCTTCAGTTCATGTTTTTTCCTTTTAAAAACTAAAACATTTAGCTCGCCCAATTTTATTTGTAAATTTTTTTTGCCAGAAACATAGAACAATTTTTAAAAATTGATAACAATATACATACTGTACATCTGTATCACTAGAAACAACCCCCATTGTAGATAGCTATAATCAGAGTTGTGCTTCTTTTGTATATGGCTTGAGTGCTTGAACCAGGTTCATCAATATTGATTTTATCATCCTAATCTTAGTCATTAACATTTTTGCTTTTTTGCTCTTTAGACTTTCTAATTGTCCCCAACTAGCCATAATTGGCATTAACACAAAATGAGGTATAATAAAAACAAAGACTATAAATGGACAATGATTATTTTATACACATGCACATGTATAGCAAACATGCAGCCAACATTTAATCATGTGACATGGTTTGGCCAATGTCTGATGGTTTCTCACATCTGCTAAGCACACAATGCTATACATGATCAACACAGACAACAAAGCAGATGCGTGTACAGAATATGTTGCTCTGCTCTTATACTTTTTTTCTTGTCAGAATCACTTGGACTACTTCAGGGAGCCCCAGGTTTCCACAGAAGCTACTTGGAGAAGTGCTAGATTTGTATTCATTTTGTCCAGAAACATTTTTTTAAGGACCTACTGTATGTAAGTCATATAGGTAAGTCTTTACCAAAATAGGATTCAATCTAATTTGATTGCATTGAACAAGTACTTCTTCAGTAACTCTTGCTGCCCAGAATTTGACTAAATTCCTTGACTAGTGTTTGTAATTTAATGCATGTAGTATTCTTAAAATTAAATTGCTTTGTCCCAATAGAAACTGAAGAGGTTAACCTTCCAAGACATGGAAGATAAAGGTTAATGTGAGCTCAACTCAAACCCATTCTGTTTGAGCACTCAAGTGGAATGCTGCCATTTGGGGTCCTGGAAGTCAGACAAGACGGATCTCACTTCTTCTACTGTCATGTTGATTAGATCTATACCAGTTACAATTCTTTACCACTCTCAGAAGTTTACCTAATTATTTGTTTATAGTCACCCATTTCACAGAAAGCAAAGTGATACTGGAATATATTCCTGTCACTTATTCAACAATCAAGTCCTAGGTCAAGTCCTGCTCCTCCATTCACTCCATTCAGCTTTTCCTATAAGACTTCTGCACCTCTCACTGATTTTCCTCTCATCTGAATTCCTATAGTACTTGGATTTGACTACATAGTTTTGTTTCATGAGTTGCCAGAGCCAGAGAACTCCTCATCAAGGGCCCTTCCTGCTGGCAACAAGTCTCTCCAGGCTTAAATAGTCCAGTCTTCAGAAAGCAGGCTTCATTTATATCAAACCATCTTCAAACCTTTTTCTGTCATGGTAGAACCAGCTGGAGCATATTACTTAATTGGTATAACCTTCTAGTACTCAGGACCACCACCACCCAAGACATCTGAGTAGTCCATGGTGGATGTTCATATTATTTTGCATTTAATTCTATCCCATCCTATTTTGTTCTCCATTTTACTTGTATGAATCTTGTTTACCAGGCCAGATTACTAGCTCCTCCTGGATTGCAACTACACGTCCTCTTTCTCTTGAATCCCCCACATTCCTTACATAGGATTCAAGACATGGATGATGTTGTCAAAATTCTCTCCATTGAGTGATGGACAAGAATTTCATAACGCAGGTCTATTAGAAGTTGACTAAATCTGCACAAGGATCAGGTAGATAATTTAGGATTATGCTAAAGAAAAAAAACAAAAAAATACTTTGGATTCTAGATGACTTATTTTGACTGTAAGCAACTTGAATCATCTGAATAGTTACTTACTCTCAATTTCATTCATATTGCCAGTCTAACAACAGGAGCAGAAGTCCTTCCTCCTCTTACATAAGTCAACAATCCATGATAAGCGACCACAGTCCAACTGAACTCCTTGCCTTACTTACCTCCTCTGATGCATTTTACAAACAGGACCATCCCTCCCAAACTTGCTCACATTTAGAAGTTTTCCTGTAGTGCCATTTTATGTTTCTACTGGACATAAAATCAGAAAGCAAAAGACAATATCCATCACTTTTCCAGTGACTGCCATTGAAGGGAGCGAATATCATCAAAACTTGTATACGGAATATTGATTTCCCTAATTTTGGCAGTAGACCAACTTCCAAGCACCATTTTAAGTAGGTTCCAATGAAGATTCCCCACCCGAAAAATGTTAGTAAGGGGTTGTAAAACATTGTGGAATTATTTCCTTTGCTTCAGTAAACTACTTTTCAGACAATAAAAGTTTGCTTCCCTGGAGAGAATGTAAATGCAAGGTATTTGATCAAGTACTTCTCTCAGTTCTCCAGTAGTTTTTCTATTAGAAAGGATAGATATTTTTTAAAGAGAAAAAAAAAACAACAAAATTGTCTTTGACCTTCAAACAGTTTATCAGCATTATTGGAAACTTTGGATATTATGGGTTTTCCTTGTCTCCGAAGCACTTTTTTCTCCATCCATCTAACATTGTCCAGTAGTAAATAAACATGTTTTCTTCAGGTCCAGAGCACTTTTAAAATATCACATGATAAGTAAGAAATGTTCCCTTCCATCATAAAGCAATTTAAAAATGACAAGGGATGCATTTTAAAAACTGTGGGCGGAAAGCTATTCTTACCTTCCTGACTCCCTCCCTAAGATTTGGGAAGTGAATTACCCCCATGCCAGATCATTTAAAAGTTTGACCTGCTTGGCCAAAGGCACTGAAGAGAAAAGTGTGTTTACCTTGCTTCCTGTGCTCAATTTGAAAAGTGTTGAGCATTAATGAAATCCCTTCATCCTGAGCTGTTAGGAAACATTAAATAGTGATTTCAAAAACATTTGTTCCATCCCCTTAGCCCCACTCTATCCTGCACAAGGATGTTATGAGGACAAATGAAATAATATGTGAAAATGCATTTAAAGCTATTGGGAAGCACACCACTGAACATTTCTGCTGTATTATCATCCCTAAACAGTTCCAAAAAATAAAATAAAATTCAGGTATAGAAAAGCTAAGAAAGGGAATGAAAGACCATGATGTTCTGAGATAGCAGGGAATAATGGAAGGAGGGCCAGAGTTGTACTCATGAGACTAAAGTTCAGATCTCAGCTCTGTCACTCATTGGTTGTTCTACCCTGCCTAGGTCAGTTTACTTTCCTCTCTCTGTTTCCTCATATGTCAAATGGGCATAATAATATTTATAGTACCTAACTTGAAGCTTTTTTATGAAAAAAAAAGTATCACAAACTTTCAAATAGGATACAAATGTGTTAGTGACTAGTTCAATACTCTGTATACAGTAGGCATTTAATATGTTGAATTTAATTCTAAAATAGAAATCAGAGAGAGTTAGAAGTGATCTTAAAAATCATTCAGTTCAATGCCCTGATTTTACAGGTGCCAAGAAGTCAAATGACTAATCCAGGGTCACAGAGAGAGCTAGCACATCTATTATTCATATAATTTATATTCCACATAATTGTAGCAGTCCAAAATTGGACTCTGATTTTCAAGACTCTTCACAATTTAGCCCCAAGCCTTATCTTAATCCTATGACTTTCAGTCTTCTTTTCTTAACTTTATCTCTCTTTTCTTTGTAATTTTGCCCACACCCTCCACCATCTCTGGAATAGATTCTCCAGTCACCCTCCCACACCTTACATTTCCATATGTGGAAATTCTTCCCTTCCTTCCAGGCACAGATTAGATAAACTAAGAAAGTCTTCCCAGATTCCTCCACCCTTCCCCCAAGGAGAAATTGGCCTCTTCCTTCTTCAGGTTTAGTACCTTTCTTTGCAATTATCTCACTCTACACAGTACCACAGTTATTGTATACTTGTCCTTTCTGCCACTGGTCTGTTAGCTTCTTAAGAGTGGCGTGTATGTTGTTTTTTTTTTTTTTATCTTTGTATCTTCAAGAAACTGCACAGACCTGTGTATGTTGTTCAGTTGTTCAGTCATGTTGGACTCTTGATGACCCCATGAACTTCTTCATGGGGCTTTCTTGCAAAGATATTAGAGTGGTTGGCCATTTCCTTCAATATGTCCTCATTTTACAGATGAGGAACCGGAGGCAAACAGAAGTTAAGTGGTTTGCCCAGGGGCACGCAGCTGGTAAGTGTCTGAGGCTGGATTTGCACTCAGATCTTCCTTACTCCAGGCCCAGTGCTTGGCTTCTTTCATATTTGTATTTCCAAAGCATTGTTAACTAATTATTAAGTGCCTTACCTGTGCCTTGGTCCATATTAGACCTTGGGAATAAAGAAGAAACAAAAAGCATAATCTTTTATAGAATTAATAGAAATAAAGGGATCCCAAGCAACCAAAGAATAAAATAATTAGTACTGAATAGAGGCATTGTAGAAGTTTAGTGAAGGGCTGGTGTGTGCAGGAAGGCTTCATGGAGAAGGCTTCATAGAGCTAGGCCTTGAAGGATGAGTTGAATGTGATGGAGCACTCACAGTACAAAGGAAAGAACATAAAACCTCTTGGCTGACCTTGTTTCATTTGTACAACCTTTCCTGAAATATATGCAGATGTTCAAGGAATTGAACTATTGGCAAGTCTGGAAGATGAACCCAGAATCATTACAAAAATCAGAATAAAATAAAAAACTTAAACAAAATTTTAAAATGAGATTCTAAGAATTCAATGTCTCAGATTTAGTTGAAAAGATATAGAGACCCTAAAAAAGAACAGCTCTCTATCCATATACTAATAAAGCAGAATGTCTTTACACTTTCAGAAAAACTCTTACAAATTGATATCACAGAAATGGAATTGACCTCAGAGGTCATTCAGTCCAACCCATACCTAAGCAGGAATCCCATCCTTGACATCTCTGGCATTGGTACTGATATTAGCCTCTATGTAGTCTAGGAGAACAAAGAAGAGGCTATTTCCTTCTAAGCAGGCCAATGGCAGGAGTATTCTGTTTATGAACAAAATCTAACATCTCAAAGACTCAGCAGGGGAAATGTTTAGAAAAGATGGACAAATAAAAAACCTAACTTGTATGATTAGCTGATCAGTTGCTGGGACTAAAAGGGCTTCAGAGGAGAATCAAAGAAATCAGGCAATGCTGAAAGCAATAGTTCTTTTTGTTTGGGTTGCTTATTTGAGGTGACCCAAAAGAGAAGTCCATATAGTTTAACTGGGGAAACTCAATGCAGGGGCAACAGGAGAAGGGTACTAGGGCAGCTAAAGGAGCCTTTAATACTGACATCTCCAATGTAGAGCTGCCCACCAACTCCCTCACACTGGGACTGGGACAGATATCCACAACCCCCAAATGGGATGGAAAAGAGGTGGAGAAGGGATATAAGAAGGGCGTGTTACCAGGATGCACTTGGCAGGATGATCTTCAGACCATTGAGGGAAGAAAGAGTCCATAAAGCTGCTCCCAAAATTTGGTGTATGACTGCAGTAATTTCTTGGTGGGATTCCCAGGCCCATACTTCATAACTTTAGCAGCTTTGGGGGCAGCTTGCTTCCTGGAGAGAAGAGGGTGATGGCAGCTCTAACAACAGTAGTTTCGCAGAGAGAGAAAAGGTACCATTCTGCAAGACTGATGGATTTCCCACCTCTGAGGTCAAAAGGCAGAGAGAAACACGAAAGGGCTAGAAGTTGGAAGTTTTTAGCCTAGAAGCTTCCAGATAAAGTAGCTCAAACTATAGGGAGGCCTCAGACAAGGGACTAATAAAGGCGACTGGACAGGAGGAGAGAACATGGTTAAAAAAATAAAACAACCTGCCGAGCAGAGAAAAAATAGGCCAGAAAAATCCAAAGTCTGGACTACAACATCTGGATATTATTCCTCTCATCTTTTCTTTTGCCATTGCAAAGACAAGGTACTCCTGGCCAAGGAAGATTGCTGTCATTGGTGGCTAGAACTGGGGTTCAAATCTCAAAATCCAGCAATGCCCAACACTCAAAGGCAAGGAAGAATTGAACTCAGACTGTCCAAGATAGTACTTGTTTCTGCTCAATCTATTCAGAAACCTTTATTAGGTGCCTATTTTATGCCAGATACTGTCCCAGATGAGTAGATAGAAAATACAATAAATGAAATAGTTTCTACTCGCAATACATTCTAATGGAGGAGACAACAAAAACATTTAAGGAAAAACAGAATAAATATAAAAGAGAACAAATACAGATAAATACAAAGTAGTTAAAAGCAAGGTACTTACTAAAAGTTAGAAGTAGTTGAAAGAAATAAAGGTACTTTACTTTGTAAATTGTTTAGCATAATACCTGGTACATGATAGGTTCTTCTTAATAAATGGCTTTTGTTTTGTTTTGTTTTTTTATTTTGAAAGGGATGGCACTTGTAATTGAGGGGGTCAGGAAAGGGTTCATTTAGAATGTGATGCTTGGGTTGCAACTTGAAAGAAAAGAGGCTTCTATGAAACAGGGGTGAAGAAGCACTTTACACAGGGGTTGCAGTGACTTGTGTGAGGAAGAGAAAGAAGGCCAGTTTGGCTGGATCATAGAGTACTGGAAGAAGATGTGCAGTCAGACCTAGGGAATTTTAAAATTATTAACTATTTTTTTTTTTTTGCAGGGCAATTGGGGTTAAGTGACTTGCCCAAAGTCACATGGCTAGTAAATGTCAAGTGCCTGAAGCCACATTTGAACTTAGGTCCTCCTCACTCTAAGGCTGATGCTCTATTCACTGTGCCACCTAGCCATCCCAATTATTAACTATTTTTAACATTGTTTAAGAAAAATTTTGTGTGCCAATTCTGTCCCTCCTTTCAGCTCCCCGACCACCCCTTGAGAAGGTAATTAAAATGTTACCCATTTGCTGTTGTTGAGTCCTTTCAGTCGTGTCTAACTCTTCATGACCCCATTTGGGGTTTTCTTGGCAAAGACATTGAAGTGGTTTGCCATTTACTTCTCCTGCTCATTTTATAGATGAGGAAACTGAGGCAAATAGGGTTAAGTGAATTGCCCAGAGTCACACAGCTAGTAAACGTCTGAGGCCAGATTTGAACTCAGGAAGATGAGTCTCACTGCCTCTGGACCCAGCACTATATCCACTGTGCCACTTAGCTGCCCCAAGATACCTATTAGCCCTGGGGAATTTCTAATGAACTTTTAAATTTAATTTTTTTTCCCTGAACGCTTTCATGTCCCTTCTCTCACTCTTACAATATACCTGGAAAGAGATAGAGGAGAAGACTATTAACTAGGAATTTTTTCACCCAGGGGCAAAAACAGGTGGTTCATGGAAATGGCAGTCTGACCACAGGTGCAACCTGTTGGGATAGGGAGGAGCTTT
The DNA here is from genome assembly GCF_028583685.1 of Petaurus breviceps papuanus. NCBI lineage: Eukaryota > Metazoa > Chordata > Mammalia > Diprotodontia > Petauridae > Petaurus > Petaurus breviceps. The sequence goes on from NW_027187234.1 coordinate 403,817, forward strand.
TCCTCTAGAGACTTCTGCCTGAGCCCCATAGAGGTTGTGGAGAAAGAAAGGTCCCATGAGATAGGTGACTTGTCAGTGTTACAGTGTGTGTGGGCAGGTTGCCTAGCACTGGTCGACAGAGGACTGGGAAGCATGAAGATGACAGTCTGCACTGTGCTGAGAAAGAATCACAACAGATGTTAGCACCCTGGGAAAAGGCCCCAGTTATCTCAACGTCCTTACAGCCCTGTCAGAGGAGAAATTATAATCCTAATTTTTAAGGTCAAGAAATTAATGTCCAGAGGGGTCAATTGATTTGCTCCAAGTCATCAGAGAGTGTTTAATGTGATAGTTTCAACTAGAGAACTAATCAAACAACCATCATGTATGAAGCACCTACTGTGTGTCTTGAGTGCTAGGAATACAAAGACCAAATTGAGATAATTCCTGCTTACTGAGAATTTATATTCTATCAGGGGAAATGACATGTACGTGCCTAAGTGGGCTAGTGAGAGTGACTGGACTTGTAATTCCATTGGTAAAAGGAATTCCTGGATGAAGAAACTCTTTCTACCATTGAAAGTCAGCAAATGCTCTCTTCAACTTGGAGTATTGCCCAGAGCCCTGAGAAATAAATAATTTGCCCAAGGTCACACAGTTGAATTGGTATCAGAAGTGATTTGAACTCAGATTTTTTTCAACTCTGAGGCAAGCCCCTCTATCCATTACTCCATACTGCCTCTACATATATAAATATACATTTTGTACATATTTGTTGTTGTTCAGTCATTGAGTCATGTCCAACTCTTTGTGACCCCATGGACTTGTCTGTGGAGTTTTTTTGGCAAAGACTGGAGTGGTTTGCCATTTCCTTCTCTATTGTGCCCCCATTTTATAGATGAGGAACTAAAGCAAATAAGGGTTAAGTGACTTGTCCAGGGTCACACAACTAGTGTCTGAGGCTGGATTTAAAATCAGATCTTCCTGACTCCAGGCCTAGCACTCTGCTTCATCACTTAGCTGCCCTGATTATACACATATAAATGCATACAAAATGTATAAAGAAGAAATATAATGTAATTTGGGAGGGCAAGGCACTAACATCTAGGAGGATCAGAAACAGCTTCATGTAGCAAGTGATGCTTGAACTGAGCTTTGAAGGAAACTAGATATTCTCAAGGGAAGAACTAAAGAGAAAGAACTTTCAGGCATGAGGGATAGCAAGTACAGAGGCCTCAATGCCAGAGATAGAATGTCATGTTTGAGGAACAGTATGAAAGTCATTTGGCCTGGCCAGAGAGTGAGAAGATGAGTAATATAGAAAAAAGCTAGAAAGATAGGAAGGAGCCATTAGAAAGGACTTTTGTATTTGACCTTAAAGGTAATAGGGAGCAATTGAAGTTTATAGAATAGGGGAGTGACATAATTCCTATGCTTGGCAGCTGTGTGGGGGATGGATTGGAGAGGGAAAGGCTTGAAGTAGGGAGACTAAATACAAAAAGTCTACTGCAATGGCCAAGACTAGAATCTAGATCTCTTGATTTCCAACTTAGAGATCTTTCCATTGGATCATGCTTTCTGCTTGAGATTTGAGTGGGTTTGCTCCTAGGTTCTTCTTAGGTCTTCCTGAAAGGTGGGAATATGGCTTTTAACTTGACTTTCAATTGCTATCTTAACCTGTTTCAAAGTTGTGTATTCCTGTCTCTTTTCTTTTTAACCACACCCAAAACCTGATAGTGATATACAGAGAATACCTTAGGTAAATGGAATCTTAGTACTAGGTTCATCTCACTCAGGGTGTGACTGAGATTTTTCAATGTTAGTTTTCATCTTAGTTTAGCACTCAGAAAGGAAAAATTAAAAAGTAGTATCAGCAATGAAGATTCCTTTTATTGGAACTGCCTAAAAACTGGGAGATGGTGGACACATTACTAAGAGTCCTGGGAATCCTGAGACCAATAAACAATCAAGTGGCCAGAGGTGGATCGAAGGAGCTCTCTTTATAAGACAAGTCAGATCTAGTTGGATTCATACTCTATATTACTTGAAATAAGCTGGGAATTTAGAAACAGCTGAATATAAAGAGATATTGCTTAAAAGGAATTTCACTGTGTTTAAGAAGTAGGTAATGAGTGTTTTGCTTGTTTGCTTTCCAAATAATAAAAATGAATACAATTTTGGCACTAAGTACATGAAGTTTATCTAGTAAATCAACTTTTTGACTAGTTCACCTGAAGGCTACACAGACTATTATAATATCTTGCCCTACCTATGGGCTAAATGTCCTAGTAGTTAGAGCATAGTGGTCACAGTCCTAGGTTCAGGGTCCTTTGGCTGACTGTGTTGTAAAATTCCTGATCATTGGTGACAAAAGACAATAGGTGAAAGAGTGTGGATGACTCACTGCAATCTATCCCCTCTAATGGAGACATATCTTGAAAGGCAATTCCTCATAATAGTGGATCAAGAGCATGCTCTTAAAAGGTAGCATGGCATTTCCTATGAATAGGCAAGTGCCTGTAATTCATGTTATCTCTCAGCTATGGGAATTTCTCAATTGCTGTTGTCTTAAAACAACACTTAGGAACTAGAAGGCACGATTTCCCCTCGCTCTCCCCACCTCCACTTCTCTTTTTGTTGGTAGAGCACAGAGCTTTTAATTTCAGAATCCCAGAAACTAAGGTTGGTAGGAACCCTCTTTCCTACTTCGATATTACTTTTTTTTTTCTTTTTGGAGGGGAGAAGGTAGGGCAATTGGGGTTAAGTGATTTGCCCAAGGTCACACTTCTAATTTTGTGTTAAGTGTCTGAGGATGGATTTGAACTCAGGTTCTCCTGACTCCAGTGCCAGTGCTCTATTCACTGTGCCACCTAGCCGCCCCTATTCCCTATTACTTTTGATGATATCACCATCGTTCGAAAACTCAGCATTATCCTCTACTCCTCACTCTAAATTATCTCATATCAAATCATTTGTCAAATATTGTTGTTTCTTTATGAATAGCACCTTTCAGATATGTCCTCTTCTTTTTGATCACACAGCCACCCTCTAGCTCTGGTCTTTATAATTTCTCACCTGGACCATTATAATAGAAATTATATCCCTGCTTCAAGTCTCTTCCTACTCCAATCCATCTTCCATACAATTGTCAAAGTTATTTTCTTAAAGTGAAGATGTTGTCATGTTACCTCCTCCCTCAGTGAACTTCAGTGGCTATATATTACCCCTATTATCAAATATAAACTTCTCTATTTGGGCATTTAAAGCTCTTCACAACCTTGGCCCTTCCTATCTTCCCAGTCTTCTTACTTACTCCATGTACTCTATGATCGAGTCATAGTGACCAAAATTGGCATGTGAATTATTTGTGACAGGTAATCATTTTGATATAGTTTCATTTTAAGACAGTGAGGGTCACATGCACATTCTTATCTTGATATTAGGCTGACTCAGATTGTCTGACCTGGACCAGATCAAACTTGATTAAGTTGGTTTCCCTTTGTTAAGTTCTATACTAATTAAGTGTTAGATTTCATGCCATAGACATGTTTCTTTACTGCCCTTTATTGTATTTTTAATTATGAGGTTTTAAAAAATATATATTATTCAAAGGAAATGAGTAAAATTGTGTTTTTAAAGAGCACACTTCAATGACTGTTAGAGATGTTATAGTAGTTGTTGGTGTGGAGAAGTGTTTCAAGGATCCTTCAAACCCTCAACAAAATAGGATCAATAATACTGAAAGGTAAAAGAAAGTATAGCCAAAAAATGTTTTAAAAAAGAAAGAAAATAAGAGAAAAAGTTCTAAGAACTGACAAATTATTGCTACAAAAGAGCTTTGTTAATCCTCAGAAATCAAATAAACCTTTAGAAGGACCTAGCAGTTGGGGTGAAGGGGATTGTTATTGATTCCTCTACATTGTAGTCCAGGATTCTTGAAGCTGAAAGAAGGAGAAGACCAAATTTAAAAATACTGCTAATCAATGCTTTGAAGAAAAGAAACCATTTACATCCAAACCATACAAGGACCGGGATAATGAAGATTGGACAAAAATAATTTTTGATGATGAAACTCCTTTTTTTCCTCAATTCAAAAACATGGTTCTAAGAAGTTGATTTGAGTCTATGAAATCTAGGCATCTTCATTAGATCATGTAATGTCCATTAAAAGAACTGAGGGGGGGACAGTTGGTTTTTGTTTTTTAACTTCTAGTAGATGTGAAAGTTGTCCACACTGAGGGAATAATGAACACTGATAAATATATTCACTTATGAAGAATCAAAGTTATTCTGAAATTATAGAAATTCTGAAATGGAGATGGAATACTGCCATATAACCTAATACAATGCCATACATGATGAAAAGTTAAGAAATTTATCCTCAAGAGGGAGATATGCATGCCTCAATGGTTTGAGAACTCATATGATTTAAACTCACTGAAAATCTATGGATTATATTCAGGGTTAGACTTAGAAAATGGTCTGTCTATAAAAGAATGCTTAATATTCAATATGATATTTGGTTTCATGATTAATTAAAAAATGTGTGAAAAATGTGTGAACTCACTGTCAAATCAAGTAAAACAAGTGATTGCCACAAAATGAAGGCATGTTGCATATTAAAAGGTTTTTTTTAATTGTAAGGTTTATTATGTAAGTCAATAAATTTAATTATTTCACTTTGTATCAGTTACTTTGTTGTATTTAATATTTTATTTCAATCATCAAAAATCTACCTTCTCACCCTTCTAAACTCTATCCCCCATTTAGAACAAAAGAAAAACAAAGTTCATTAAAAACATTTATAATGTGACTGTCTAAATGAGTTTTGAAGGGAGACAAGAACAGTTGTATCTAGCATCTCCTCTATCAATCCTTCCCTAAGGGAGAGATTTAATTCCTTCCAGGAGCAGAGGTTAGAGCCAGAGGCTGGTCACTCTGCTGTCCTTGGAGAGGGAGGGGTGATCACCAGGCAAGAATTAATATCTGTCTACTCCTTTAAATAGTTACCGTGTTTCCCCGATAATAAGACCTATCCCGAAAATAAGCCCTCCCCTTACTGTGTAAGATTCCTCTAAAATAAGCCCTCCCCCGAAAATAAGCCCTATTGAGATTGCTACTGTAGTGAAGGTGATCCCCTGCGCTACACGCTACATTATTATACCCTCTGTATGCACCGTCCCCCCACCCCCCCACCCCCCATGAAACGCACGCTGCTCTGAGCTGCATCCAATCAGAGCTGCAGCAGTGAGCACGTCATCCTGTTCTTTATTGAATTCATTATTGAATAAAGGTACATTTTTTTGTTCACATTTACCTGTTTATTAAAATTGCTGTCAATGTTCATTAAAACAAGCCCTCCCCTGAAAATAAGCCCTCTGGTGTTTTTCTGTCCAAAAAAAATAATAAGACAGTGTCTTATTATTGGGGAAACACGGTAGTCTTGGAGAAATAACTTTAAGGTTCAAAATAAATCCTTATCACTATTTGTTAGTGGGGAAAGGAGATTCCAAGCTATATATTTCAGATTTGACTTTCTTCCCACCAAATATTAGGTCTACAATGAACACACATAGAATTTCTACCAAACACTAGAGATCGAAGGAACTCTCATTTAGGGACCAAGAGGAAGTCCTAGATCTCACCCAAGGGGAAAATTCCCTTAAGTCTCTACTGTAGTGGATCTTTGAAATCATGATTGGTCATCACATTGATAAAAGTTTCTAATTCTTTTAAAAAGTCTCAGTTTCCTCATCTGTAAAACAAGCAGATTAAATTAGATGACTTCCTGCTTTAGGCCTATGATTTTATGACAGCTTTAATTGTTAAGAAATTTTTCCTTGCATGAAACCTATAGCTGCCTTTTTATAATTTTAACTGTTTTTAGGTTCTGCTTTCTGGGGACCAACAGAACAAAACTAATAGCAATTATAATATTAATAGTACCTGGAATGTATAAAGCATGTTCAGGTTTTACCAGGTACTTTACATTCTCTCATTTGATCCTGACAATGACCTTGAAAGTAAGTTGTTTTAAACTGAGGTAACTGAGACTCAGAGAGCTTCCATTGTCTCTCTTGGTTGAACTTATCCATACTCATACAACTGAGTTTTTTCTGATTATAAATCCATCATTCTTTCCATTATACTACCCTGACTCTTTAATACATTTTTTTTACTTGAACCTATGATGTCATTGGTATAGAGGACTCTAAGTGAGAAAACTCCCATAGTAATGCCTTTCTCAATCCAATTCCACTACTTTTTCTGTTATATCATGCTTTCTACTCCATGTGAGAACTTTTCAAACAGTAGAAGACTTCAATCACATCTCCCTGCTAAATCCTCTTTTCCCAATGCTAAATATCTCCAGTTCTCTTAACAAATCATTGTATGGAAGGGTCTCCAGGCCTCTCACCCATCCTGGTTGCCCTTCTTTGAACTCGTTCTAATTTGTCAGTATTCTTCCTAAAATAGACTGTCCAGGCCAGAGTACAGCAGGACTATTTTCTCATTCTACATACAATTATTCTTTTAATGTACTTTAAAAGCATGTCAGACTTGTTAGGGTTTTTTGACTGTCATGCCCCACTATTGTCTCATATTGAGTTTTAAGTCATTTAAACTCTTAGATCTTAAAAAAAAATCCAGAAGCAAAACATCTTTTTGTGTCATATCTCACTTTACAAAATCAGATTTCAAAATGTGCCTCCCTCAAACCAAAAGGAAATCCTGAAGGAAAAAAAAAAGATTTATTGAGGGCAGCTACTGAGGATACAATCTTTAAGAAAATGTATTCTCTGATTTTTTTTTTTTAGTAGTTGAAATGAACTACATTGAGCTAATCTCTGCATTGATCAAGGGCACACTTATATAAAATTGGGAATTGGTCAATTTAAGCAAACGAATATTTATTGATCTTTTTTATCCCACTAATCAATCAATTGACAAGCATTTAAGGTCCTATTCTATGCCAGGTACTAGAAAGGATAGGACTATAAAGAAATAGCTAATATAGTCCCTTTCCTCAAGGGACTTGCATGTCAATAAGTAGGTGTATATTAAGATATGCACAGAGTAGATAGAAGGCAACTTTAGAAGGGAAGGTAATAATATCTGGGGAGGGGATATCCAGAAAGGCCTCCTGTAGAACTTGTGCTTTCTTGAAGGAAGCTAGGGATGGTGAGAGGCAGAGGTGAGCAGGAGGAATCTTCCAGATATGGGAACCATTATTGTGAAGTGACAGAGATGGAACCATATCTTTGTTGAGTGACATACTATATAAAAAGATTAGGAAAAAGTCAGGTTTTGAAGAGCTTTACATTCCCCAAAGAGACATTTGTATTTTATTCAAGAGGCAATAGGTAGCCATTGGAGTTTTTTGAGTAAGAAGGTATTATGGTCAGACCTATACTTTGGGAAAATTGGTTTTGCTGCATTATGAAGGATGCATTGGAGTAGGGAAAGACTCGAGGCAGGGAAATCATTCAGAAACTATTGCAATACTCTACAAGGGAGGTGATGAGGGCCTAGATTACAGTGGTGGCTGTGTGAATGAAGAGGAGTCACATCTAAGGTGTTATAAAGAAATTATGTTAAGTGCTAAGGACCCTTCAAAGATAAAACATGGTTCCCTACCTTCAAGCAATTCACAAACTAATAGAATAGATATGATATGTATACAAATATAATACAAAATAGAATAAGGCAAGTACATGAGAGTTGTACAAACATGTACTATGTTTAATTCTTCAGAGGGAGAAGAGATCAATTTTGTCTGGGAAAGTAGATAAGATTTTTCAGAAAAGGTGGTTTTTGATCTGGGACTTAGATGATTTGGATCATAACATGTAGACATAGAGAGAATAGGGTCGGTCATCTGTCATGGGGTCAGGAAACTATGAGAAATATTCGGAAAATGGCAAGTATGGTTAGGGATACAGCCTGTGGTTCAAATTAAGCCTCAGTCTGTGGCTGAGATTAGGAGTTAGTCAGTGGTGGAGGACAGGACAAATTTATCTGACCTACTTGAAGATTAACCTCATGACCTTCACCTCATTGAGACAGGGTTATATAGTGAAAGAGTGATACCTATGTTGTCAGAGGACATTCATTCAAATCTTGCCTCTGTCACTATTTCTCAGACCTTGGGCAAGACATTTAACTTCTCCAGGCATGAGTCTCCTCCTCTGCAAAATGAAGATGCTCAACTAAATGGCATTTGAAGTCCTTTGTGGCTCTAGAGCTATGATCCTATGACTCCTGAGTGGCAAACTTGAACTTGGGGGAAAGGAAATATTTGGTGGACTGGATTTCTTTTGACAATTTAAATTCACCCAATAATTTCAAAACTTCTCTTGGATGAGAAGAATTGACATAGGAATAATATGTAAATTTTAGACATGATCACAGGATCATTTGAAATTGAAAGGACTTTTCATCAATCAACAAACATTTATTAAGCACCCATGATGTACAAGAACTTTGCTAAGTGAGATCTCAGAGATTATCTAATTTTCAGACTGGGCAGATGAATCACAGTCAAGAGTTGAGTTTTTCCTTTTTGTAATGCAGTTGATCCTGTAATAATCCATAAAGGGTGGGGGGAAGTATTTGCAGTGCCATCTGGGAGAGCACCCAAGGCCTTTCCAGCCATGTCCCTCTGTGCCCCCCTGAGGGGCTGGAAGGACAAAGGGTATTGCTGATGTTCTCCTATGTTAATTTACTTTATTGATGGGTTTTATTTACATCCACTTATTTAAAATGAGACCTTAGTCCAAATGAATGAGAATTTAGATAAATGTGGTGCCATATGGGCTGATTTGTTTAGCTATATATGACTAAATAGTAGCGTGTGGAATGCAGTGTGAGTCACACCGTGTGCATATTCTGCTCACACAGGATTTGAATGCAGACAAGGAGCTGCATCCAAACAGATTTCATTTTCTCAGTTCCTTCCCCTGAAAAATAATAAACTGCAACATTGGAAAAAAGAGTATTTCTTTCGTTATCTCCATAAGCCCTTGCCAAATATGCATATGATGATATATTTTCCATCTTGCCTAGCCAGCACTTAAGCGCAGCATTATAACACTGTACCATTCTAGAAGCAGCCTGTGAGATGAGCAGAGGAAACATGAGGGTTTAGAGCAATTTAACTCTTTAAGGAATACTTTGGGGCTAGAGAAGGGAACGTGCAGAAGAAAAAGGCCAGCCCTTCTTTATTCTGTGTTGTTGCTTTGGATGCATATCTCAAGGAAGAGACACAGCCCAAGGATCCACTGTGATTAGCAAAAGTACATTTCCACATAGATATTTTTTATGGCCAGCCATAAATGTCAATGGGTAGTGACTGTTCCCAGCCAAAAGCCTTCCATGTTGCCATTTAATTTGGGATATACACATTTGGAATAGTACAGGTGCATTTGGTAATAACACTTAGCTCTTTCCATCTCCTGAGCACTTTGCAAACATTAACTAATAATGCATTGTAGGCTGCCTTTGGGAGAGAGCAAAGCATCCCAGAGCCATGAGCCCCATTATCCACTTTTTGAGGTGGTTAAATACTTTCTCCCTTCCCTCTGCCGAAAGAGAAGGGCCAATATAGAAGGGGTCCGCAGAACTCCCCTGGGGCAGAAGGCCTAGGATACGGCAGCAGAGCGACAGGGAATTCTTGTTCCCTTCTTTCTTTCTCATTTTCAGCTTTCTCCTCCTTCCCAAGTGTCACCTGTTCGTTTCTCCTCTTCCTTTTCTTTTCCCCTTTAATATTTTCTGCTCTCCCGCTTTCTTCTCTCTCATCTCCCTTATCTCCTTCCCCCCACCCCCTTCTTTCTTCTAGTCTCTCCTGGGGACAAGGGGGGGATCCTAAGATGCGGTGTCCGTATGTAATATTAGTTGTAGCGTGTGAGTGTTTGTGTGAGTGTGCGTGCGTGCGTGCGTGTATTTGGGAGGCGGTGCGGTGCGGGCCGGGCGCGGGACTGTCTCTTTAAATCACCCTCCTCCCGGGCCACCTCCCTCCTCTTCTCTCCTCCTCCCGCCGCGGTGCAGCCGCCGGTGCTGGGCGAGGTCGGAGAAAGTCCATGTGAGGAGGGAGCCAGCGGAAATCACTTCCTGCTGCCGCCGCCACCGCCGCCGCAGCGGCCGGGACCGACTCGCCGGGGAGTGAAGGGGAGACGGAGGAAGGAAAGGACCAGGTTAGGGGTGGGGGGACGCGGCTGCCACTGCAGGCCACGGTGAAGCCCCTGGCCCCGGAGTCCCTGAGCTGGCGTCCGGGGTGCGTAAAGCTGCTTGCAGGTAAGACCCGGGGCCACCAACTTCTGTGCGTTCGCGTCAGTGCGGCCAGCTGTGGGGGAAGGGCGGAGGGGGGAACCGATCAACTTGTTTACATCTGGAGGGTGCCCCCACCCCCTTTCCTGTTCCAGCTGTGCCCCGCGAAGGAAGATGAAGGGGGGAAGTCTGGGTCCCGACACTTCCTTTACATTCCTTCTCAACCTCAGCTGTCCCACCACCTTCCCCATCCCCCCGCTCCCATAGGCTTAGACCCTCTAGAACCAAGGTGTGGACCGGTGGAGTGAGCGCCCTCAGGCCCTTTCCAGCTGTGTTCCCGCAGTGGGAGAATGAGGTGTCAGTCCCCTTCACCAGCTGTGCCGTGGTAAAGGTGTGTGAGAGAAAGGAGGGGGAGGCTGAATGCCCTCCAGATGTGCCCTGGGAAGGGAGTTCTTTTTCTCTTCCAGCTGTGCATGACACTCTTCCCCCCCCCACACACACACTCATATACAGGCTCACGCATTCCTCACTCCACTTGTGCTCCCTTTAACTGTTCCCTCAGAAAGTGGTGGGTTTCCAGTTTTTAGCCCCCGTTTCTCTAAGGGTTTTTTCTTTCCTCTATTTAGCCTCTAGCCTTTTGCTTGCTTGTGCCTAGAGGACTAGGGAATGATTGTGTGCCCTAGCCATTCTCCCCACAAACCCCTCCGTAGCTAGCTCTATTCCCGATTTTGTTATCATATTGTGGAAATCTACACTGTGCACAACTTATCTAGAGTGTTGGGGGGGGAGTGATTCAGGTTTAGTTCCTCTCCGCACTATTGCAGAGGATTAAACAGCCTGCTGGGTTTGCTCTTGGCTCCTGGCTCCCTGGAATCATTCCCGCCCCCCCCCCCCCCTTTTTTTTTTTTTTTAATTTATTTCTGACTTCTTAGACATTGAATATTCTAGTCAAGTCTGATTAGATCTCAGTTTTCCTAGTCCCTTTATCACTGTGAGATGGACTGGGGGAGGGGTGATTTAATCAGTTGGGGAAACTGTTGCTGCTAACCAGTTATCCCACCACCATCTCTACCTTCGGACTAGACCTCTATTCTCTATGTATTTTGATTCTTGTTGAATTTCTTGAAAGTTTAAATATTACCTCTAGTTCCTGAATTTGCTATGGATGGAAGGAGTAAATGCCCTTGAGGACAATGTAGTCTGACTAGCTAAGACTCAATTATTGGTTTGTTTTTCTTTAAATATTGCTCTGGAATGGGGCAGAAGAGTGGACTGGAAAGGAGAGGAGGGTGTCCCCTTTTTGTTAAATGTTTCCTGGACTTGTTTAAAGTCCAACAGTCTCTTTTGTTTATGGAAGGGAGGGTGGGGGGGAGAGAGCATGACTGGTCTAGGGGTGTGCTTCTTAAAAAGTCATCAATTCCCGCAGTGAGGGCCGGACTTAAGCCAGATGCATTCGGCAGCAGAGAAGACCAAATCCTGTCAGATGCAGGCTATTGCCATCTCTGCTGCAGGATCCGGGACTGTCTTTATTGATTCTGTGTTCTCTGCCCTAGGGTTTTCTTTCACTAGTTGGCCTGTGGGGGACAGGCATCTGAAAATAAACCCTTTGGAATCTGCCTAGGAAGCCCTGATGCTTGTGGGATGTTAAGTTGACTAGGCCCAGGACGGCTGGCATGTTTTCCAGCAGAGGAGGCATTGGGACCAAAAAAGCTTGCAGGGACTGAGGATCTGAGAGAATCCCTCCCCTTATCCTCTGACCATTGTGAATCCATAAATGTCTTTGCCTTCAGACCCTTAGAGTCCTAAAAGTTGTAACCCCGAGTGTGGAGCACTTTCCCTGAGGAATGTGCAGAGATGATGATAGAATAAAAACCTCAGTTCTGGGGCCTGTACATAAGGTACAGAGCAGCCTCCCTCCCTTGCCAGAGCTGTACCTCTTTCTGTGGCCTTAGGAAGCCATACCAAGCCCAGCTAATAGCTTGTATATTCCTGCAGCTGAACTCTGCTGTTCATTGGCTTGGGTGGGCAACTAGCTTAGATGAGGGTCCAGTAAGACCAAGGTCTTGTTTGATTCTTTGGGGGGGGGGGGGGTGAGGGAGTTGGTGTTTAGTCTCACTCTTTCCATTGGTCACAGAATAAGTTAGGGATGTACACCTTAACTGTAGAGCAGTAGCGGTAGTTTAAATAGTATGTAAATGACAGGTCTCCCCTTGAAAAAAAATTTTTTTTAAGCTTAGAACCAACTTTTTTCTTGATCTCTGGATTTTCTATTATTGACTTCTAACTAATATGTTCTCAGTTTGTATTAAAAATGTAAAACTTAAAAATTAAATAGAGATGATCAATGTGTATGTTACAAGGGAATGGAGAAGGAAGGGGTAGTAGTAAATGAATGCATTCTTAAATCATGTTTAGTTATCTGCTATTTTAGATAATCTCCTAAACTGAGCTGACATAAATATCTTACAGGGTCTTCTATGGTGCTGGATCTGGGCTAAGGTGGTCATGATGGTGGCCAATCATAACAAAATAAAGCCAAGATATACATAGTAGTTAATGCTTTTTTTTAGATGATGCTTTGCAAACCTTACAACCATATATCAGCTTTTATCATTGTCAAGAGAAGCAGCTGACTTTGGAGCCAGTTCAGTGCCTTTGGCACATGCTGGCTGTGTGACCCTAAGCAAGTCATTTAACTGCTGCTTTAGGCAATGCTCTTAAGACTTAAGTTACAGAGAATGTAGTTACAACCTACAGTGGTTGAGCAAGTTCTTCCCCCACAAGCTCCGACACTAATTAAATCAGGTCTAGTCCCTATCCTATTATTTGTATTATTTCTTTTGATCCTCACTACAACTCTGATTTAACTGTTACAGGCACTTGTATAGATGAGGAAACTGTCAAGGAATCCAACAGAAATGAAAACACAGGGGATGGAGAAGATCTGAAGGGGGAGGACATGGGAAGAATTAATTAACTGGTCAGTGGCTTGTTCCTTAGATGAATAATCCACCTCTAGTTCATTCCACAGTGATAGACTAGAAAGGCATGAGATCTAATCAGACTGGACCAAAATATTCAAATCCATCCAAGGATTTAAAAGGAGGGGATGGGGGGAAGTCTCAAGAGGTTATCTGACCTGCCAGCCACATACATCAGGGCCACACAAATTAGGTAGTTCATTAGTATATATAATATATATATACACCAGGGGTAGGATTTAAACCCTGGTCTTGTGACTTGAGACTGTGCAGAGGTGTCAAACATGCAGCCCCATAAACACTCCCAGAGTGCTGCCTGACCCAGATTAAAATGTAATTAGGAAATATTTAACAAAATAAAAATATAATAAAGCATAGATTTATCACATTTTAAAACCAAGTCTGTATGCAGCCCATCAGCATTCTTATATGGTTTAGAGGCCCTCAGTTTTCTATTTGCATCTGACACCACTGGTCTTAGAACAAAATGTGGGGATGGCATACCTTTCTAGGGAAATGCTAATTTTCCCCCAGGCTACCAAAGTTAGGGTTATAGTTTCCTTTGGGGTGGAATCTTTTAGTTACCTTGCATTCTTTCAATCTCCTCCACTTCATTTCTGTGATACAGTGGAGAGGGCGGTGGGTATGGAGCTGGAGGAACTGACTTCTAATCCTTGTTCTAGTTTTCCCCCTGTGTGACTTTGGACAAGTCCTTTTTACTTCTGAGCCTTGGTTTCTTCATAAATAAAATGAGAGGTGGTCTAATGAATTCAAAAATATTGAAATCAATCTATAATCCAATATCTTTAAAAGTCTATTCAATCTCTAAATTCAATATCCCTATGATTCCTTTCTAGTCCTTTGCTCCCATGTAACGTTCACAGAAAAGGGGAGTAAACAGTCATTTTAGATTCTGACAATAGATTTTTGGGACTGGAGTTTCGAGAGGGAAAAGATGGCGTTATGTATTGCCCAATGGGAAAGAGGGATGAATTTTATGGTGTGATTTGCTTAAAGCCAACCAGAAAGAAAACATTAGAGGAAGTGGCCGCCTTGTTGTGGTGTTTAAATGCTATACAATGTTGCAGAGGGGTTTTAAATACACAGTAACAATGGAACTTTGTTACCCTTGTAACAAAGTGTGTTTATAGACCGCTTTTATCTGCTGTCTGAATACCAAAGGCATTTTTTTGGGGAGTCAGGAGGACTCCTGAGATATGGATGCTTCCTGATAGGCTCAAGGTCATTAGCATCTTGGAGGAAGCTGAGTAAAGAACACCCACCCAGGTGCCCTGTTTCCTTCCCAGGACCAACTTGTTTCCTCGTCTTTTTCCGTCTATTACCACTAGAAGCACATTCCCAATCCAGTCACCCTGTTTGTTGACTTATACCACTGGATAGTGTGGGTTTTTTAAGTTGCAGAAGCTAAGACAAGCATATCCAAGCCTACTTAAGATAAAATACAGCTGGTATCAGATTTAGGTGGAATTGACCTTAACCCATTCCTATCCCAAACTAATTTAAATTCAATAAGCATTTAAGTGCCTGACCTATAGACTTTTTAGGGGAAATTGTAGGTAAGATTTGGTCCTTGCTTTCCTGGGCAAGAATTTCTTAGAGAGAATAAATAACTACTGGGCAGAGAAACAGCGTGATATAGATACACACACACACACACACACACACACACACACACAAAGATCTTTCAAGGTCCCATCAGCCTGGGTACTTCACAGCATCACCAGCAGTCCTGACTAGAGAGTGGGCCCATGAACTTGAAAATCTATTTAAGGAGGGAGCTCTGCTCAAAACATCTCATTTTTCACCTGGCTGTGTGCTACTTTGGGACTTCTGATTTTTTTTTTCACCATGCCTCCAGTGAGGCATTATTGCCTTTAGCCTCCTTTGCCTTTTGTGTGTTGTCTTAACACTAAATTGTTAAGTCTCCCTAAGGTCAGAGAATGGTGTTTTTTTTTTTTTCCTATTTGTGTTCCTAGCTCTTAGCACAGTGCCTGCCCTGCACTTAGTAGGTACTTAATAAATGTTTATTGACTGACAGGAGTGTGCCTGGAAAGTGGATGAGAAGCAAGTAAAGGGCCAATAGAGGGTGCAGAGCATAATTGGTGGTACAGAGCATAATTGCTGGCTTGAAGACCTAGGGTCCAGACAGGTCTAGGAGAAGGTGGTGTTTGAGTTGGGATGACTAGGAATTCAACAGGTGGAATTAAGGGGGCGTTCCAGGCATTAGGGTACTGGGTAGGGATGGAAAGCATGGTATTTGCTATTTAAATTCTATATATAAAATCATTCTAATATTGTTTTATACATTAAGGTACATAAAATGTTACAGCACGTAAGTATTGTGCCTCTTTACCACTAATAAAATATTGCCCTCCTCCCAAAAGGGGCAGAATGGTAAGAAATACTCAAAGGTTATTCTATACCAAGGTTCTTTACCTAAAAAAGCCTTGTAATTCAACTTTTTACTCAACAAATTATCTCTGCCTCCCCAACCCCTAAGCCTTGCTTTCCAGTATACCTACCTTCCAAACAATCCCAGTTTCTAAGGTAGAAATTAGTGGTGACTTATTTTGGTGGTGGTCATTGAGGCCAGAGACACAGGTTTGAACTAGTCAGCTTTGCTTTATTTCCTGGTCACAGGATGACCCCAACCTTGGCCCATTAGCTTGGATTTTGGTTAAAAGGGGTCTGGGCAAAAAGTGTGAATGGCACAATGAATTACACCCCCACAGCTGGAAGAGGAGAAAAGCTTGTCCTGTGGCAAGTATGCCTCAGTAGCAGTATCTTATTAACTTATGTAGATTTATTATTGCCTATATCACTTTACCATTTTTGTCCCTGGGGCCACTTACACTTGTGACTCTGCTTTCTCAGCTCTCACATCCCTCAGTTACTAGGTCCTCTTGAATTCCCTATTTGCAACCTCTTTTGTATCTGTATCCTCCTGCAGGAAGGATTGCATCAGTTCTCACTGCCACCATTCTAGTATAGTCTCTCGCTGCCATCCATCCATACAGCTATCCTTTACATCCTCCAATTCAGATAGCTACCACCAGACAGGATAGGTCTTCCTGCTCCCACTCTGTCTCCTGGGGAGCTTGCTCAGATAACCTTGTATGTGATCCTGGGGCGAGTTACTCGTCCATCTGAGTCTTGGATTCAAATTACTTCTTTTTAACTGTAAATCTATGATAGATGCTGTGATCTTTCACATGTTGCCAGAATAATCTCATATCTACACCTCATTTACCATTTTTCTTGAAAAATCTTCCGTGCCTGTTTCCTATCAAATAAAGTTCAAACCACTGCCTGGCATTCAAGACCTTCCTGGTATCACCTGTGGTGGGAAGTGGTACTCTCAACTTTATCTTTCTACTCTACTACTTCCTTCAACTACTCTACCAACTACCTAAACTGGTCTACACTCATACTTCAGTTTCTTAGCTGATATTATTCCCAGGGTCAGGAACAGTCCTCCCCCCCACCCCTTTTCTTTTGAAACCCTACCCAAACATCTCTTCCTCAAAGCCTTTAAGTCTTCTAATCAAAATGAACTCTTTCTAACCTTCCCAAACATTTTATTTTGCATCCCCTTAATGTATTTATCATGTCAATACTGTGTTTTAGCCTTTGGTGGAAATCTCTTTATCTCTCTTTTAGAATGTTAAAATTCTATGTGGGGTGGGAATGGATCTTATCTAAATTTTGTAGCTCCAGCCCTTACTCCTTACTTAATAAAAGGCTTTTGTTGTTCAGGATCTCCTACTCCCTAAAAGGCTTTTGTTGTTCCCATTTTGGGTGGGGGGGGGGGGGTGAAGAAAATTTCCCCTGTTGAATATAACCTCCTTGAGGGCAGGGACAGTTTCTTTTGTGTGTTTGTTTTCCTAGACCTGAGCTTAATGCCTGCATATTTAGTCAGCACTAAGTAAATGTTTGAATTGAATTGAAAATCCTTATGGCCCTGAGGAGTTTTGTATAATAAAACTTTAAAGCCTAGCTGTGGAGCTATAAAGGAATAATCCTTTACTTTTGGTCATTATTTCCCCATTAGTCCTCTGTGGGAGGCTATTGGAATGGTCAGAGCCTTGGCTAGGGAATCTAGAAGACCTGGGTTCAAATCCAAACTTGACCACTAGCTGGGACCCTTATCTTTTTAGGCTTTACCTTCCCCATCTATAAATTAAGAGATTGGATTTGATAATTTCTAAGGTCCCTTGTAGATCTAAAATAGGCAGTCTTACCTCCAAACTTTCCTATGGTCCTTGTAAACTGTCATTCCCTGTATCTAAAGATACTGAATTATAAAAAGGGTGAGGATACATAATAATGGCATTTATATAGCTCCTTAAGGTTTGCAAAAAGATTTACAGATAGCAATACTTTTACTCTCCCATTTCATAGATGAGGAAACTAAGGAAGGTTTTATATATATATATATATATATATATATATATATAAGACTTGTCCAGGGTTTGTCCTAGGCTGGATATGAAATCTGGTCTGCATGACTGCAGCTAAGGGATAGTTACTAAAGGCAAGTTCCCTTTCTATCAACCACACCCACTCCAAACATCCCAAATTACCTAAACAAAACTTTTGTTTTATAGACCAAACCAGAACTTGGGCTACTGAATGAGGAGGGACATGAATAAGTGAATCTTAGTTTCCTCCCTTCTTTACTGAGACTTAAGTCAATCTAGCTGTGGAGAGTCTAGGTTTCCCCACCACCTTCATTCCAAGAAATCCCCCCCCCCTTCCCGCATGGTCATGGGGTGCAGTGGCCATGAATTTCCAATATGATCTGATGGTTCTGTGTTGTAAAACTCCAAATTTTTTTACCTGGCACTCTAGTAATAGCTGGAATTTATATAGCACCTCAAGTCTTACAAAGTGTTTTACACGAGGCCTTATTGTGGGGCATAGGTATTGCTATCTCTTTTTTTTACAGATGATGAAACTGAGACTTGAGGTTTAGTGAATTCACTTTAGTCACACAGAATTATTATCTCAACAGATTCAAAACCAGGTCTGGATTTCCCACTACTCATAATACTTAGTATTTTATATAGTGCCATATTTATAAAGTACAAAATACTTTACAAATATTACCTCATTTTATCCTCACCTACCTTAACTTATCCACCTATCTTAGGAGGTAGATGATACTATTATCCCCATTGCAGATAAGGAAATGAGGCAGACTGGTTAAGTGACTTGCCTAGGTGTTTTAGGCAGGACTTGAACTTCAGTTTTCCTGACTCTTGTGCTTACCTAGATGCTTCTGCACTATTGCTCTCGAGATTTGTATTACATTCCATTCCCATTCAAAGCATTATAAAATCTGGTGCTATTTTCTTGCTATGTGCTCAGTGTATGACCAAAGTATCATTCTGGATTTTTCACTTCCCCCCCACCCCAATATCTGATTCCAAGTCCTGTGGGTGTTACCTTTTTTTTTTGAGGGGGGAAGACAGGGCAGTTGGAGTTAAGTGACTTGCCCAAGGTCACTGGACTAGTGAGTGCTAAGTGTCTAAGGCTGAATTTGAACTTGGGTCCTCCTGACTCTAGGGCCAGTACTCTATTCACTGTGCCACCCAGCCACCCTGGTGTTACCTTTTACTAGAAACCTTTTCCAGTCACCCCATAATGGTGGTGCCCCCACCTCTGATGATTCTCTTCAATTTACACTGTGCATCTTACTTGTTGGTAGTTGTTGGTATGTTGTTTCCCTGGCTCCTGAGAGCCAGGACAGTTTTTTCTTCTCTCCAGTGCTTAACACTGTGTCTGGGAAACAATAGGTGCCTAATAAATGTTTGTCGACTGATGGATTTGCATTTGGGAGGCTGGTTCAGATTTTCATCTACTTTTTATAACCCGGGTGACCTTGGGCAAGCCACTGTCACTTTATACCCTCAATTTCCTAATCTCTAAAATGAAAAGCTGACTCTGGGCTAGACTAGTGGTATTAAATTGAATAGAAATGCACATTAAGTATTGTATTTGTTTTATTAAACAATTCTTGTTTCTACTCCCAACATCTTGGCTCTGCCCCCAACTTGAACAATTCTCAATTACATTTTAATTTGGCTTGGACCATACTCAGTTTTGTGGGTCACTAGTTTGTACTTCTGGACTAGAGAATCTCTAAGATCCCCTCCTTTCCAAATCCTATAACTGTTTCCTCTATTAGAAAATAGCTAAGTGGCACAGGTTTGGAGTCAGTAAGAAGCCAGTTCAAATCTGGCCTCAGACACTTAGCTGTGTGACCCTGGGCAAATCACTTAATCCTGTTTGCCTCAGTTTTCTCATCTGAAAAATGAGGTGGAGAAGGAAATGGCAAACTACTCCAGTATCTTTGCCAAGAAAACCCCAATTGGAGTCACCAAGAATCAGGACACAATTGAAATGACTGAACAACAACATACTTTTATAACTTGTTATAGCCAAAATGGACTCTATCTTGCCACATCCCCTTGCTTCCATGCCATGGATCATTCTTTCCATTCCTTGAATATCTTTTTCCCTGTCTCTTCCATCCTTGAAAGTCTTAGCTCAGAAACCTCATCCAGGAAGGCTTCCCACTCCTAAGCAATTGGTAATATTTCTTTTTTCATACCTTAAGGCACTTTTTTAATCCCTTTGTGATGCATTTACAATACCTTATTTTGTATAATAGTATGCCTAAATTCCTTGTTGGCTAAGCACAATTGGTGTTTAATAAATGTTAATTGTGTCCTTGGAATGCAAGTTCATTGTAATGGTTTTAAAAAAAGCCCACCTTCATTTATATTCCTTATGGTGGATTTTGTTTAAACTAGACAGAATGAATATATGTATAGATTTTTAAAAGCAGTTACTAATCTCTTACTGTGTAATCTCACTGTGCTTATTAGCCACTGAGGAAAGAGCAGGACAGTCCCTGCTCTCAAGCAGCTCACATTCTAATGGGAGAAGGTAGAGCATATAGTAGATCCTGAAGGTGCAGCATCTTTAATGGATCATATGATCAAATGAGATGGCATGTATCTGTTTTGCAAACCATAAAAGCTGGTAGTTATAATATCCAGTGATAAATCCATATTCATTTCTGACATTGATAACTTTATTCAGTGTTGTGGGCATTGTTCCTGGGTGATGAACTTGGACTGTGGGAGAAGGAAGAAGTGTTGTGGTCCACTGTGCCCTAATAGTTCTGGTACTTACACGGACTTACATGCCCATCAGCAGTTGGTAACATAACAAAATCCCCACCCCCAGTCTCCCCAGTCTCCTCCCCCGCCAAATCCAACACATCAAACTTTGCTTTGCACATTCTAGGTTATTTTTATTTATTTTTCTTTTCTGGAGCGGTGAAGGCAGGGCAATAGGGTTGAGTGACTTGCCCAAGGTCACATGGCTAGTTTTGTGTTTACATGTCTGAGGTCGGATTTCAACTCAGGTCCTCCTGACTCCAAGGCTGATGCTCTATTCACTGCACCACCTAGCCACCCCTCTAGGTTATTTTTTTAAAGTAAATATCTGCAATCTGCCTCCTCAGGACATTTTGGGCTGCTGGAAGATTTTATTAAAGCATGGGATGATGCTGTGATACATTCCTTTAGTGCAAGTGGCACCTCCTGTCTTTGTGCTCTGTATCCTAGATTCATATATGAGCAGTGTGTTCCCTTCACAGTCTTTTGGGAGCCCACCCTGAGTCGAAACTAGAACAAAAAAGCACGTGTTCATCAAATCATTAAGCCAGATTTCAAATTTCTGTTCTGCTGGGTGTCTCTGATGACTTTGGTAAATAATGTATTCCACAGGTTTCTGTAAAATTACCTTGTTTGGAGGGTTTCTTTGCCCCAGTTTATTGATGGGAAAAATCATGGAAGTCAAACAACTTGGCTTCTAGTCCTGGCTTTGTCACTAACCAATTCTATAAACTCTAGCACAGGACACTTCCCCTTTTCACTCTCTAAAAGGAGGAGATTGGATTAAAATAGCTCTAAGGTCTCCTCCCAGCTCAAAATCTTCCTGTGCTAAAATGTTGTGTCTAAATATCTTTAGCTCTTATAATAGATTAATTTGTACTTTTTTGCATATTATATGTGTTTTATCCTTGTTCCTTGAGGACAGGAACTGTCATTTCATCATTGTACTATACTCAGCATTTTCAATGTTGGGGTATACAAAATGGGCATATAACAATTGATAGATTGAAATGAAGAGATGAGGAAAGATACCAGACCCATTGGCATGCCTTCCCTTTTTTTATCCCACAGTATTTTTATCCCTTCTGTGACCTACCACCCAATCTCATCCTCAATGATTCTTTGGAGAAACATTTAGTGACTACTATGTGCAATAAATGTGCTTTGCTAGCTGAACAGATAACCCTTTTGTCAAATCATTAGATTTGGTCTTAATTTATTCCTTATCCTTCTTGCTTTTGACACCGTGGACCAAGATCCTCTCTTCTGTATTGCTGGACTGCTTATACTGTCTTTTGGTTTTCTTTCTGCTTAGCTTTTTGTTCCTTCTCAAGTCTGCTAGCTCCTCATCTTCTTTTCCCTTTAAATATGAATTTTCCTCAAGGTTATGTCCTGTATTCTCTTCACATTTTTTTTTTTTTTTGGTCCTTTATCTACTGCTATGACTTGTTCACTTGTGCAGATGACTGCCAACTTTTTTTATACCTACAACCTCTCCCTAGAGCTCTGGTCCTCCCATTGTACTTGAGACTGTCATGTTCACTGATTTTTTTCTCTCCTATCCCCCTGCTCCTGTTCCTAGCATCAGTATTTCTATGCCATCTATTGATGGCATAACTATGGTACCAGGCTTGTACTGTTGTATTCTTTTCTTTTTTTTCTCTCACCACATACATCTAAATCAGTTAAGGAGCTCTATTGTTTCTACTGCTCTCAGCCATCCTGTCTGCTCCCATGGCTCAGACAAGCATCGCTTTCCCTGGAGACTGTTATAAGTTTTCTAACTGGTCTTTCTCCTTCCTGTAGCTTTTATATTCCCACCCAACACCGTACCCCTATGATAATTTCATTTTAATCAAAAACTTCAGCAGGTCCTCTATAATCTGCCTCCAACTTAACTAGTCATATCTCATACTCTTCCCTTTCATAGTTACTCCACCCTTGGCCTTCCTACATTGGAAGTATATTCTGTTTCTCTGGCCCCTTCCTCTGATTAGTTGATTTCTCCCAGAACCTCCATTTTAAGAAAAGTGCCAAGGCCAGCCATGTCTTTATCCCTTTCCAGATTTTCTCTACCTGGATACTTCCTCTCTGACCTACTTTACTTTTCAGCTTTCTTTCATCTGTTGTCTTCCCCTATTAGAATGTAAGTCCCTGCCTTCAAGACACATAGCAATCATTTAATCAACACTTGTTGATTTGACTTTATTGGTCTGAGCTACTTACCATCTCCCTGTAATTGTGGAAGCTGTCTACCATTCCTGGAATGATGATCTGCCTATGCTCCATTTCCCTCACCTCCTCTCCTAAACATCTTTTGCTGATGCACTTACTTTCCTCCAGGGTCCAACTTCTGCCTCCTCCTTGAAGGCTTGTCTGATATCCTTTTACAATTGATGTGCCCTGTTTCCCCCAGCTGACAATCATCTAGGCCCTGCTCAAATTCCACAATTTGCCTGTATTGCTACTATGTACTCATATCTTGCTTCCTTGTATCTTAATTTAGTTAATTGTCCTTCCCCTTCTCTTTCCCCTTTTAGATTGTAAATTGCTTCAGACCAGGGTGTAGGTTCTATATGCCATCTAGCTTTGTGTCCCCAGTACCTACAGTAGTACCTTGCACAAAGGAGGGGCTTAGTAAATATTAAATTGAATTATGTGATAACGTGTATTGTTTCCTAGTTAATGATCTGGTCACTCAACTTTTTGAGAACAGTGTGAATATATAGTATATTCTTTTTGGTACTCATAGTGATCAAAACTTGCACTTTTGAACACTCTGTAGACTCCTCAATTGATGCTTAATTAGTTGATGTCATAGAGTTAGTTACCCTCAGCCTAGATTTCTATCCCTGAGCTGATTGTTTTTGTATGTGTCTCCCTCTCCCTCCTCTTTTTTCCTTTCCTCCTTCTCTCCCTTACTACTAGGTACCATGTAGAGGGCACAGTACCCTTTGTTCATCTGTCTGGATGATTTTCCTTGCTGAAGGAACCTGAGGAAAATGTGGATTGGAAGCCATTAGATTCATTGAACCTAGATAACCAGTGCTGTCTCCCCCTTATTAATCCCTTTCTGCCCAAAATTACAAAACTCCTCCCACCACCTACCCCTACACAAGTAAAATCCCTAAAGATCTTTGGAAAAATGTATATTTAAAACCTGATTTTACCAATCACTTTTGTTTTTACATTAACCTTCATTTCTGAATATATCTGTCCTTTACATCCCCAGCAGTTGTCTTCTAACAAAGATTAAAAAGAAAGACTGGGAAGTAGTTGTCTAGAAACAGTACCCTAGTCTCCCTCATGCAAGTTAGGCTAATTTTTTATTTCCTTAAAAAGTATTGAAATCTTCCTCAAGACTTGGTTAGTTTAGGGGGAATAAAAATTTAGACTCTTGACATCTCTTCATGGCTTGAGTACCAAGCAACTAGAGGGATCTAGAGACCCTGTGATCCTCATCTAAGTAGATCATTATGGATTACTAAATCAAGGGGCTTCAACTGAATCAACTAGAGGTGTTGCCAATGCGTACCCTTGATAAATATCATTGTCTTGCTATGGCTAAGGAAATCTCTGTTTTTGTTAACTCTTGAATGACCTATGAGTCTCATTGTATTCTATTATGAAACATAAATGACCGACCAGGTTACTAGTTTGTCAGGCCATGCCCAGTTCGCCAAAATCAGTATATAGTAAGTTATCCCATACCCATAATGTCCTTTCCCCCCTACCCCCTTGCTTTCTTCCCTGGTTGAAATTGAAGATGGATGGATATAAGATACAGGCCATCTCCATGGCCACCCCAGGAAGGAAGCAATTATCTGAGAAGGGGATTTCTACTCCAGGCAAACTAGTGTCTTTGGTCTTTCTGATCCATATGGGAGAATGGTACAACTCTTCTCCTGGGGTCAAGCTTGAGAAAACTATGTTCTTGTAGTGTCCCAATTTCTGACTGAGAAGAAGCCCTCAGCTCAAGAGGCCAACTTATCTTTTTCCCTTATTTCTAGCAGTTCCAAATAGTTAATTAAGTTCTTTAAGAAATTGAGAGATGTTAAATTTGTCAAGTATTGAATGTGTGCCCCACCCTGGGAAAGACACATCACCCTTTGAGGAGATCAGACATGAAGACATCCATACCTGTTCCTGGAACTATTAGAAAAGAATATATTGCAGTATTAAAAGTGATTAGTTTGTAGGCTCTTGGTGCTGTAGTAGTTTAGAGAAGGGAGAGCAACCCACATGGATTGGAACAAGTGGAGGGTAAAAAAAACCTCCTTTGGGTGACATGGTCTAACCTATGGTGACAAGGTAAACTTTAAGGTTTTCTACTGGACTGTATTATGTTCACGTTCTCCCTTTACATTTACCCAAACTAGTAGACAAGGGAGGGTCCTGGAGACTTATTCAGTCATACAATGTTAAGAGGTCTAGGGCCGTATTTCCCAAACTTCAAGGGCCTGTGATGAATCTAGGAACTTTCCATGATATTTTGCACCTTTTCCCATCTATTGTTCTGTCTCTCCACCTACCTAAACCACAATAGGTGCTCAAATACATTCCTAAGTCATGTTTCCTCTTTCTACCATGGTCAGCACCACCTTTTCCGGTCCTGTTTGGGTTAGAAATTGGCCAGCGTTGGTAGAGAGAACCCAAGACACCACTGCACATTAGAAAGGGAAACAGTAACTTGGGAAAAGCCACCCTACTTTACAAAAATTTGTGGATTTTTTTTTCATTTGATAACTGTGGTCCCACTACACACACTATTTCAGGGAAGGGGAACTGTTGTAGGGAAAGGCAAAGGGCTTCCCAAGGCCCCAGAAGAAACTGGAGTAGAATTGAACAACTTGTCCTTTCAGTCAGGATGCTAATGGAGTGTGAATGATAACTCTGAAGGTGAGGAGTTGAAGGTGTTGCATATCTGCCATGACAGCTCATGCCCCCTCATACATCAAGATAGGATAATAAAAGGTGAAGTACTAAGTTCATTATCTGTAAAGATGTTTGCAGTAATGCAATAACTTTCTGAGACTGGAGACCACAATCTGAAGTACTACTCTTATTCATGAAAAAGAATTCATATAGCTTCCAATCCCTGTACTGAAGCTATGTAGCAAATCTCTGCCCCATCCCCATCCTCATTCTATTAATGTTTTATACTATTATATGTTGTATTTTTCTCCTAGGTATGAGTGGCAGTTATCTACTTAGGTTGATTAATCAACTTTACCTTTGCCCATTGGCAGCCAGGTGGCATAGTGAATAAAGGGCTGAACCTGCAGTCAGAAAGACCCAAGTTCAAATTCAGCTTCAGACACTCTAGCTATGTGACTCCTGAGCAAGTCACTTAAGCTCTATTTGCCTCACTTTCCTCAACTGTGAAATGAGGACAACATCTACCTCTCAGGGGTCTGTAAGGATAAAATGGGATAATATTTGTGAAGCACTTTCTTTGCAAACCTTAAAGTTCTGTATAAATGATGCTAGCCATTATTATGAAGAATTGGTGTGTTTTGGGCTCTTTACCCGATATCTGATCCTGGAGTGTTTTTATTTGATACATTTGTAGATATTTTTTCCACCACCACACCCTTCAGCCCTTTTATTTCTTCACTAGCATGTTGAATGGGTAGGGGGAGAATAAAAGGAGTAAAATAAACCCAAAAGGCAAATTTGCTCTTTTTTCTTCATTCTCTATGAAAGAAGTTAGCAAAGTCCCTTAAACTTTGGAATCATGACAACTGGGGTTCTAGGCCTGCCTCTTCCTACCTAGCCAGTACTCAAGTTTAATGATCAGTCATTTGCATCTTACCGTAAATTCAAGTCCCTTTTACCTTCCCAGGGACATGTACCTAGTACCTAACATAGGTTGATTGTACATTATAGTCACTCCATAAAAGATTTCTTTTTTTTTTTTTAAAAGCAGTTGGGGTTAAGTAACTTGCTCAAGGCCAGGTGTTTCTGGGTGGGTGCTAAGTGTCTGAGCCCAGGGTTCAATCCCCAGGTTGTCCCGACTCTGGGGCCAGTGCTCTTACTCGCTGTGCTACCTGGCCTCCCCCATAAAAGATTTCTTGATGAAATAGTTGGGGAAGATAAAATTTTCAGTTTATCTATTGATTTTTCTGATTAATATATTCCTTGTCTTCTATATCCATAGATGATCCACAGTTGTATATGGGAATAGTGCTGATTACTACCCAGTTTAAGGTGAGATGGAAGAGTCATGATCAAAGTTCTTGGTGCTTGAAGGTTCCAAAGGGGATTAAACATCAAAAAATAAATGGATTGTCATGAACTCAGCCAATGCCAAACCCTGGCATACCTTCCCTCCCTGGTTATTCAGCTCCTAGGAACTGTGCTGAAGGTGGTCTAATTGGGCTTCTTTACTGAGGTTCTTGGGGTAGTACCCTATTGGACTGTGGTTTCTCTGACAGGTATATTCAGTTGTGAGTCATGTTCCAAATCAGGCACTTTGGGAATAGTTCATTGTGATTTCTTAACTCTTTCTTGATGTAATGGCATATGTTGAATGCCATGCCCTTCTTTCTTTTTTTTTTTTTTTTGCCTTTTGGAGGGCAATTGGGGTTAAGTAACTTGCCCAAGGTTACACTGCTAGTTTTTTTGTGTGGGTGTTAAGTATCTGAGGCTGGAATTGAACTCCTGACTGTAAAAGTAAAAAAAGTAAAGCTGGTGCTTTACTCACTGCGCCACCTAGCCGCCCTTGTGATGCCCTTCTTAGAGAGGAAGATGACACATCCGATCAGCTATGAGGGGTAAATATCCTCAGAGTTGTAGCTGTACCACAAGCAAGGGCTGCCACATAGAAACATCAAAACTATGGGACTCCCTTGTGACCATCAGCACACATGTGCAGGATAAGGACAGAGCACAGACTATAACTGAAGCCAATAGTGGGGCCATATGTAGGTCCTACCTAAGACTTAAACCTTAGTAACACTATTTTCTTACTATTTACCTACCTAGGCACATCATCTTAGCACTGGCATTACCTGTGGTAGATTATTGAAGGCAATTACTGGGCCTGGAGTCTTTGGAAGACCTGAATTCAAGTCCTGTGTTATTTAGTAGCTGTGATGACTCCAGACATTTAACCTTTGTCTGCCTCAGTTTCCTCAACTGTAAAATGGAGGTAATAATAATAGCATTACTTCCCAGGATTTTTGTGAGCATCAAAGGAGATAATATTTGTAAAGCACTTAGCACCAGTCCCTGGTACACATAGCTAACTTTGTGGCAAGTATTATACTACTGAATTTACCTACTGTGTGCCACTTCCTATAAATGTTTGTTCCTTCCTTTAGGTTTAAGGTGAGTTTTCTGCCTTCAGTCTGTTGTACCTCAAAGTTGATTGGTTTGTACCAATGAATCAACTCTCCCTCCCCAGCACTTTATAAAAATAAATGGGCATCAGTGATCCATTCAAGGCCCTTTCTTTTCTGCCTTTGGCTGCTAGGTTCAGTTCCCCCTTTTGGGGTTAGCAGAGAGCTATTAACCAGGTTTGACTAAATGATCAAAACTCTCCTTGGGATCTGGCTCTCATGATGGCTAGGGGAAAAATATAGGTTAACCATGCACTGGAGGGTGAGGTTTGCAGGCATCTTTACTTGACCTTATTCACAAAGTGACAGGAATTGTGACAACCTTTGTGTCTTTTTTAGCAAATCAAGTGTTGTACCAGGCTTGCCTCTAGATGAGATCATTTGCAAAATATGTTTCCCAGCTTGCTTCGGGCATAATTCATCGTGTCAACTGCAATTGCTCATTTGTTAGGAACTGAGATTCATTAGCAAGTTCCTTTTTTTTCCCTTGTCTTTTTTTAAAGTTCAGTTAAAAAAAAAAGAAGGAAAGAAAGAAAAAAAAAAACAACCCCAACAAATGTTATTTAAACAAGCCTGTGAAGGGTGGAGGTACTATGTAGACGTCATTACCTAGGCTGTATTTCTTCACAGATGCTGTTTGAAAGTAGACAACTCTTGTTGTTCAGGGACATGAACTTTAGGAGAAAAGTAATTTGGTCCCCTGTGGGGAGAAGGGGGGGTGGGGGCAAATGGACCAGTGGTTTGAATTGCATTGGCTTTTGTTGGAGGAATCCTGAAATGGGGACGGCCTCCTGGATTTCCATAGATGAAAACAAGCCTGTGGAAACTGCTTCTGAAAAAAGGATGGATTCTGGGTTGATTAGTGGAGCCAATATCATGGAAATCAGACTGAGCTGAAAGAGTGTATAAAACTGAAGATGTGTTCACAAATAGGTGAAATCTATCTATCTCTTGTGTGTATAAATGTATTCAGTTTGGGTTAACACTCAAATGGAAACCTTAGCCAATGTAATTCCGATCTCTGTCCTCAACGTTAATTTTCCCTTATCTCTTCCCTGATTGCATATATCAGTACCACAAAAAGTGGGGTTTTCTGGGTCTGAGATCACTGTTATTCCCACCAAGTGGCCTAAAATCATGAGCTATTTTTCAGATTCAGTGAATGGACACATGTTTCTTTTAAGAACTTGTTTCAAAGTCCCAGGAGAGTACTAGACTGGTATTTTTATGTCATTTTCAAATAGGTGGGATCTGGGTGAAGAACCCAGGTCTGTGTTGTGTCTCTTTAAATGAATTATTCCCTCTTTTCTCTCCGCCACCTCTTCCTTCCCCCCCTCCCAGGAAATACTTTAAAATCTGTAGCCAAGCCCTGGAAAAGGGGAGCAGAATGCATTAAAATGGACAGAGTGCTACTATTGGTTAGTGGCAACCTGCCCAAATACTGCCAGTGTGCTTGGGAAGCAAATGCCAGGGGGGAAGGAGGGTGGGTGGGTGGATAGGCAGGCAGAGGAACTGCATAAAAGTGCCTATATATGGTCACTAGGGTGAGGAAAGAGCTCCTGCCTCCTGGTGACATCTCTCCAGCAATCCAGGCTCCAGTGTCCAGATCAGTTTATTGTTTGGCAAAAGTTGGGGAGGGTTAGGGCTGGGGGAATCTTAGCTTTGCTTTGAAGCCAGCAATTTGTATTAATCAGGGCTCTTTGAGGAGTATATTGATTTAGGAAGGGGGCACCAGATGTTTGCCTCCTTGGAAATCTGGAGCCTGCATAATTTTCAGCAGCAAGCTAGAGGAGAAAAAAAGAGTCCATGTGCAAAGAATTGCAAGTGGGAGGCAATCGAAGGCTGGCTGGCCTACCTTTTCCAAGCTAGAAGAATTGGAGAAAGTTTACCAGAGAGAAACTATTGAAATCTCAATTAACCTATTTTTGCCACTTTTTTTTTTTTTAGTCTGGGAAAGTTTGCTACCTTCGGGTTTGGAGGATTACCTGTCTTTAAAATCTGGGCCACTCAAGTATTTATATTGCTTTCACACAATACCATAGTCTAGGAAGACTGAGGTGGTTAGTTAGTAGCTTTGCATGAAACCCAAGATTATAATGAGGTCTAGGAAGCATGGTGAATGGAACATGCCTTCCCAGGGTGACTGGAGTGGTAGAGTTTGGGTTCTGCTACTTACCTAGCCTGAGCTAATCACTGTATCTGGGAGCCTCAGTTTCTTTTTCTTTTTCTTTTTTTTTTTTTTTTTTAAAGCAGTTGGGTTTAAGTAACTTGGTCAAGGTTACACTGCCAGTTATTTCTGGGTGTGGTTCTTAAGTATCTGAGCCCGGATTCTATCCCAGGTCTCCCAACTCTGGGGCCTTCAGGCCACCTGGCTACCCCTCCTTTTCTTTAAATTGAATATAATAACTGTCTGAATATAATAGCTGCCTGCCTTTGGGAGCTGCTTAGTAAATTATAAAGGTAGATCAGAAGATCCCACATGTGAAATTATTTTTGTTAGGCATAGAGGCATATTTTATTTTTTTTAAGTTTATTTTTAGTTTTCAACTTTCACTTTCATAAGTTTTAAATTTTCTCCCCCTCCCTCCCTTCCTTCTTCCCCAAAATGGTATGCAATGTGTAGGCTCTACATATACATTCCTATTGAGCATTTTTACATTAATCATGTTGTATAGAAGACTTAGAACAAATGGGAGAAACCATGAGAAAGAAAACAAAACAAAAAAAATAGTCTGCTTTGCTCTGCATTCCAACTCTGTAGTTCTTTCTCTGAATGTGGATGGCGTGTGTTTTCCATCATGAGTCCTTTGGAATTGTTTTAGGTCCTTGCATTTCTGAGAAAAGCTAAGTCTTATCAAAATCAGTTATTGCACACTGTGGCTATTACTGTGTACAATGTTCTGGTTCTGCTCACTTCACTCAGTATCAGTTCATATAAGTCTTCCTAGGTTTTTCTGAAGTTTGCCAGTTCATCCTTTCTTATAACAGTATTCCATTATATTCATATACCATAACTTGTTCAGTCATTCCCTAATTGATGACCATCCCCTCAAGGAGGCATATTTTAATGGTAGAAGTAGAAAGGTTTAGATCAGGAAGTGTACTGACTGCCAGTGGAGGGAAAGACCTGGGATTGAGGTCAGAGGTCAAAGAAAAGGGGAACAGATCAAGCTGATTTCCTGACACTTCCAGAGTATTAGCACTGACTTATCCCAAGATCCTCCTTCACTATATCATTTTTATTGTCATTCCAATGGGTAGAAAGCACAG
Source organism: Petaurus breviceps papuanus (assembly GCF_028583685.1). Taxonomy (NCBI): domain Eukaryota; kingdom Metazoa; phylum Chordata; class Mammalia; order Diprotodontia; family Petauridae; genus Petaurus; species Petaurus breviceps. The sequence continues at coordinate 434,867 of NW_027187234.1, forward strand.
TGGGAAACTTGCTCGCCACTTCTGGCATGAACATGGCTTGTTAAACATAGGTAGGGGTATGATGCTTTGTCTAGATCCCTTGGGAAAGCTCTGAAAGGTATTCTCACTTTTGTGGTCTTCATTATTTTGGAACATGTTGGATTCAAGATTTGCTTAAAAGCAGAAGACTAAGCTCTCTCTTAGCAGGTGGCTGAATTTGTAGGTGGTAGGTTCTGGGAGTTCATTTCCTGGTGTTTCCCCAAGCACAGCCTTAGGGAAGCTAGGCTTTATAGTATGGTTGGGTAGATTGCAGAACTTGTTGGTAAGACCTGAGTTTGAGTCCTGACTCACAGGAATACCTAGTTTTATGACCCTAGCAAGTCAAGAAGAAGTCCTCTTCTATAAGATGTGTATTATCATCCACCTACCTCTGAGGATTATTGTGAGGATCAAATGATCCTGTGCTAATGATCTTACTAAGAAGTGGTAGTCACAATTCCTGTCTTCTGCTTTCAGTTCAGTTAGGGTAAACCAATAAGTTAGAAATGGTAAGAGAATAACACAAAGCAGTATAGAAAGATTGAGTACTGAAGCTCCAAGGTAGGACAGGCACTTTTTGCCATGCAGTGGGCTAAGCACTAAGCATATAAAGAAAGGCAAAAATAATCCCTGCCTATGCAAATAATTAAGTATATACTAAAGATAAACATAACACACACAGATGGGTCAGTCAGGTGGTATGGTTTAGAGAATGGTAGATTTGGGGTCAGGAAGATCTGAGTTCAAATTCTACCATCAGATACTAGCTATGTGACTGGCCAAAACCTTGACCTCTCTGTTTCAGTTTACTCATCTGAAAATAGGGATAATAGCACCCTACCTCCCAGGGTTGCAATAAGGTTCAAATGAGACTATGATATTTGAACCCTTGGGTGCTGAAGAGATCACTAAGTAAGACAGTGTAAAAGAAAAGGAGAAGACTAAGGACAGAGCCTTGAGGAGATGCCCACAGGTAGTGGGCATGAGATGTAGTTGAAGGACCAGCAAAGAAGACTGAAGAGAGGTCCAGATGGTAGGAGAGGAACCAGAAGAGAGCAACTTCATGAAAACCTAGAAAGAAAAGAATATCTAAGATAAAAGAAGTGGTCTACAGTGCCAGAGATTGCAGAGGTCAAGAAGGATTAAAATTGAGAAAGGGTCATTATATATGACAATTTGGAGGTCACTGAGAACTTTGGAGGTGGCAGTTTTTTTCCCTTAATAAATAGTATTTTATTTTCCCCCAATTACAATAGTCATGTTGTAAAAGAAGAGTCAGAACAAAAGGGAAAACCAGGAGAAAGAAAAAACAAATGAAAAGAGTATGCTTGGATCTGTATTCAGACATCATAGTTCTTTTTCTGCCTTTGGATAGCATTTTCCATCACTGAGTCTTTTTGAATTGTCTTGGATCCTTGTATTACTGAGAAGAGCTAAGTCCATCATAGTTCATCATATCACAGTGTTGCTGTTGCTGTGTACAGTGTTCTGGTTCTGCTCACCTCACTTAGCATCAATTCATGTAAATCTTCCCAGGTTTTTCTGAAATCTGCCTGCTCATCATTTCTTATAGTTACAATAGTATTGCATTACATTCATATCCCACAATTTGTTTAACCATTTGAGGGGACAGTTTTAGTTTGAAGGAGACTGGAAGCCAGATTTAGATTGAACCTTAGTGGAGGGGAGAGATGAGTGGGCCAGACTAATCAGGGAAAAAATATTGGAGTAAGAGGGACTGGTGCTTGCCTTTTGTCAAGTGGGGGTGGGATTTGAAGAGGGAAATATAGTGAAAAAGCACTGGAGAGGCAGGAAGTATGGTTGAATGGAAAGCATGTCATTTTCTTAGTTTGGGGTTTTGTTGGCAAAGATGTTGGAATGGTTTGCCATTTTCTTTTCCATCTCATTTTACAGATGAGGAAACTGAGGCAAACCAGGGTTAGGTGACTTGTCCAGGGTCATACTCAGAAAGGCTAGATGTGGCCTCAGGAAGAACTCATTTTGACTCCAGGCCTGGTGCCACTGTGCCACCTAGCTGTCCTGACAAAAGTACCTAAATGTTATTGGGAAAGAGTTTAATTTCTCTTTGCCTCAATTTCCTCCCCTATGAGAAATATATTGAATCTAGGAATAAAGAAAACCAGGAAGGTTTTCATGTTCTTTATTTTACATTTATTCTTCCTGAATAAATGGATAGCCTCTTTCAAAAGACTACAGAGTCAGACAAATGTGAGTCCTTTTATGCTGCCTCCATTCAAATTTCCTGCCTTGTTCTCCTTTGGCTAGGTGCAACCTCTGGACTGCTCACATCATACTCCCCTCAGACAAGAAATACCTCTTCCTGGACTGCTCCTTTATATGTTACTCCTTGACCTGTTCCCTCCTCTCATGGGTTGCATGTTCAGATAATAAGCCTCTAATTCTATGTGCGGTGTGTCAGTCAATATGCAGGAGGCTAGTTAAGCATGTGTGTTAATGAAAAGTTGGTGACCATCCTTTGACCCTAACTAGTTTGGGCCAGTTCCAGCTAGAGTCCCTTCAAGAGGAACTTACAGATTTTTTCCAGCTATATGGATAAGGTCATCCTGCCCTTCTCTCATCCTGATTTAGGTCTTCCTGCAGGTCCTGTGTAACATCTATATTTGCAACATCCATTGTTCCTATAGAATTTGTGGAAACCAAACTGTTAGCATTTCTCTCACTCTAAATGAATGAGTTATACTATATGTTTTCCTAGATATCCCATCAACTCTTGTGATTCTAAATGCTGAACTGGTAGGTTTATAAATTTTTTTTTCTTTTGAAGAGATTATCTAGGGGCGGCCAGGTAGCACAGCGAGTAAGAGCACCAGCTCCACTGTTGAGAAGACCTGGAGATAGAATCCCGGGCTCAGACACTTAGCACCCACCCAGAAACACCTGGCCGCGTAACCTTGAGCGAGTTACTTAACCCCAATTGCTTAGGAGCGGCCAGGTGGCTCAGGGAGTAAGAGCACTGGCTCCAGTGTTGGGATGACCTGGATCAAATCTGGGCTCAGATACTCAGCACCACACCCAGAAATAACTGGCTGTGTAACCTTGAGCAAGTTACTTAACCCCGATTGCTTTAAAAAAAAAAAAAAAGAGATTGTCTAGGCAAGGCTAGGCAACATGGACTTTGTGGTAGCAAGGCCAGTGAATTTAGAATTAGAAGACTTGAATTCAAGCCCTCAATAACTAGTTACTATACACCTTTGTGGCTTTGAGCAATTTTCCCTACAATTTTCTCAGAGGGCTGCACCTAGGTGGTAGTCAGTCTAAAAGCATGTACTTACTCTCTGAGGTTCCTTCTAGTTCCGAATCTTAGGGTCATATAAAGTCCCTCATCTTACAGAAGGAAACCAAAGTGCAAAGAGTTTTAAATAACTTTTTAAATAACTTGATAGAGGAAAGGTTCATACCTAGGGCTCTTGAATCCTTGACAAGAGTTCTTTTCCAGGCATTTGGGATTCGAGAGATTCCTTCTCAAAAAAATTCATTTTCAATGCATCAAAATTCCCCTTGTCAACTTCTTAAGGGTATTCCATGTCAAGAGAATGATAATATCACCATTGGAAGGGCCCTCTAAGCCATCAGGTCCAATCCTTACCAGGCCTAAAGCACCTTTCATCCCCTTTTCTCATGTAGATGACAGCCCTAATCCAGACCCTCTTCTCTTCCCTAAACTATTCTAACAGTTGAAATTCCACCTTTCAGACTCTTACCTTTCCTATTCATCTTCTAAACAGCCCTGAAATGAATCTTCCTAAAAGTATCACTGGGCTCTTAAGAACTTTCACCATCCCTCTAGTGCCTCACCTTGGCATTTAAAACCCTTCCCAGTCAGGTTCTAGCCTACCTTTCCAGGGTTATTGTACATGACTGCCCTTCACATACCGTGTCACAACCAAAATGACATACTTATCCCGCCATCTTCTGTCTCCATGCCTTTCCTCAGGCTGCCTTGACTACTAAGAAAATATGAGGGAATTTTCTTTTTTTTTTTTTTATTTAATTTGTTTTTTTACTTTTAGTTTACAACATACACTTCCATAATGCCTTTGGGTTTCAAATCCCACCCCCCCCCCATGGCAGCATGCAGTCAAATATAGGATCTACAAATACCTTCACATTAAACATTAGTCAGGTTGTAAAAGAAGAATTATAACCAATGGAATGAGCAATGAGAAAGAGGAAACAAAACAAAAAGAAAGAAAGCAAGTAATTTGCTTCAATCTGCATTCAGACTCTGTAGCTCTTTCTCTGGATGTGGACATCTCTTTCCATCATGAGTGAGGGAGTCTTTTTTATATTTATGCCTCTTAGAATCCATTCTTTGATTCAAGACTCAACTCAGGCCACTTTCTATGAGAGTTACTTGATAGCATAATTGTTGTTAGTTATGAGTGCTTTTTTTCTATTCTCAGATTCTCTGTACATCCATATCTTTTATCTTAATTTTTTGTCTTTATTTACTAGTGTTATCCACCCCTAAACCCCCCCTCCCCCAACACACATGTCAAGCCCTTGGGGGCTGGGGCTATTCTTCATCTTGCCTTTGGGTTACCAATATCTAGCATGGTGCTTTGTACATACTAGCTTATTGAATTTGGAAAAAAATGATACCTGTCCTCAAAAGGCTTGGGAGTGGTAGAAATACATTAACAAAGTATGCTGTAATATAAGGGAGTGTGCAGCAGCAAACAACTTGGATCTGAGAAACTTCTCAGGTTGCACATCTTTGAACTTTAGGATAATAGATTTATTTTTTTTGCTTTTTTGGAGGGCAATTTGCTTTTTTGGAGGGTTAAGTAACTTGCCCTAGGTTATAGGGCTAGTTTTTTTGTGTGTGTGGGTGTTAAGTGTCTGAGGCCAGAACCGAACTAGGGTCGTCCTGACTTGGGCGTTGGTGCTTTACTCACTGTGCCACCTAGTCGCCCCAAGGATAATAGATTTAAAACTTACAAGGACTTTAGAGGTCATCTAGTCTGATCCACTCCCTCATTTTACAGAACAGGAAACTGAGGCCTAGGAGAGTAAGTGACTTAGCTAGCTGGCAGAGGATTAGGTGGGAAGGAAGTACATTTTGGGTATTCAGGGCTTTTCTCCTTTCTTTACCCTAACTCCTTTTTTCTTCTCCTCTCCATTCCAAATGCACAGAATTCCAGAAAACTCTAGGAAATGGAGTGGTCTTACCTGACAGAAAATTCAAGTTAAGTAAGCTTTTTAACCTAAACTATATCAATTATGGAAAGCTCTTATGGGCCTACATCATTTGAAGAGACTTCCTAGAGGAAGGGTTTAAAGGGTTTGAACTGGCCTAGAAGGACAGGTCAGGTATATTGGCTTCAAACCAATAAAGTAAGCATGTATTATTCCTACCATGTTCAAAGCACCAACCAAGGTAAGCTCCAAACATACAAAGATGACAAAGTGGGAAAATACCCTAACTTTAAGTAGTTTGCTTTCTTCTATAATCAAAAAAGTGTGTACCCAATAACTTAAGGCATTTTCTAAGAGCTCAAGATTTAGATGGGCTTGGGTAGAAACTTTAGAACAGTTTTCCCCCCATATTATTTTGGTCTATTTTATCAGTGGTGATGAGTCTCCCCTCAGTGACTCCAAGGCACTACAAAAATCCTAAAAGGTCTTCTGAATCACCAAAAAATGACGAAGTTCTGCTCTGTATGGTTAGGCTAGGTGTACATCAGAATTTAATAAATATTTTAAAAATATGAATGTCCAAAAGCAATTCAGTTAACTTGAATCACCTATCTAGTAGAGAACCCTATTTCCTGATGTTTCTGGATAAACCAGAGTTTGTTGTCACTCTGGAATCTAGAATCCATGTACATTTGGCACATCACATGTCATCTATTGATTTGGTGTGAAAAGCTCTTAAAAATGTTAATTGATATCACATTTATTTCTAAATATATCTTCTTCCCTTGAGCCAAGTTATTGTCCCTTGTGGGAGAAAAAAAAACAAAGAAAAGCTAGCCAATATGTCAAAAGCTGTCTGGCAGCTTAGTAGTGCAGTGGATAAGAGTACTGGCCCTGGAGTACCTGAGTTCAAATCTGGTCTCCAACACTTACTAGCTGCGTGATCCTAGGCAAGTCGCTTTACCTTTATCTGCCTCAAGACCTCTCAGTTGCAAAATGGGCATAATGATAGCAGCTATCTCCCCTGATTGTGATAATGATCAAATGAGATGATTTTTGTAAAGTGGTATATAGTAGGCCTTCAATGCTTATTCCCTTCCTTTGTTTTTGGGTTCCCCTCCTACCCTCATGCTTACATACCTGCAAAGAAGGAAAGCTCATTTTATCCTTTGGCTGGGGCCTGTCTCTGAGTTGCATAGAATTTAGTTTAGTTTTTGCTTTCTATTTTAATTTTGCATGTCGTTTTCCTGGTTCTGCTTACTTTACTCTCCATCTCAATTCATATAAGTCTTCCTATGCTTTTGGATTCTTCATATTCATTGCTTGTTACAGTGTAAATTCCTGATTTGGGTGGAGTGATAAGGAGTAAAAGTCATACTCAGAAAATTCATTGCTTATCTAAGAGAGGGTTTTTAGGGACTATTCCACAGAGGTCACAAGAGAAATAGAAATAGCTGAGAATGCCCAATATAAGGACTGCTAGGTGGTGCAGTGAATTGAGCACTGGCCCTGGAGTCAGGAGGACCTGGGTTCAAATCCAGCCTCAGACACTTCACATTTACTAGCCATGTGACCTTGGGCAAGTCACTTAACCTCAATTGCCCTGCCTTACCTCCCTCCAAAAAGGGAGAAAAAAAAGAATGCCCAATATAAAGTCAGAGAACTTGGGTTTCAATCCTGACTTTGTTACTACCTATGTGACCTTGTACCTTTCACTATCTGGGCCTCAGTTTCCACATCTATTAAGTAGATGACTTCTATGACACTTTCTTTAAATCAAGGGCTCTAGGAAACTATGTAATTAATATGATGAAGATGCTCATTCCAACCATTTGAAATGTCTCTTCTGGTTACATTTAGGAATGCACCCTGGGCTCTTTGCCTTGCTTCATCTCCAGGATGCCTATAGCAGGGCTTTGCTCAGTCTCTTATTGCCTCTGTATCACAGGAAAGAATAGAAGTGGCAGTAACAGTGTTAGCTTCCTTTGGGGACTGTTGTGCAGTTAAAAATCACAGTGTTAACTTAACACAGTTTCCTGCATCTAATTTTGTTTCCATTGTACTGCTAAGCGCCTTTGTTAAATTTTGTATATTGATATTTTTTGTTGTTGTCAGCAGTTTTTTCTCCTTTTTTTTTTTGAAGCATATAAAGCCATTAGTGTGAGAGAAGATTAAAAAGATACATTACAATTAAGATGTTAATGAAATCTGCATCATACAACTTTTGAAACCCTTTAGGCATTAATCTTGCTGGTGTTGTGTCCGCTCACTTTGCCTGTTCTTATTCGAACACTGACCCCTGCTGAGAAATTGGTGCTATAATTGGATTTTTTTTTAAATAAAAAAGAAAGAAAGCTTTTAGGAAAATAGAGGTTGAGTGGTCTACTCTTGCTTTATGCTGTCAGTCTCCTAAATGAAGAAAAAGGAAAGCAAAAAGGGGGAGAGCTGTTGTTTTCTATTACCCATGAAGACCTGGTATAGATCAGCTTTCTCCTCCTTAAACAAAGTCTTTTTCTCTCTAATCCAGTTCCTTTTGCCTAACTTGGTTGGATCCTTCCTATTCCTACTTTCTGGGAGGAAAGGGGAGTTGTTGAGACCTATCTTGCCAAGTTTTAAATAACTTATAACCTATTAAGCTAGAAGGGGCTTTAGAGAACATGTAGTCCAACCTCCATGTTTTATAAGTGATTAAGTATTTTATAAATGAGACCCCAGGGGGAAGGTTAATGATTAGCTCAAGGTCATAGATAATAAGTAGTTTTTTTTTTTGTCCATTAGATATGTTGTTCAGTCATTTCAGTTCTGTCTGACTCTTATGACCCAGTTTGGGCTTTTCTGGGCATAGATATTGGAGAGGTTTGCCATTTTCTCCAGCTCATTTTTCAGATGAGGAAACTTAGGAAAACAGGGTTAAGAGACTTACCCAGGGTCACATAGCTAGTCAGTGTCTGAGGCTGGATTTGAACTTGGGTCCTCACCCAAGAACCTGCAATCTATTCATTTGAACCACCTAGCTGCCCCATAGATAAGAAGGAGCAGAGCAAAAGGATTCCAACCTAAGGTGTTCTGACTCCAAATCAAATGCTTTTTCCATGGCTGCTCTCTAAAACCTGAAGCCTAGATGTGTGGCCCCAGTGGGAAGGGTGCATGTATTCAGGTTACTGAGTTATCCGTGAAATCCTTTGTGACTTCTATCCCATGCACCCTTCTTTCCACTCTGTTTTAGACAGGATATTCAATCCCCAAATGGTTAGGCCTTTACCCTTTGAGAAGGACATAGGATTCTGTTTGGAAAAACAGAAATGTGAGCAGGATTCTGGGGACTATTTGTGAGAGTCATGTGGTCTAACCAGCCAGCAGCATTACAGGAATACACTTGGCTTCTCCAAGTTGGCCATCAACTTCAACTGTGAACAGAGTTTACCCAGAGTTCGGTTTTTTGTTGTGGTAAATTTATCCAGGGCACTTTTAGTCCTGTTGATTCAGGATGGTGGAATTTCTACTCAAAAAGTTACCTGGTCACTGGAGAACTCAAGAGAGTTGATTCCATCTATATGGCTTTAGGATGACTCAAGGGGACCACCTTTCTGGCTAAGAAACTTATGCCTGTCTACAGTCTAGAGTTCATGGCATTGCTGAAGCATGTCAAGTGGAAGGGAGAAGTGGGATGTGAGGCAACCTACCCGTTGTGTAGTGGATAGAGTACTGAGTTCCAATCTAGTCTTGGTTATTATTGTGTGACTAACCTTGTTTGCTTCCGTTCCCTCATCTGTAAAATGAGCTGGAGAAGGAAGTGGCAAAACCACTCCAGTATCTTTGCAAAGAAAACTCCAAATGGGGTCATGAGGAGTTGGATGCAACTGAAAAACAACAAAACACTTGCTGTGCGGGGTAGTTATAGTTAGGAGGATCAAGTGAGGTAATATTGATAAAGGCACTTAGCATTGTGTCTGGTCTGGAGTAGGTGTTCTATAAATGATCGTTCTGTTCTCTCCTTCCGGTCTGTATCATCAGGTATTTCTCCTGTAGTCATATGGGTTCCAGCATCTATGCAGAGAAGAAGCTTGGGCATTTTGTAAAGGCAGTCTGGTACAGTTAGTTGCTTTTGTTTGGTAAGATCTGGAAGCCAGTGTTGCAATCTGTAACAGTAGAATAGTGGGAAGATGGTCAGGTGGTTCGTACTGGGGCTCCAACAGACAGATTTCATGTCTGTGTGTTTTTGCAACACCTTTCTATAAAGGGAAACATAATTTAAAATATGATTACTTAGTGTTGTAACAGCCTTCTCAAACGTCTCTGCATTATGCTGAGATCATTATCAGAGGCTGATATGAACTTGCAAAGAATATTATGCAAATCATTTTCTCACTCCAAAAGGAAAATTTTTTTTGCCTCTCTAAGGCAGAGCGTGACCAAGAACAGTGCAGAGGGTTTGGACAGAATTCCTTTGGGGGGATGAAATCAGCTAGGGGGAGAAATTTGAATATCTTCTCCACATTTTCTCCCTATCAATTAGGTTTCCTCTATGAACCATGGCTTCCAAAAGAGGTGTGTGTGTGTGTGTGTATATATATATATATATATATATATATATATTTATCATTACAAATATTGCTCCTAGGAATTCCTTTATAGGCATAGATCTTCTCTTTTTCTTTGCCAATAATATCCTTAGGGTATAGTCCTTGTCTTATATCACTAGATTAGCAACCCAGTGATGGTATAGTCCTTGTTTTTTATATCACTAGATGAGCAACCCAGTGATGAACATCTTTGTATTCCTTATTGTTTAATTGAATCAAGCCTCTTTGTAGAAGGCAGAGACCAAGGCTGATTCTTTTTTTTTTTTCTAGATATATAACAGCTTCAAATCAGATCTGTTAGCATCCCTGCTTCATGCCCTCAACCCGACTATCCCTTCAAGTGTGGTACCAATCTTACTGTCTTCTCTCTTTTCTCCTTTCATTAAAACCTGTTTGGATCCCTCAGTCACACTATGGTATAATGTGTTGGTATTAACTCTCTCCTTTCCAGGGTTATTATTCAGTAATTTTAACCCAGTTGGAGACCTTAAGCTGAATGTATGGCACTGGTTGTTTCAGGCATCTACCAAAGGGGTAGGGAAGGATTGGGAAGCCCAGTAATGATACCATGTGGATAATAATGGCTTGTTCTCCCCCTGGGTAAGATTAATCCTGCTTGACTAGGAATGATAACTAGAATAGTTTTAGGATGCTTTGCTTCTTTGCTTTTTCAGTTTGGTATCAATCTTGGTAGTGTGGCATGCTTCACCAAAAAGATATACAAGTGTAAGTGATGTTAATACTGGCATTGCATCCGAAATAAAGGAGGTGACAGTCCTGATTTCTACTCAAGTCTGACCATATCTGAAGTGTTGGGTTCAATGCAGCATGCCAGATTTTAGGAGAATCATTGGCTACTACTGAAGGAAATTCCTTGGAGGAAAATCCAGGAGTTAAAGATTGAATAATATGCAATATTGAGGTTGAAGGAACTGGAGATATCTAATCAGAAAAAGACAAGTTAGGGGGAGGGAGGGATATGATTATTTCAAGAGCTGTTTTATGGGAAAAGTAAATTCATTTTGTGTAGCTTTAGAGAGCAGGACCAGAACCAAATGTACATAAAGAAGTATCAGGGAGGCAGATTTTAGTTTAAGACAAGGAACAAAATTCTAAATATCAGGGCTGTACCACAACAGAATTGGTTTTATCAAATATTGACCTTTCCATCATTGGAGGTTTAGATGACCACCTGTCACAGGAACATCATAGTGGAGATTCTAGTGTTGGCCAGAAGCTTGGATTAGGTGGCCTTGAAAGGTCCCTCCTGATTCCTAGTTAGTATGATTTGGCCAATTTTTCTGTTTTGCTTTGTTTTAAAAATTAATTTATTTTTAGTTTTAAACATTTACTTTTGTAAGATTTTTGAGTTATAAATTTTCCCCCCTCTGTCCCTTCGCCTCCCCCCCCCAGATGGCATGTAATCTGATATAGGCTATATATGTACAATCATGTTAATTATATTAAACATTTCCACATTAGTCATGTTATAAAGAAGAATCATAACCAAAGGGAAAAAACACTTGAAAGAAAATAAAGAGAAAATGGGCTGCACTGATCTGCATTCAGACTCCATAGTTCTTTCTTTGGATGTGGATAGCATTTTCCATCTTTAGTCTTTTGTAATTTTCTTATATCATGGCATTGCTAAGAAGAGCTAAGTCTTATCAAAGTTAGTCATTGCAGATTGTGGCTATTATTGTGCACAATGTTCTCCTGGTTTTGCTCAGCATCAGTTCATTCAAGTCTTTTCAGGTTTTTCTAAAGTGTACCTGCTACTCATCATTTCTTATGGAACAATAGTATTCCATTACATTCTTATACCACAAGCCATCCCCCAACTGATGGGCATCTTCTCAATTTCCAATTCTTGGCTATCACAAAAAGAACTGCTGTAAATATTTTTTGTACATGGTGAATTCTTTTCCCATTTTTATGATCTCTTAGGGGTACATACCTATAAAAGGGGTTTGGTGGGTCAAAGGGTATGCACAGTTTTATAGCCATTTGGGTATAGTTTCAAATTGCTCTCCAGAGTGGTTGGATCAGTTCACAACTCTGCCAACAATGCCTTAGTGTTCCAATTTTCCCACATCTTCAACAACATTTATAATTTTTCTGTTTTGTTATGTTAGCCAATCTGGTAGGTGTGTGATGTGGTACCTCAAACTTGTTTTAATTTGTATTTCTCTAATCAATAGTCATTTAGATAATTTTATCATATGACTATAGATAACTTTAATTTCTTCATCTGAAAATTGCCTGTTCGTATCCTTTGACCATTTATCAATTGGGGAATGACTAATTTGACCATTTTACCCTGCAGCTGGACTTGGAGCCCAGAGTTGGTCACTGCACCCAAGCTGTTAGTTCCTTTTGTTCTGAGTATTTTTGTTTTGACAGTTGTCTTCACTAGCATAAAAAACACACAACTACTTACCTGAGAATTAGGAAACCTGAGTTGCATTCCTGGAATTTTGCCTTTTTCCCAGATGACCACCACAAGGATAAAACCTGGCTACCTTATAGGAGTGTTAAGGACACATTTAGATTCAAAAAGAATTTGGAAGCTTCTTGACTAGAGGAAAGTAAAAGAAACTTGTTTGGGTGGATGTACTCTGAGTAGGTAAACTTTGGTGTTTTGGTTCAGTCTTTGTGTCATGGGAATAATTCTTTTTAATGCAGAAATAAATCTCCTGTGTCTTTTTAACTAAGAAGGGGGGAGCTGAGCAAGCTTGGAATATAAATATCCTTGGCCACATACGGTAGAAGGATCAGTTTATATGTTCTAAGAAATAGTATCCATCTGTTAACTGTAAAAATTTAATAGTATCCCAAAATACCCCCAAAACCTCCAGCACCGTTAAACTGCCAGCCCAGTCACTTCATTATTAATATTCCATATTAAATAAATTAACTGCCTATTAAAAATGTCATAAATCTATGCTGCCCCAGAGGACAAAAGGGGTAGAGAAGCCATAGATAAAGGAAATCATATGAAGGACATTTCCAGTTGTTTCTCAATTACTTGAGTTGTCAAGCCCTCCACTACACCCTCACCTGGAAGTTTTAACAATGAAAACCTTTTTTTCCCTTTGTTTTTGGTAAAATCCAAACCAAATTTATAGGGAATCTCTTAGAGCTGATCAGAACCTTGATAGTTCATGTGGTCCAGCCAGTGCCATGGGCATCCTGCCCCATGTATTGTGTGGCTACCCCAGGACAGCTCTATAGGGAGAGGCACTACACCCTTGCTTAGTTGCCTAGTTCAATAATTTGTCCTTCACTCCTCACCTATGGTTGGTCTTGCCCAAATTTAGTCAGTCTTGCTTTCCTTTGTCAGTTCCTTCTTTTTCTGAGTCTTTGGTGGGCAGAAGGAACTAAATGTTCTGTAGCTTGTCTATAAAACTGTCATGTACTTGAAGACTGTAACCAAGTCAACCTGGAACTTAGTCTATGCTAAATGAACACCCTAGTTCTTTGACTCTTTTACATGAAACCTGTTCTCCATCCCTCAGATCATTTTTATTCTTTTCTGGGTCCACTAGTTTCTTTGGTGAGTTACATATAGGGTTTTCAAAGGAGATAGGACCAAAAAAAAAAAAAAAAGGTGGGAAAGAGAAAGGGGTCTGTATCTCTTCTCTTATAAAAGAGAAGGCAAGTAGGATGGGTTTATGTAGAGCTGGTGAACATTCTGGGCTGGGCTGGGTTACTGAGAAACCCTAGGCCCTCAAGCAGGGCCAAGAGTCTCAAGGAAACAAATTTTTAAAAAATGATAAGTTTCTCTTTGTTTAAGGGAAGAATCTCTGCCTATACCCTGCCCAGGTCACTTCTGCCCTTTGCCCTTAGGGTCCAATTCTGTATTATCTTATGCTCTAGTCCTTCCTTCAATATCTCAGTAGCCAGTGTGTAGTTAATGAACTAAGCAGAGATTGTATGAAAACTGTCTTTCTTTGGATTTAAAGTGAGTAGAAGAAATAGTGCTTGAGGAACAAATTTGCAGTTCTGGTGAATTAGATTTCTGGATAACTGGGACTAGAGCCAAAATTCTTGTTGAAAACAACTCTAAAATGACTAGGGCCTCTTCTCGACCTTAGTAAGCAGAGTATAGTGATAACACCTAAATTTTCTTTTTGAAAGTCTTTTGGGGCCCAATATTTTTATTTTCCAGGCCTACTATAGCTGAGGAAGGTATAAGAAATTGAGCCAAAATGAAAATGATTTCAGGACACATTGGAAATAATTGGGGGGGGGGGTCAATCAATAAGCATATATTTAGCTATGTGCCACGTGCTGCTAGAAACACTCTATACAACAAACATGAAACAGTCCTTGCTCTTAAAAAGTTTTCATTTTATCAGAATTGTTAAATAACTAATAATAAGATTCTTTATATCAAAAGGTTTTCTTCTTAAAATGAAGCTTAGAAAAACTTTTCATTTAGGGGAAGCTTTTTGACCAATTCAGTTTCAGCCTTCCTAGGTTGAGTAGTGACTTGGTTTGGGCTTTGTAGTGTTTTGTTTTTCAAAAGCCATTTCTCTTTCCTTCTGCCTCCCTCCCCTTCCCCCCCAGACATTTAACCAAAAACTGGCAATTTCTTTGGGCATGTCTACATCCTCCACGGTTATTGGTTAAACACTTAACGTGATGGGGCCCAGATCTGGACACAATGGCTTGACTAATTGGTATTGCCTAATGCTCTTCCCCATTGCCAGAATTTCATGCCCGTTCAGACAGCCCTAAGGATAGTTAGAGATGACCCAACTGTGACAGCCTTCTCTTCTTATCTAATATCTTGAAGTTGTCTTATCATGTTCATGAAAATGAATTAATGCTGATCTCTACTGAGTAATCTTTGCTTGTATGAATGAGATGACTAAGACAGAGCAGCACAGAATTTTCCCTGGGTTTTAGATAAGAAAACCTCTGTCAATAAGCTAGTTTGTCTCTGTCTTCCCTGGTGCCTACTCCAAATTATGTGTTATATCTGTGGGTGAGGCCATTCTCTGTAACAGAGGGTAACAATGACTAACTTGCCTTGCAGGTAGGCCAGTTGTCTCTCAGCCTTTAAGTTTAATAGTTCATTTTAAATAACTCTTCTCCACACTCACTGTACTGTATTGTCACCCCGTCCCCATGCTTCTTTGAAGAATTAATAGTTTCTCAGCTCTGGTCCTATTTAAAAGCATGGAATGGTTTCCAGTGACACACTTCCTCATGAGAAAATTTGTTACTAGAGGTAGAAGTAATACAGGAAGTAGGGAATGCCTTCTAGGATATCAGTTAAAGGGAGCTGAGAAAATGAGTATGAAAGGGCTTTTGAGTGCTAAATGACATCAAATGTGTGTCATACTATAATCTTGGAAAGCCTTGGGCAGAAAGTAGTAAAGGCCCCATTTGTGCTCTGGTTGCTCTATGACTCCCTCTAGTAACTTGATAAAATTTTGGTGTCATCAGACAGACTTTCCCAAAAGAATCTTTGAGAGGTATATTCCTGTACTCTATGATCAGATGAAATTGGGAGTGGGTAGAAACATGCTTTTGGAAGGCAGCTTCAAAAAACATCCGAGGTGAAAAGTTGAGCTACAGAAGTTTTTCCCAACTTGGTAAAGTCAGTCTTAATTGGATAAGTCAGTTTTGGAACAGAAGATATAATTCTTGTTTACTATTCTAGCCCAATTTATTTGGCAAGAGGCTGTAATAAAAGGTAACCTAGAAATGAATGATAATAAGATGGGGCTCAAGTTATTCTAATGGAAAGGAGCAAGTTATAGAAAAATGTTCTGGCTTTGAGCAGCCAAGGCCTTCCTCACCTTTTCCCCCTTCTCTTTAAAACCCAAGATCCTCTTTTGATGGTGACTTCTGGACTATTAGGCTCTAAGAACACTACATTCTTTATGTGTTCTATCCTAAGTGCCTGTTCATAATGAACTGTGTTAGTAGTCCAGGATCATAGGATTTTAGAGTTGAATGGAATCTCAGAAATCATCTAATCCAACCCCTTCCATTTTACAGATGAAAAAATTTCAAAATTGTAAGTCCATGTCAAAACATTTTGACACCAGTTGAAAACTTGGATGTTTTGAGAATTGTCATTCTTCCTGAAGATCATATTGAGAAGACACTTTACTGATCAAGATAGAAGCTTCTCTGACCTTTATGAGAAGTGACTGCCAATATAGACCATGACTTCTGGAGCATTCCCTTATTCCTCTACCATGCTTGCCAATCCCTGAATGATACAACCATAACTTTCTGCCTTTAGTTTGAGGCTTGATTTTCTTGTTAAAAATTCAGATGCTCTTGGTGGATTGTGGTTGTGTTTATTGAGGGGGTATACCACTTCAGGTTGTTCTAAGTCACTAACACCACTTTTGTTTGAACCTTAAGATCCTTTAACACATCAACTCAACACATATTATTAATGTCCTAGCGCACATAAGACACTGGTGGAGGATAGATGTTGAAAACGAGAGCTGTGGGACGCTGGCTGGATTTAAGTTAAAATTTCTTCAAGGCTGAACTAGTTAAGTTGTTTAAAGGACAGCCTGCTCACACCCATGAAAAGTATGTAGTACATGTTTTACACTATAAGTGATGACAATTTAAACAGACAGTTCTGCAGAAATTTTCTTAGCATATCACTCCACTCCCCAAAACTCTTCAGTGATTCCCTATTTATTGCCTCTGGGATAAAATTCAAATTCCTTACCCTGGCATTTGATGCCCTGCATAGTATTAGTCTTAAATCTACATTTCAAACCTTATTTCACCTTTGCATATACTATATGTTCCAGTTTAATTTGACTACTATCATCCAAAGTCAACATGCTGCCTCTTGCCTTTGCATTCACACTGCCTAGCCACTTCCTCCTGGTCCCTGCCTCTCAGAGTCTTTCTCTTCCTTAGTCTTACCTAGGCTTCACCAATTCTGTGAAATCTTTGATTCCTACTCTTTATTCCAGTTCACCTAAAAGTGTCACAGTCTTCTTTCTCAGAGTTTCTTAGGTCATTTTGTCTGAGGCTCTCCTTTGATCTTAGTCACACTCCTTACCTTATATTAGACTGATGTGTGTACAATAAATGTCAGTATACTATCAGGGTTCATACAGTATACATCCACTCTTCCCTCCCTTTCTGCCAAGACAAACATATACAGTACATAGCTTTTTACAGAATATTATGTATATGTAGATTGTGGCGATTTGGGGTAAAATCCACAGCTGTCTCCGTTTAATACAGTGGGGAATGGGGTGTAGAGCAAATCTTCAAAGAGTAGATGAAGTGGAATACTGAAGAGTTACTTTTTAAAGTAACTCAGACCTGTTTGTAGAGATTTCATTGATGTGAAGAAATTCTGCAACTTAGGAGTCTTAAGAGAGCCACAATTTCCACTTAATAGTTTGAGTCCTTGGGGTAGGGATGGGGGTATTTTGATGGGCCGAGGGGTTTGTGCTAAAAATTCCTTAATGGTGCCTTACACAGTAAATGTTATAAATATAGGTTTCCTCTGACAGCATGTACATGTTTGAAGCGTTTTTAGTTTGTTTCTGCAGCTCTTTGAAACTACCATGATCATGGGCATGATGATTCTGGTACAATGATCACATCCAATTCTGAATTTTGGGACTAAGCGCGCTGTCCTCTTGAAGGTTCTTAGTCTATCATCAGATTGCTTCCAAACCTACCACTAGTGTTCAAGTACAAATAAACATATATTCAGGCAGTTTGAAAACTGATTGCTGGGCATGCATATTATAAGCCTTCTTGAAACCATCACAGACTTTTACAGATGTTCTGTAGAAAATCTTAATTGCCTCTCAGTGCAGTATGAAGGCTGTTTGGGGAAGTTTAAATTTATTCTCATATTCTGTCTGGTGATTTTCAAATGAACTGGTTGGCAACATTGGTCATTCAGTTTCCATGACAGTATAGCCAGTATAACAGTCGTAGAAAAGAAAGTCATAAAGATCTTTCCTTACAATAAATGGATAGTTTATATATAAATGATAAAAATAAAGCAATTTATGCAATTGTACTTTAAGTACATTTATCATTTAATGAGCTCTTGTCATTAGCAGTACATTTTTATAAAACTAGCTGTTCCTTTCTCTTTATTGGTTAGGTGGCAAAAAATTTTAAATGAACTTCCATCTCAGCAAGAGAACTTGTGAAATTCCTACCATTTTTCAGCACGTTGTGTGAGCAAGCGTTTTCACTTTATTCTTGATATAGATCAAAATAGAGGACTAAATTTGATGTAGAACCAGATTTAAGACGATTTGTGAAGCCAAATTTTGAAAGCTTTTCAAATTTTAAAAGTTGAATATTGAAATTGTTTATGTGATTATGTTAAACATTTCCCAAGTTGTAACTTCATTTAAAATATATACTCAACAAGATGTATAAGGTTATTTAATATGAAGTCTCAGATTATAGTAAACATATGAGGTCCTGCTGGGATTTAATATTTTAATAGACTATCCCACATAAAATATTAATAATTATTTATAATTAGAGTTCTATAATTTTATATTTAGAGTTTTGGTGACTAGAAATTTAAAAATGTGTATTTTTTTTTTTTAAGCAATCGTGGTTAAGTAACTTGCTCAAGGTTACACGGCCAGTTATTTCTGGATGTGGTGCTGAGTGTCTGAGCCCAGGATTCGATCTCCAGGTCGTCCCAACACTGGAGTCAGTACTCTTACTCACTGAGCCACCTGGCCGCCCCTAAGCAATTGGGGTTAAGTAACTTGCTCAAGGTTACACGGCCAGGTGTTTCTGGGTGGGTGCTAAGTGTCTGAGCCCGAGATTCGATCTCCAGGTCTTCTCAACACTGGAGCTGGTGCTCTTACTTGCTGTGCTACCTGGCCGCCCAAAAATGTGTATTTTTTAGTTGCAGTTATGTAGTAAATTTTAAATGTGAAACTTTTGGGACTTAAAGTACTGCTGTAGTTGTTAGCATTTATTGAATCAATCCAAAAGGAAATTATGAATAGTATACTCAATTACCCTGGGGATTCACAACACATTTTGTTGGAAAGGTGTTGAGGAACCAATTGGGAACCATTGTCTTAAAGTGTTGATAGTTTTGGGCACCAAGAAGTGAAGTGTTGGTCAGAGTCATAGAACCAGTATGTGTTAGAACTAAGACTTGGACTCAGCTCTTTCAGGCTCTGAGGCTAACTTTTATCTACTACCATCCAAAGAGTAACAGCATTCATTTCAATATTAAAGGACTGGATTTTTTAAATTACATTTTTTATTTTGCTTTTTTTTTTTTTTTTGGAGAGGGGAAGGTAGGGCAATTGGGGTTAAGTGACTTGCCCAAGGTCACACTGCTAGTTTTGTTAAGTGTCTGAGGCCGAATTCAAACTCAGGTCCTCCTGATTCCAGGATCAGTGCTCTATTCACTTTGCCACCTAGCCGCCCCAAAACAATTGTGTTTTTAAAAGTAAAACATTATACTGGCAGTAGTTTTGGATTTCTTTTATTTTGTTCACCAAGTTGTTTTGGATGTTATGGGACAAGACTGGCTGTTTGAGTGTTTCAAGGTAGTTAACTGATAATGTTAATCTTTTTTTCCCTATTATACATTGTGAAGGCTTTTATTTGTATCAGTTCCTCTTTGAGCTGTCTACCCTTACCCTCCTCTACTCCAACCTTCCCTTTCTTCTCTCCCTCCTCCCCCCATCCCTAACTTGCAAGCTGAGAAAATAACTTACTTTAATCTATTTCACACCCATGCAAATGAAGATACTGGTGTTTGGAAGATTGAACCAGAGTTGTCATGGCAATATCTCTTGAGGTCATGAGAAAGCTCCTTGATGTTGCATCCTGCCCCTCTCAGTCAGATTTCCAATAACTGGGGAAAAACACAGGAAAGTTCACTTCACCACCAGCACCACCACTCCCCCTCCACTTCTTTAATTGACTCAACAAAGATACTTTTGATGATCATATCCTCAGTTGGTCTTGGAAGCACTCTTGGGTATGTTCTGAAATGGGCATCTATCCGCCTCTGAACCCTTTCAAAAGGTCAAGAAGTGAGGGATATGAATGGACCCTCCAAATTTTAGACTTTCTTGACTTCTTTTTAGAAAAACAATTCAAAACATTCTTAGCGTATCTTGTACAGTCCTCTCTTTCTTAGAAAAACAATTTTTTCTCTCTTTTTTAGAAAAACAATTCAAAACATTCTTAGAGTATCTTGCACAGCTTCTCTCTCTACTAACCAACCCCCTGTGGGCCTTCCTCCCCAACCCCCTAAGTACTATTTGGGTTCCTTTAAGAATTTCAGGTATAACTTTGCCCATCATAAGGATGGGCATGTATTGTTTTGACTCGTATTCAGTTATTAACGATGATTTCCAGGAAGATTTTAGGAAGATTTCCATTCTTCATCCCCTTCAGGTGTGTGTGCTGGTGAACTATTAAGAGGGAACTGACCAGTGGGGCCTCTAGCTGAAATAATCCTAAAGCCTACAGTAATGAGTTGTCATTTTCTTCCAGAAAAATTTCTAATAATAATACCTTATGTATTAGGCAATAATGTACTTTGCTTTTCAAAATACACACACATACATACACCCCTCCATTATTTCACTGATTTTCATAATCACCCTTTGAGATAAGGGGCAGAGATTATTCCTACTTGATGGATGAGCAAATAAAGGTTCCAGTTTACACAAAAAGTATTGTAACAGAGCCAGAATTAGATCTTTGGCTGACTGACACTGTGTTGTGACTGACTTGGACTGGGGTTTGGCCTATAACTAGGGATTAAGAGGTTTGACTAAAGTTTGGCATGGGATTAGGGAGTATGATCTGGGGTTGAGGGTATGATTGGGTTTAGGGGAATAGATTGAATGACTTGAGTTAAAGGGCAATGATAAGTGACCAGGTAAGAAACCAAAGGTAAAGGTAATCAGACAGATTATTCTGCAAGAAAAATGACTCAAAATCATGACTAGAGCTGAGTTTGAATTCTACACTCCAGCCCTATTTAATCACATGGAGGAATCACAGTCTCTTTAGCTCTTGAGTTTTCACATCTGTAAAATGGTAATTACAATAGAATCTTAACCTCTTCTGTATCATTTGTGAACCAGCCAGTGCTTCTCAGACAAAACATTATATGAATGTGCTCACCATCAGGGAGGCTTGCCCTCTTTAGAGTTACTATTCAGGTTTTGTAATTGTCAAGAAAAATCCTCCACCATTACTGTAAATGGAAGCAATCAGATTTAAAACTATTCTTTTTCAACCAAGAGCCTATTATACCCTTTAATAATGTGGTAGCCCATCCAGTTGTTCATGATGATAATTGCTCACATTTACACGTGTTTTTCTCACAACCTTGCATGGTCTATGGTATGAGGATTAGTCATCCCCATTGAACAGATGACAAAAATGAGGCTCAGAGGAATCACATGATTTGTCCGTGAAGACTTTCAGGAGCCCAAAGGTAATCCTAGTTATCCTGATGCTAAACCTTGTTGATTGGCTGGTTTCAGAAAGTAAACTGATAAATGTGACAATTTAAGGTTTAGTTTATCCATGAGAGGAAGGAGATGGTTTCATGCTTGGATAATAAAGAACTCAATTGAGTTTGACTTTGGAAAAACCTTTTTGTTCTCTTTGAACATGTGTGTCTAATAATCTGGAAACTCCTAATGTCTGAAACCAAGAAGTGAAACTATCCTGTGAAGATGAGACTTTGAGGGAGTTGGGAAAACTGTCCAGCTTTTCCATTCCGATTCCCCTGCTGTGCAATTCTTTTCTCCTTTCTGCTTCATACTGAAGAGAAAGGCATCAGCAGTCAGACTGATGGAGAGCATCAGCCCAACCAGAGCCTCCTGTTCTCTTTGTAGTGATTCTACTTTCACACCTTCCTTGGGTTAGAGAAGGTAATTAAATGTTTTGGTTTAAGAGGATTCCTGCTGGGCAGTAGGCTGCAGGATGGAATAAAAGTAAGCAAACGATAGTAAATTGTGTCAGGAAAGTAATTTTGTCAACCACCCTGCTTAATTATATTAACAAGACCATGAAAGTGAAAGTAAGATTTGCTACAGATATCTTATTTCCCTAGTTGAATAGAGTTGACTGGTGTGAGTTTGGCTAAATTGTATTTTGGGATGGGGAAGTAATACATGTTGAAAGGGGTGGCCAGGTGGCTCAGCGAATAAGAGCACCGGCTCCAGTGTCAAGATGACCTGGGGATCAAATCCGGGTTCAGACACTCAGCACCATACCCAGAAATAACTGGCCGTGTAACCTTGAGCAAGTTACTTAACACTGATTGCTTAAAAAAAAAATACATGTTGAAAGGGGGATGATGAAGGTACCTAGGTAGAGGCTAGGGGTGAATGATGACTTCCAGAAATTTAGAAGCTGAGTTGGGGCTGACCTGTGGCCCTTCTTCAAGATGGTGGTTTTGCTGAAAAGCATTGTAGGGCTGAGGGATATTTCAGAGTGATAAATTATGAACAAATGTCATCACTAAAATCAGATCTTTGATGAAACTATCTGTAAAATGGGAAAAAAGCTAACTGTAGTACATTCCTCATGCTTATTGCCAGGCCCAGATGAGATAATGCCCATAAAGTCTTTTTCAAACTTTAAAAGACTGTAAATAAATGTCACTCATTATTATTGCTGTCATTTCCAAATCTTAAAGTTTATAGAACATTTTCTTCAAAACAACCCTGTGAAGTAGGTACTAGGAGGATTAGTGTTCCCTTGTTACCTATGAGGAGGTTTAATGACTTCCCCAGGATCACACTGCTCACAAGTGTCAGCCAGACAAAAACCTAGTTCTCTCTTGACTACAAGTTCAGGGATCTGTCTCTTGTACTAAACTGCCTCCTGTCCTTTTTACCCTCTTCCCCCAAACCCTTTCAGGATTTCCTGGGATCCATTTGTGTGGGAATCTGAGACTGAACTGGAGCCCAGTATTACACAACAGGACTGTCTTATCTTTGGGAAGGAAATAATAGGACCCTTGATCCTGGGAAAACAGCTAATTGCATCCTCTGTGATGTCTACAGTGGCTTTGAAAACCTCAAATTATTCCTTTCATTGTCTTTTGTTGTTGTTCTGGCCAACTAATGTGTTCCCTCTCTCAGGGGAAAATAGCATGTAAAGCTAGGGGGAGGGGGCAGGAACACCCAGATTTCTTAGCTGGATCTTAGTGGATTTCTTCACTTCCTGAAGGGGGAATGCAGGGTTCTTGAGGTTTACAGACCATTGCCAGAAGGGCTATTTGCTCATACAAAGTTCTCCATTGTAATAGGCAAAAAAATCAATTTGATTACTTCCATGTCAGCATGCATGTCTAATGGACTAGAAGTTATTGCAGCTATAAAACACACAGTATCATTCCTCTCTCTCCGAAATTTGACAGGATTAATATAGTCAGCATGAAATCTTAGTCATAAAGTCGACCATAAGTGATGGTAAAATTAGCTAATGAAATCGGCTGCTTATGGAAAACATCTTCTGTTTTTCCTTCTGAAGCGAAGGAAGAAAACACGCTGAGAGTTTGAAAATGTCCAGTGAAATGGTGCTAAGTCCTTTTTCCAATGTGCCTGTCTCAGCATCCTCCCAAAGAGGGGGAGAAGGGGAAATGAAGGGGAGGAAAGATATTTGGTGTTTTAAAACCCTGTGATGCATTGAGCAGCCTGGAGGACACTGGATTTCTGTAGCACAGTGGACCGTGTAGATTGATCCACAGAACAAGGCAGCAGCAGCGTATGAGCTCAGGCTAAATTCATTTTCAGCCAAAGGATGGTATTTCTAATCTGGACCTTTGTTAGATGTTTTGTTTTTCAAGTTAAGAGCTTCAGTGCAGCTGGCATACCCAAGTTGTGATGCTTAAAAAGCTTTTATTCCTCTGTTGTCCTTTCCCCTCTTTCCTTGACCTCTTCCTTGCCCTCTTCCTCTCCCCACCAGCATCTAATTGCCTGCAATACCTGGGAATGAAGGGCATGTTCCCCTGATGCATCTGAAAGGACCTCAGAGTTCAAAGGGAGGACAATACTTTACTATTCAGGCAAATGCTTTCTGGGAATGAGCATTGTTCCACTTAAAGTCCCAGAGTGGTTTTAGATGTTCCAGAATTGCTATTTCTTTCTTTATAAGGTTCAGGGTGTTGGGTTGAAAGTGTTGAGGATCAGGTAAGTGAAGATGCACAAACTAGTTAATTGTTGTTGCACATTAAAGTATAAACTTTTCTATTCCAATGCCAAAGGCCCCTCCATATTTGGGCCTTCCCAGCTGCAATGTTCTGTTATCCACCTACCTCTTCAGCCAGACTTTACTCCTTCCTGTCTCCTGCATATGCCATGCCAAATTCCCACCTCCAAACCCTTGATTATTTACTGCTGCATGAAATGTCCTTTCTTTTCCGTTTCCCTGGTCCATATTCTACTTGTTTTCAATCCTTGCCTCCTACCTGAATCCTTTTCTTTTTTACTTCCATCTACACTGGTCAGTTTTTCTTTTAAGTGTACTTGTGTCACTTATAGTCTATATTGTTCAGGTAACCTAGCCTTAGTTAGCGTTTAGTATTCCTGTGTGTCTTCCCACTTTTGACTACATGTTCTGAGAGGGACTTGGAGAATCCTTCATAGTAGACAGCACGGGCCTGATGACTATTCCAGAGACACTTATTCTAACTCTGGATTGGTTGACTGATTAATTTGCCCTAGTCAGTATTGTGTCTCATTTAACCTTAGCAATTCAAGGTTAAAAGGCAGTGTGGCTGGTGTAGCCTGGAAGACCTACTGTCATTACTTTAGAATTCTGTAATTTTTCTTTAATATTTGTTTTACCCTATTGCATGTAAAGACAATTTTTAACATTCTTTTTTTTAAAATTCCAAATATTTTCCTTTCTTCCTCACCTCCCCCCTTCCAGAGATGGTAAGCAGTTTTATATAGGCTAAATATTCTAAATTTGCAAATTAAACTACTCACTATAAAATGTATTTGTAATTCCAAAATCAATACTTGCTGTGCTTTCAGGTTGTTCATGGGGTCAGAGTCAGCCAATGCTTATGGTTTTTGTTCTTTTTCTTGGTGATTATACAGTACTCATGCTGTCTGGTGATCTTAAGCCCAAGAAGGACTTGGGTCTTAACTGAAAAAATAGTTAGATAAGCTTCTCTCAGGCTGGAGTTGTGGTGTTGTTGGCCCTGAGTTCAATGTTAATGAAATAACAATACATCAGATACATCCAGAAGAAAGAGGAGGAAATGTGAGTGAAAGAGGCTACTCAGGAAAGTGCTAAAGTAAATGTGACCTGAGGCTCTCAGGAACCCCTGGAGCAAATGTTCAGCATTTGCTAATTAGGGGTTGGGACAGCCATGAGGTACTTTTTGAGTTCTTTGTCTGACACACACTATGGTAGATAAGTCATTTAATCTTTCCCTGCTGTAGGCCAAAGGTGTTACACTCAAATAGAAATAGTTCTAAAAACCACCAGTTAAATCTGTTACATTTTAATTTACTTTGTTAAATATTTCCCGATTACATTTTAATCTGGATCAACCATTGCTGAGTTTTTGTGGCAGTAGTTTGATCACCTCTGCTCTAGACAATTCTTTAATTTTTTTTTTTGGAGTGGGAAGGCAAGGTAATTGGAGTTAAGTGACTTGCCCAAGGTCACACAGCTAGTAATGTGTCACGTGTCGGAGGCTGGATTTGAACTCATTTCCTCCTGACTCCAGGACTAGTGTTCTATTCACTTAAGACAACTCTTTTAAGACTGTAACTTGAAGGTACCCACATGTGTAGGTAGAGGGAGACCAGCAGTTCATTCCCTATATAAAGTGCATCATAAATCTAATCTCCCCCCTTTTTTTCCCTTTTTGTTCAATAGAAAGGATTGGGGGCAGTGGAAGAAGAGGAGAGAGGGAAACAAAAAAAGTCAGTCCAAGTGGTAAGTTCCCAAGTCATTCTGCATGATGTTGTGAAGCTAGACACTCGTCCTCAGCTCAGCATTTTTCCAACTTGTTTCCATGCTGAGTTTTCTCCTACCTCCCCCACTCCCAGTGATTCTCGTCTTCCAACCACAGCTTATTCCATGATATTGCCATGGAGCATTTTTTTTTAAATGAGCCAGCCCATCCCTCTTCTCATTGTAGTTCACATGACAGCATCATTCAGTGGATGAAACACCGGTATAGGAGACCTAGATTGTGGTTCCCGATCTGCTTTAGGTTCTCTGTGTGATCTCGGGTGTCTAGATGGATATAGAGCCCTAGACCCGGAGTTAGGAAGTCCTGAGCTCAGAGACAGCTGCAAGTATTTACTAACTCTGTGACCATGGGCAAGCCACTTAACTTCTGTTTGCCTCAGTTTAATCATCTGTAAAATGGGGTTAATAATAATAGCACCTACCTCTCAGGTTGTTGTGTGAATTACATGAGGTCACAGTTGTAAAGAGCTTAGCACAGTGCTTGGCACATAGTCAGTTCTATATAGATGTTAGTTACGATGATCATGACCATGATCCAGGTCACTTCCACTCTCTGGACCTGGGTTCATTCATCTTAGGACCATTCCGTCCATACCCCTGCCTTGTCCTTTCTCAGGTGAAGTCATTCCCGTGGTCTCACAGTAGATTAGCAGAAGAAACTTGTAGTGGTCCAAAATCTCTTCAAATCACATGCACAGGATGAGGTCAACAATACTTGCCTCACCAAGGTTAAGGTTGTTTGTTCCTTAACATATAACAAGCAAGAAAATAATGCATATGAAAGGAATTTGAAATTCTACTTTAGCTCACACTATTTTTTTTTTTGGAAGGGGGAGAATAGGGCATTTGGGGTTAATTGACTTGCCCAAGGTCACACAGCTAGTTTGTGGTGGGGGGGGCGGTGTCTGAGGCCCGATCTGAACCCAGGTCCTCCTGACTCCAGGGCCGGTGCTCTACTTACTGCACTACCTAGCTGCCCCTCACACTATTTTCTACACCCAGGATGCCCTCTGTCTTTTCCTTGACCTATTGAATTCCTACTCTTTTTTCTTTTTAAACAACTCAAATGCCATCTGTTTCATAAAGTCTTCTAATTGCCCACCTTAGTAGTAAGGTTCTTCCTCCTGGTAGTTCACATAGTATTTTGTATTTGATAGTGAATTCTCTTATCTGTTGTCTCATGCCTTTATCTGAATGAACTTCTGTGCAGGCAGGGATCGTGCCTTATTTAAGGTTCTTTCCTGCTCTAAAAAATCTATGTTCTAAACTTCATTTCTCACCCTATGCATGTCTCACCCTCTGCCACCATGCATGTATACCACAGGCACTTAATAAATGCTTGTTCTGTGGTGGATAAAGAGATATCAGATGATGTCTGCAAAGCTTCTACTTTCCTGTTGCCAACCTTAGCAAGCAGCTGTTTGTTATCCAAGTCTAACCCTCAAATTTTGTTGGATCATGTTATAGCTGAAGGTGGTAGTGGTGGTGCTCATTTCCTGTCACAGAAACATGTTTGTACAACTATCAAGGTGAGGTAGGTGAGATGTCTGACCTGATGCCCTTGAATTCATTGGACACAACTTCTAAGCTTGATTGTTGGGTCTTTTGGGAAGTGTGTGTGTGTGTGTGTGTGTGTGTGTGTATACCAGAATGTAGTGTTACATTAGGCCCCTTTGCTTTTGGGTATTTCCTTCATTCTCTATGGGCCCTGGGTTCTGTTCTGTTCTGTTTGTTTCTCTCCTCTCTTCCTCACTACTCTTAAACTAAGGTCAATAAAATGTGTTCCTTTCCATGCAAGTGTTTTCTTTAGAAGTCTCTTCATGCTGGTTGATAACATTTTCATCAGTAACTCACAGATCATGAGCAGTAGACTAGGTCACTTTAAGGTTTCTTCTAAATCATTAAGAGTCTATGGTTTTATGAACTTAGTTGTGAAGAGGCCTCTACTCTGTTCTCTCTATTTGGTCAAAATTTCATTGTCTTATTATCAACCTGTTCTTGATAATGGAAGATTTCATTTCAACCAGTAACTCAGTGGTTCAAGAACAGGTACTAAGGAGTTCATGATTCTCGCTCCCTCTTTTCTATAGCCACAAACTATTGGCTTTGACTGGTCACCCCCTAGGGTACATGGGAACAGTATATTAGGATAGACTCAGTAAACATGATTTCAGAATAGGTAGAAGTGACTGTAGAAATAATCTAGGCCTATCTTTTGATTTTACAAAGAGGTAACAGTGCAGTCACTTGCCCCAAAGTCACATAGCAAGTTACTAATAATCAGGAGTAGAGCCCAGATTTCCATCTTAGATGGGACAAAATGAACCATGTCCACCCACTCCCATGATGGAAATTAACGTAAAGACTGAACATCATAGTGACAACAAATCTAGAATACCGGCTTGTTATCAGAAGCCACGTTGAGCTCTCACAGCCTCAACCTGTGTAGTTAGCATGGAGCATGACCTTGGCCTCACCAAAATCATCCCTCTACATCCTTGACAAATGAAACCCTGCCTCATCCTGTGAATACATCCATCAACCAATCAATAAACATTCATTAAACTTCTATGTGCCAGGCACTGGGGATACAAAGGAAGGAAAAGACAGCTCTTGCCTTCAGAGAGCTTATAATCTAATAAGGGAGATTAAAGTGCAAACAAGTATTTGTATGTGTATGTATACACACAGATATACACATACATGTATACACATCCTAAATACAGAGTATACATATACATGTATACACATACACACATACATGCATACACATATCCCAAGTACAGGATAAATAGGAGACAATTAACAGGGAAGACTTCCCATAAAAGATGAGATTTTATTTGGTGCTTGAAGGAAGCCAGGAAGCAGAGATGAGAGGGAGGAAAAGCATTTCAGAGACCATGAACAGACAGATTAAATGCCTAGAGCTAGGAGGTGAAATATTTTGTTCGTGGAGCAGCTAGTTCACCAACATCACTGAAATGAAGAATGCATGGAGGAGGGGAATAAGATTTGGGAAGACTGGAAAAGTAGGAGGGGGCTAGGTTATGAAGGGCTTTGAATGCCAAGCAAAACATTTTGTATTTGATCATGGAGGCAATAGGAAGCCAATGGAGTTTTTTAGGTAGGGGAGTCATGTGATCAAATCTGCATTGGGAAAATTACTTTGGTGGTTAAAAAGAGGACAGTTTGGAGTGTAGAGAGTTATAGCTGTCAGGCCCCTCTATTGCAACAGTAGACATGAGGGCTTGAACAAAAGTGGTGGTAGTACTGGAGGAGAGAAGGGTGTGTCTCTGAGGGGTGCTGTGAAGGTGAAATTGACAGGTCTTGGAAACAGAATGGAAAATGGAGGTGAGAGATAGTCAGATTTCTGAACCTCAGGAATTGGGAGGATGGTGTTGCCTTGGAAGGGTTTAGGATAGTAAGTTCTGTTTTTTGTTATTTAAGCTGTTTAATGAATATCCTTTTTGAGATATATGAAAGGCAGTTGGAGATTTGAGACCTGAGGTCAGCAGAGAATTTGGGGCAAGATCAATAGATCAGAGAATCATCAGCATTGAGATAGTAATTAAATATGTGTATTTTTAAAGCTTCCCCTGTCTTTGATACAAAGCACTTTCTAGGTCTCAGAAGCTCCTGATACGTCCTCCTTGTATCTTCTTCTGGCTAAATTTTTTTAAAGGGAGCTTTTGAAATAATTGTCACTGAAAGGGGAATTGTATAGAGTGGTCGTCTTAAAGCACTAGTAACTTTGATTACAATCACTAATTTCTGTGAAATTTGAGGTGGGAATTATCTCAGTGATGACAGTACCATCGTCCTCTTAATCATTCCCTGCACACTTTATTAAAGGTACTGGGACCCGTAAATGTAGCTCCTCATTTAGGAGCTATGCAGAATCAAAATACAAATGGCCTCCAAAGCTATTTTGGTCCATAAAGTTAGCAGGACATTTTAAAGTATGTCTAAATATGTAGCTCTGCTTGACTGTAACTGTTCCAAAGAACCCATTTATTTCAAAATGTCAGTTCCCATCTACTGCCGGGAGAATTTTTCCCCTTTATAATTTTTTTTTTTGGAGCTGCTTAAGTGCTCATTCCACCTCCCTGCCCCCCCCCCCCCCCCCCCCCCCCCAATGGTTTCTAAGAAAGAAAGGAATATAACTTCCATGTTGGCCCAACTGTCAGCCCTGACATTTTGGTACATGTCCTTCCTCTGCTGTATGTCCCCAGCATCTTCCCCTGTCATGATCATTGGGAATCTCCATAGAAGCCAGTGACTTCTAAAAAAAAAATGTATTCCTCTTCTAGGTTACTAATGGAGCTCAAGATAAACATGACTGTGGGGTGTGTTTGCTTTGTCAGTCTGCCCAAGATCCAGTGTTATCTTGGGTGTTGGTTATCTGCAGTTAGGGACTTGCAGGCACACAGCTTCTGCTGTGGTGTTGAGCTTGGACCCCTTTCTCTGGGAGCCCAATATTGGGTTTCTTTGCATGATACATGATTATACATTTTCTTGGTGTAGCTATTTGTGATCCTTGACCCTGGACTCTGAAGCTTTCTAAATGTTAAAAGCATATTCCAGGCCCCATCAGTTAATGCATAGCAAACTAAGTGGGGTTATCCCCAGGCAGAAGAAGCCTGCATTTCTCTCCTAAAGAACAAGAAATGCTATCAGGTCTAGCCATACTTAAGTTTAATTCTTAAACTGATAGTGATTTTTAAGACTTTTAATATTAAATAAATAGGCTTTTAATATTCTTTGAAGAGAAACAATAAATTTGATGTATGCACAATAAAAAAACCATAGACCATTCTTCACACATGGGCTCTTAAGCTGTCTCCATCAGAGGTGATGGGCTTCATTGAATTATGCATTCTGTTTCACCTGGTTCTCCTTGTGTCCAAGTCAACAAATAAAGTGAATAAGTATTTATTAAACACATACCATACACTAGACACTGTGTGAAGCACTAGAAACACAAAGAAAGGTTAAAAAAAAAAAAGCCAGCCTTGCTTATAAGATCCTCATGGTGGGGAACAACGTGCAAACTTCTATGTACAAACAAGATACACACAAGATAAAGTGTAGGCAACCTCAGGGAAGGCACGAAGATTAAGAAGGATTGAGTCTTGTAGACAGTGTGACTGTACCTGTGAATAAGAGCAGAGATGAGGAGAGAGAGAGTTCAGGCATGGGGGACTGTCAGTGAAAATGCTTGGAGTCTGGAGTGTGCAAGGAACAGCAGTGAGGCTAGTATCAGTGGCTTGTAAGAGTATGTGGAGAGGTTTGAGGCATGGGAGTGTATAAAATGTAAGAATACTGGAAAGGTGGGGTAGGGTCAGGTAAATGAAAGATTTTAAAAGCTAAACAGGATTTTATATTTGATTCTGGAGGCAGTAGGGAGTTACTGGAGTTTCCTCAATAGAGGAGTGACACAGTTGAGACCTGTACTTTAGGAAGATCCAGACTGACAACATAATTGGACAATTTGACTGATGTTAGGTACTCTGGTTGGGAAAGACAAATGCAAAAACTTTTAGCACAGGGTATCACTAAGAGATATTAAAAAGCTTTATTGCTATCTATTTATTATATTAATGAACTCTCTCCTTAAATGTTAAGTCTACAGCTACAGATGACCCAAATATCTTTCATAGGAGAAATGCAGGTTTTGTATGAACTCCTTCTTTGTCAGTAGGTATGAAGGTAACAGTCAGTTCAACAAATTAAAACACCGACTATGCAAGACACTGGGGATATAAACATTTTTCTAAAGGACATTGATCATTTTGATCTGATTTTTTTTTTATGTCAATCCTCATGAAGTCCAATCAATGTCAGGAAATAACATCTGTTGGCTTTATTTTTTTGGAGAGGGGAGGGCAGGGCATTTGGGGTTAAGTGACTTGCCCAAGGTCACTCAGCTATTAAGTGCTAAGTGTCTGAGGACAGATTTGAACTCATGTCCTCCTGACTCCAGGCCAGTGCTTTATTCACTGTGCCACCTAACTGCCCCTATTGGCTTATTTTTAATGTTAGACCAAAAAGGTAGGAAAGAGAAGACCTTCATTTAAGCACTCAGCTAATGCTTATAAAGTTCCTCCCATCTTAATTTTACTACCCTTTGATTTAATATAGTAAAATATGTACAGATTACTAGTATGCACTTCATACTATTCTAGTCACTATTACAGTTAAGGAGATTGAAATGGAAGACATAATCTCTACCCTCAAGGAACTTATAGTCCAGGTGTGGGAGGAAAGAAGATGTATCCATGAGAAAGACAAATTATATAATAATACTTGGTCAGATACAATAAAAAGTTTGAATATCACTAAGTGCCAAAATGTAAGAAGACAGAGGGGTTTTAGGAGAACTTGAGTAAAAGATTGGAGTGGTTTTAGAAGACTCTGGGAGCCCAAGCAACAGGGCCAAGAGAAAACATCACAGAGGAGCCTTCAAGAGCCAAAATGTCCTGGCAATGTACTTGCTAGGTGCAGTGAGGAGATTGGGGTGACTGGATGAGAAGGTGAATATAGAGGTGATTGGAGAATTGACAACGGCCCAGGCCATGGTACTTGTTGAGGAGTGTGACCCTCATGCTGCAGTCAAAAAAATGCCATTCAAGGTTCTTGAGCATGCAGATAGTATATAGAAAGTTATTTTGGCAGTGTTGGCATGGCCGGCATGCCCAGGTTTCTTGTATAGCAGATCCTTTGCTTAAGGACCAGTGAAAACTTGCCCCTGCCAAGCCCAGAAAAGTCCCTGATTTGAATAGATAGGAATTTGAAGCTGGAGAGCAGTATGCAAAGATTGTAGGAGAATTGATGGTAAAAAAGAGGAACACAGCACAAAGCAGCAGAAGAATGTCAGAGCTGGATGGCTCCTTGGAACCCAGCATGTTAGAGCATTGAATATAGAATGATAGGATAAGGAGGAGACATTCAAAGCCATCAATTCCAGTCTCTCATTTTGACAGATGAGAAACCTGAGTTGGGACAGTGACTTGCCTAAGGTCATATATGCTTGTATGGGGCAGAGCCCAGTCTAAAACAGAATCTCAGAGACCATTTAATGAATCTGGGTCTCACTGCAGCACTGCCAATAAGTGGTCATCCAGTCTGTTTGAAAACCTCCAGTGAGGTGAACATTTCTACTTCAGGGGAATTTCCTGTGGAAGTTCCCCAACATTGTTCCTTGTTCTGCCCTGTGGACCCCCAAAAGAACAAGTCTCCTTAATTAATGTGTCTTACTCATGATAAGATGGCATTTTAAAATACTTGAACAAGGTTTTTGTGTAATTCCCTGTATTATCTTTTCCAGGTCAGATAGAGCCATATTTTCTTTTTTTTTGTTTGTTTTTTGTTTGTATGTTTTTTGGAGGGCAACTCCTTCCTGACTCCAGGGCCAGTGCTCCATTCACTTCGCCACCTAGCCTGCCCCACCATATTTTCTTCCTCAAGTAATCCTCTTGTGTCATGGTTTCTAGTTCCTGTTCCCTCTCCCCATGGTAGCTGACCTCTGCTGAATAGGTTTTAGATTGTCAGATTCTTTTTTTTTTTTGAGGGGAAGAGAAGGCATTTGAGGTCGCACTTGAACTCAGGGTCCTCCTGACTCCAGGTCTGGTTCTCTATTCACTGTACCACCTAGCTGCCCCCAGAGTTCTTTCTAAAGGGCATTTAGGGGTCGGCTAGGTGGCACAGTGAATAGAGCACCAGCCATGGAGTCAGGAGGACCTGACTTCAAATTTGGCCTCAGGCACTTACTAGCCTTGTGATCTTAGGTAAGCCACTTAACCCCAATTGCCCTGCCTTCCCCCCTCCAAAAAAAAAAGCAAAAAAATAAAAATAAAGGGCATTTAGAAGTGGACTGAAGATAATAATAGACCATCACCTCCTTCCTTCTGGATTATGCCTGTTTTAATATCATTCAGTATTGCATTGCTTTATCCTGCCACAATATTACACAAGTCTTGTCTTCCAGTTCTTTATTCTTTTCACTTTGTCTCACAAAGTAGCTTGGCTGTGTGAACCATGAGGCTAGGCTGAAGGAGCCTCAACCCTCAGTCAACATTTAATAATAAAAGCTACTGATTATTCACATCTGATTCACCCTTAGGAAATATCCTAGTCCGGTCTGGCTTCTCTCTAGTAGGCAGCTTCCGGACCCCTCCCCCCCACTCTCAGTGGGTGTGTGCACAAGGAATGCAGACTCATTTTAATATTAGACTGAGCCAGACGCAATTAGCAAGGTAAATTGGCTGCTGCTGCTAGAGAAAAAATTAAAAATCATAATGCAAACCAATGCAAGTTGAAATGTTTTTTTGGGGGTGAACCACACCATGATTTCCTAAGGTTTGTAAGAGGGATTTTAAATATATTGTTTTAAGTACTATTTTTTTTTAAACCCCCAAGTTCATTGTGCATGGCAAAATGTTTTCCTAGAAGGGATCACAGGGGTCAGTGTTGTCCATTCATTTCTTTGCCCTGAAGCTGCATTGTGTCTCCGAGCTTCTAGACTTGACATTGTCACTGACTTGGATCAGGGATTGGGGAGCAATGGAAAGGATGGCAGCAGGAATGATGACTTAAAAGCCAGGGCTATAACCTTGGCTGGCAACATATTTCTTTGAGGAAATCCAATTTATAGGGAGCTGAGAGTACTCACAACATGTAGTAGGTGTTAGCACCTAGTTAGCAAGAATTAGTCAAGTTAAAAAGCCATCAGATGGCCTATTTCCTCCCTTTTCTCTCTCCCCTCCCCATGTACCCCAGTTCCTTCTTCCTAGGCAGACTGATCTGCTTTCCACTTTCAGCATCTTTAAGGTGTTAATACTGGCAGTGAGCATTTGTTACCATTTACCCAGGCCCAGCTCGAGATACCCCCACTTAGAAAAGTTGCTAGGTATGTGTCTACTTAAAGCTTTGCCTGCTAGCAAACCTACTAGATAGATTTGACAGAGCTGGTATAAGTCAAATTAAGAAGGAAAAAAATTACCATTAGCATCAGTCTCCTATATACCACATAGCTCATTATTGCTTACTCTGAATAATTTCTTCACTACCTTACAGAACTTTGGAATTTTATTTGCTGAGTATAAAATATGCAGAAATGCATGAATAGTCTTAAGGCTCAGTACCTTAAACTAATATAGTATGAGCCTTTTTTCTCTTATTTTTTTTTTGAAAAACCATGATTGAAGTCAAATTAACATATTTACCTTCAGTGCTCCCTTGGGGAGCATTAGGGAATTCAAGAGGTGAATCAGAGTCGGTACTTTGGTTCACCAGAGCTGAGGCAGGATTTCATTTCTCAATAAGTAACTAAGCAAACACTCGACTCCCTTTTGATTTAAGGATCCATTTTCCTTTCCAGGGAAGTCTTTAGATGCTCCTCAACAGATGGCAGTACTATCTTGGTCCCCAGGTTCCCATCGCTGCTGGCAGGGCTGAGCTCCTAGGGAATTTCTCAGTGCTGTTTTAGCCAAATGTGGGGAAATAATCTTTAAAAGAGCATAACTTCTCAAGACCAAATCTCACAGGGTAACAGTATTGGCTTTTGTTCTCATGGTGGTTACAGCTTCTCTCCTAAATCATCAGTAGTCACATAGAAGAAATGAATGTTGCTTTAAAATTAGGGGTTCGTGGGACAGGAGAGCATTTGAAATGTCCCCTGGAGGTCAGAACTCCCAGGTTATGCCGGTTCAGGTTTACATTTTTTTTTTTTTATTTAAGCAATCAGGGTTAAGTAACTTGCTCAAGGTTACACGGCCAGTTATTTCTGGGTGGGGTGCTGAGTGTCTGAGCCCGGGATTCCAGGGATATCTCCAGGTCGTCCCAACACTGGAACCAGTGCTCTTACTCGCTGAGCCACCTGGCCGCCCCAGGTTTACATTTCTGAGCCACTGAGGACCTTTATTATTATTTTCATAATTATTATTGTCATTTATTTGCTAGCAGTTATGTAGTGCTTTAAGACTTGCAAAATATTTCACAAATATTGTCGTATTTTAATTTGCTAGCAACTTTGGAAGGTAGGCGTTATAATCCCCAATTTACAGAAGTCGAGGCAGGCAAATTAAGGTACTTGTCTAGGGTCACAGTGCTCCAAGACAAGATATATAACTAATAAAGAAATAATAAGGAAATGTAATGACCTTGATAATGTCATAAAACTCAAAATCTTGCTACACTTAGTCTCAAGCAGAGTAGAATCAGGAATTCTCCTGATGGTTTTGTGGTGTGTAGAGTACACTAGATCCTCAAGGATTTTGTCACAAAAATTTAGCCTTCTAAGAGCTGCTTTAGCCTTTCAACAGGTATGCATTGGTTGGAACTCACAAAAACAAACCTTTGCAAAATTATGGATGTCTATTTAAGGAAAAGTTGTGTCAAAGATCTCATGGGATGGTTGAACCCAAGAAGATTAGTTGGCAGAAGATTTGTTGAACTTCCCTCTCACCATTCTGAGTGTTGGCCCCTAACTTTCTATTTGTGGTGGCAACAGCAGTACTGAGGAGGAAATCCCTATTTATTTTCTTAGTCTTTAAGACTCTTCTCTCAACCTGTATAAAAGCAGTCCTGTACCACCTAGCTCTGAAAGTTTGGAAAGTGTATACCAGTTCTTGATATAATTACCAACATTTTTTATATACCATTTTAAGGTTATTTCATTTGATCCTCCCTACAACACTGGGAGGCAGATGGAATTATTTCCATTTCAAAGATAAGGAAACAAGCTTATAGAAGTTAAGTGACTTGCACAGGGGTCACACAGCTAATGTCTGAAGCAGGATTTGATCTTGGGTCTCCCCACATTCACTCTATGGATTGTACCTTCCAAGCTGCTATATGGTTATGAAGCTATGAGTGCCTTTGAACCAGTACAAGAGAATCCTGTGAAGACTATTTCATTTCTTCCTCTACATTAAACAATAAGGTATTTGGACAAAAAAGATCACCAAGAGGTTGAGGCCTTGGATGGCAACCAGAATGGACCAAAGGAGCAATTCCAGGCTACTTCACCTTTTCCTCCAAATGCTAGATAGCTCATTTTCTCCAATCTTTGGAAATAGGCTCCAACAAGTATTCCTTTGTGTTTCTCTTGAAAGAGTTTTAGAGGTGGAGATAGAAAATCTAGCTTCTAATCAGGTCTCCAACACATAAGTTTTATGCCTATAAAATTAAGTTATTTCTTCTTCCCTTGCCACAGCTTCCCCACTGGCAAAAATGGACCTAATACTATCTAAATCATAGGATGATTTGCAACCTTTTGAAAGCCCTCTAGAAATAAGAGGTGTGGCTTCTTAAGAGAGGGAGGGGCTATCGGGGTTGATGAGTGGGGAAAGATTACTATGTGAACACAATAGTTGAGTGCTGCTGGCTCTATGCCTCACGAGTATTTTAGAGGCTACTAAGTTGATGCAAAATTTCCTGAATTTCACAATGACAGTGGTTTTAGCTATAACTGGTCACGAAAACCATGCATTGCTTCGTATTTTCTCTGTCCCTTTTTGCCTGTTCTTTTAGTGCCTTTAAAGGGACAGCAAAACCTTTAAAAATTTTTCTTCTGGTTTTTGAAGAGCTGGAAGGTCCCAAAGTTTTGCATTGCCACCTCCTACACAAACCTCCCCAGAAGCAAGCTGTTAGCATCTCCAACTGTTCATTCATGTGTGGCCTCAGAAATACAGGCGTCACTGAAGCCCTTCCCCTGTCATCCCTTTTTGAACAGTCTTAGCAAGTCATAGACATCTTCCTGGTTGTTATTATTCTTCCCTTAAGGATGCACATGCTCTTCCAGATTAAGCTGGAAGGCACCTTGTAGGTCATGTAGAGCAACCACCTCATTTTCTTAGTGAAGAAACCAAGACCCAGAAAAGTTAAATAATTCACCTCAGCTCATACAGGTAGTCAGTAGCAGAATCAGGATCTAACTGAAGTCTCTCCCATTATTACGACAATACCTATTTTTTGTGGTAAGATGGGGTGCCCCAGAAGGAGAATCAGAGAGGTTAGAGAATGTTTTACTTTTCTTGTTAGTGAACTAAAAGAATTGCAGACTTGTCCTTTAGCATAGAAAAATTATCGATTGACTTGTTTTCTGTCTGAAAGTATATGTTGCTTTGGTTTTTTGTTTTTGCTTTTTTTTTGGAGGGCAATTGGGTTTAAGTAACTTGCCCAAGGTCACATGGCTGGGTTTTTTTGTTTGTATGGGTTAAGTGTCTGAGACCAGATCAGAACTCAGGTCCTCCTGACTCCAGGGCCAGCATTCTACTCACCGCACCACCACCACTCACTGCACCACTACATGCACTGAAAGTATATGTTTTTTATAGTGAATATTTAGAAGTTATTTCTCTTTGTTTGCCAAAGACTTAAAAAGGTGACAGGAAAAACTAGAGTAATTATCTAGACAAGAACGCCATTAAATTGTAGAGAGGTTTAGTTCAGTCTAGCAAAAGGTGTGTGTTCTCTCTGTTCTGGTGATCTGTTCTGACTAGCTTTGCCATTCATTTGCATGGGGGTGTGGAGCTGGAGAATCCTGAGATTTCAATTCCTTGGTTTAAATTGTAAAAAAAAAAAAAAGAAGTTTTAAAAGGCTCTTATGTAGCACAGTGATTACTGGTCTTACAGTCAGATAGACGTGAGTTCAAAGAAAGCCTTAGAAACTAGCTGAGTGACCCTAGGCAAGTCATTTAACCTCATTGTGACTCAGTTTCCTCAACTGTAAAATGGGAATAATAATAATCCCTATCATAGGGTTTTTGTTAGGGTTGAGTAAGATTGTAATTGTAAAGCACTTAAACACAGTACCTGGAAAATAATAGACACTGAATAAATTCTTTCCTTCTTCCTTACAATGTAGGGAAGAGCTGTCCTTTTTTAAGGGCCTTCAGTCCCCTGTGCAAGGTAGGTCCACCCTAAAGTGTACTGTCTTGGTATCATGTTTGATTCTTTGTAACATCACTTTGGTAAAACCTCTACAGTCTGGAACCACCCAGTGTATCTTACTTCCCCATACACCTTAATTTCCAGTATGTCCCCCTTGATCAAGCAAGACCCATCTCCCGACTACCTCACCTCACTTTCCACCCCACCTCCACTTATAGATATAGGCTCTGTGTGTGTGTGTGTGTGTGTGTGTGTGTGTGTGTGTGTGTGTGTGTGTAGAAAGGAAGACAGCTTTAGAAACTGTCTGAGTGACTCTAGGAGTGAAAACAGTATTCTTTTTGTTTATTATTTTTGTCCCTGCTTTACACCCTACTTTTAATCCAGGGAAATTTGATGTAAGGTGTGTCCACCTTTGACCCCTTCCAAATAGGCTGTGGTTATTGAAACATCAGAAGGATTTGGCTATCAATCTGGTTCTACTTTTAGGGCCTTGGGGGTTCCTAGGATAACTCTGAAATGCTCTAGGTGTTTTTGCTAGAACCAATGCTGCCATCTTAGCCCCTTGCACCTTGGTTCATCTTGCTGAGGACTGGTGCTGTTTAAATTGCCAATGAGATTTGAACATTTAATGTTTTTCAAAGACCAGCATAAAAACACACACCATCAAAAACGTCCCCTTTTCTCTCTCCCTTCTTCCTTCCCTCCCTAAATATAATAGCAAATATAGATAGTTGTTGTAAATTCCCCGTTCTGTTTGCCAGTGGCTTACCAGTAGTTGGTAAAAAAGCCGTCTAATGCCATACTCATCACTCTGAAAACAGTCCTAACCTTTCAATCTTAGGTTCCTTCAAGCCATGGATTCCTGATTAATTTCTAGCTAGACCCATTTCCTAACTGCCTTCCCCCCTTCTCACCACTTAAGCATTAGCCCAGCAGGGTTATATTATAGATGAAATTCTCCCCACCTTAATTTTTGTTGCAACTGTAATAGTATTTGAAGTATATGCATACATATGAAAGGGTAAGAATAATTTAGTGATTTGGACAAAAACTGCCCCTATCCTTATCTTCTGCTTCCTTTTCTCTGTTTCTGGGAAGCACTGGAAAGAGTACTAGCTTGGGACTTGTTAGAGTCAACATCCATATAGTATACGTAGTGGGATCATTCCTATTCCTTATTATGTGTGTGACCTTGGGTGAATTCCTAACTACTCTGGCTTCCATTTCCATATCTATAAAATACAGGGTTTGGATTGGAGAACTATACTGTGTAGTATCTTATGTTACTCATACACTGTATCCCAAGGGAGGCTGTATAGAATTTTCTTTTTTTTTTTTTTCTAAGAGCAATTGGGGTTGACTTGCCCAAGGTCACATGGTTAGTTTTGTGTTATGTGTCTGAGGCCAGACTCAGGTCCTCCTGGCTCCAGGCCCATTCATTGCACCACCTAGCCACCCTTAGAATTTTCTAGAGAAGAGACAACCCTCAAAAGCCTCTTAGAATCATAGAACCCAAAGGCTGAAAGGAACCTTGGCCCAGACAAAGTTGAGGATGGAATATTAGTGCTCAGACAGACCATCTAGTAGAATCTCCATTACATGTCTATAACCCATTTAGAGCTAGGAAGGAAGGACCTCAGTAGTTATGGAGTCCAGTAGTTTTGACAAATTACGTTTTTTGTGTAAAATTAGTAATTTCTATAAACATGAGGAAAATGAAACTCAGAAAGTTTTAAGTGACTTGTCCATAATAACTGATTTAAGTCTTCAGTTATTAATTATAACTTAAAGTTAGAAGAGTTTGAATTTGAACCCAAGTCACAGGTAGACTTGAGTTGGACGTTTTGTGGTGCAATAAATAGAATGAACATTGGCTTGAAATTCTTTAAATCCTGCTTTTTGTTCTGATTGGATCTCTAGCTCACTATGTAACGGGGGAGGGGGGGTGGCAGCAAATGACAAAATAACAAAAATGAAGATGACTAATTTCTCTTTTTAATGTTTACGAGGCATGTTCCTTATAACAACCCTGTGAGATAGGCAATAAAATAATCATCTACATTTTACGGATGAACAAACAGAGGCATGAAGCTATGACAGGCCTTATTCAAGATTGCATGGGGATTGTAAGTAATGGAATTAAGAATTTTGAATCCAGGCCTTCTGATTTGAAGTCCAGTGTTCTTTTCTAGTACACAAATACCAGACTTATCATCTATGGACAACCTCATATTTTGCCTCTTTAATATGAAGGAATCAAAATGGACAAGCTCTAAGGGCCTTTCTATCCAGAAAGTGTTAACATTCCATGGTCTTATGACTGGGTGCATCTCAAGGGAATTATTAATCCAAATAAGTTTTCCCTGTAATTAAAACCAAATGTTAAAAAGTTTATGGCAGGGGTGGCCAGGCAGCACAACGAGTAAGAGTGCTGGCCCCAGTGTCAGGATGACCTGGGGATCGAATCCGGGCTCAGATACTTAGCACCACATCCAGAAATAACTGGCCATGTAACCTTGAGCAAGATACTTAACCCCAATTGCTTAAAAAAAAAAAGTTTATGGCATTTAACGTTGTCTGGTTTTATTTTAGCAAACATTTAGGATTTCATAAAGGTTTCATAAGTGCCATATACATGACTATTGAGTGCTGTGTAGACTCTGTAACTCATGTAGACTCTGATGTCGAGTTCATTTTGTATTTTGGGTAATTTTGCAGATCTAGGAATTAAGCTGCCTTTGTTTTCTTCTGAAACATCAGAAAAGTTTGACCTCTGAGAAATCCTTTGATGTTATTAACCAGAAAGCTTTAAAATTGTCTAGCTGAAGGGATTTTTTTCCTTAGTGCTTTTCTCCCCTTTCGTTTCTCTCATAACTGACCTGTCTTGCTTTTTAAACTTGCAGCCACCTAGAAGGACCTCTCTTATCTTCATGGTTAGGTTTCATCAATCTGCTCCTTACAAACCATAGGAGCAAAGCCATTCCCCCTTCTTAGTCCTCAGTTGTTTCTTACCTTCTTTTGAAAGTCACCCCTGCCTTGTTCACTCTGAGCTCAGGGCCCCATCTCCTCTACCAGCTTATT
Source organism: Petaurus breviceps papuanus (assembly GCF_028583685.1). Lineage (NCBI taxonomy): Eukaryota > Metazoa > Chordata > Mammalia > Diprotodontia > Petauridae > Petaurus > Petaurus breviceps. The sequence continues at coordinate 476,605 of NW_027187234.1, forward strand.
GTCCCTCACTGCCTCTGGTTATAGTTATTCTTCCTTTTTCTCACAGATGCTGCTTTCTGAGTCACTTGGACCTGAATGGGAGTGTTTAACTTGGAGAAAAGCCTTATTTTTTTGAGAGGGAGTACAGAATATCTGTCTTCAGGTATTTGAAGGGCTTTCATTATTAGGAAGAGGGATTAGATGTGTTCACTTTGGCTTCAGAAGGCAGAATTAGCAGCAGTGAGTGAAAGTTTGAGAGGTAGATTCAAGCTTGATAGAAGGAAAACCTTCAGAATATTAGAACAAAGCAAAAGTGGGATGGGATGCTTTGGAGTAGTTGGGGTTGAGTTTCCTCATCTTTCTCTGTCTCTCTCTGAATCATTTGATCTCTTCAAGCCAAGACTTGATAACTTCTTTTCATGGATTCTAGATGAGATTCTTGTTTGGTATGAATGAAATGGTCTACTTAACCTCCGAGATGCTCTTCTCACTGAGATTTTGAAAAATGTAATTGCTTCTACCATTCCTTTGGCATTGAGTATCCCCAGCTCTTGTATTCCCGGTTTTCTCTCCTATGTCTCTTCATCTTTTGTTATTGTTCAGTCCTGTCCGACTTTTTTTTAACCCCAGTTGGGGTTCTCTTTGCAAAGATACTGGAGTGTTTTGTCAATTGCTTCTCTAGCTCATTTTAGAGGTGAGGAGACTGAGTTAAATAGGGTTATGTGACTTACCCCAGGTCCTACAGCTAGGAAGTATCTGAGGGCAGATTTGAACTTTTGTCTTCCTGACCCTGGGTCTACAGTCCTACCCCCTCTACTACCTAGCTGTCCGGTTAGAGATTTACTTGAGGTCAGATCCTACATTTTGTCCATCTATATGTCCCAGCATATAGTATATATATGCTATAGCATATATATTACAGTAGTGTATTCCTCATAGTAGATGTTAGTTAGTTTATTCATTTCCCTCTTTGCAAAGCTTAACCTGTCTTTCTGGGACTAATCTAGGACATGGCTTAGGAGACAAGGAGTTGCTCTGGGTGTCTCCTCAGAACTGGAAAAGTATGAGGTTTCTTTACTGTGTATGTGTATATATCCACCTTCACAAGTAGGGTGAGGTAAAGAATAGCTTACCTTGTCTTGAGACTAAAAGTGCCATTTATCCTTTTAAGAGCCCAGAATCATCACACGTTGTACAAAGAGCAAGAGAAATAAGAATAGATCACTGACTGCTATGTGGAAGAATGATGTCCCCCTAACCATGTTAAAGGCCTACTTGGTACAAGCACATTTTACCCGTCTCCTGATGCTGTTAATAATATGCATTCAAGAGCCATAAAATTTTTGTATTTGTATTTACGTCTTTATTTTTCATATTGGTAATTACCTTTTATGGTCTTTGGCTCAAATGCAGGCCCTGATTCCCAGCCTGTCTGCATGCATACAGTCAGTACTTGTAATCCAGAAGTGAATCAAAGCAACTTTTTTCTTTTAAAAAAAAAAAAGAAAAAGAAAAAAAAATCCTTTTACAAAACAAGATTCTCTCCGTGTTGCAAAAGAGCTTTGGGGAAATCTGGGTTTTGTGGTTAAGAATCTTACACTGAAGCACAAGGAAAATTATGTGTAGCTTTTATTTGGCCCAAAGGATTCTTACTACATTATCCGTATTTCCTTTAATTTGTGGGATTTCTAGTAAATGGGCTTAAAAATAGGTCTGGGCAAGATGCCAGGGTACATACGGACAGCAGAAAAAGCCCTGCATTTCCCCGGAGCAGTTTGCTTTCACTTGGCCTTAAATGCAGATTATATTAACCAGAGTTGGGGTACAGGGAGCAAGCCCACCTTGTCTCTGCAGCCCCCAGGAGGGAAGTGTGATTCCAGGTCAGTTCTTCCTGACAGCTCCTAAAGTTAGAGAGGACGAGCAGCTGCCAGAAACTTGCTTCTGTTCTGGATAAAACGGAGCCGATTTTTAATCTTTGCTGCAATGAGAAGGGGGTGGGGGGAAGATGGTGAGAGTGGGGAGAGTAGGAAAGCAAATGGAGGATGTTGTGGGCTGAACAATGTGCAGTTAGTCCTTGTGGCCACCGGGCTTATGAGGTCTGGGGGTCTGGAATTGCTGCTTCAGAAGGAAAGCTGGTGAGAGTAATACAGTGAAATGATGATTATTTCTCTGTCTCTGTGGCCAAGCTGTAGGCTGGCTCAGCCCACTGCATGATCTCTCCCTGGTGATCTGGCCAGAAGGCATCACCATTGCTGTCCTTCTAGTGATAAGTTTAGTGATAAGTTAGTTTACTTGGTCCTAATTTCATTCTTGGAACCCTGGCAAAGTTGAGGCCTGAAAAGGATGTGGTAAACACATGGTGGGGTGTGGAGTGGGGGTGGGCCTGAATAGGGGAGTCAATGATTACAAGAAGAAAATGGTCAAAAGTGGGTCCTAATAGTAAGCCTGATTCTTTTTTTTGGGAGGGGGGCAGGGGGGCGTCCTACTACTAGCCAGTAGGAACATACTGCTTCCCTGGGATCAGGAAGAAAGAATTTGCTGACATTTTGAGGTTTCCTCATATCTAAGAAGCTCAGCAATTCTGAGCTTGACATAGGTCATTTCGGTCCCTTTCTTATTTCCCGAATGGCCCCCTCTTCACCCCATTTGGCAGGATGGCCATGTTAGCCATATTGTTGGCAAACCAAATCCCCATCCCCATCCCATCTTAGGCTCTAAAAAAGGGTGGTTGTGGCCAGCCTTGTGTCAGAAGGGAAAAATGTTATTCACGTTGAGGTCAACCTCTCACCAGCCTACAGATCAGGGCTGTGGAATGAGGGCAAAAAGTTCATGGTGAATGTTTCATTGGTGAATGAATCTAATCTAGAATCTTGTAACATGGGAGGAGTCCCGTCTTCAACCTCCCCCTCAAAAAAAATAGTGTGCTTCATGTATAACCTATATCAAATAACTTGCCATCTCAGAGAGCAGGGAGGTGAAGCAGGGAAGGAGGAATTTGGAACTCAATTTTAAAACAATGTGTAAAATTGTCCTTACACATAATTGGCGAAAAATAAAAATATTAAGCTAAAAAATAAAAATTGATGTGCCAGGGGTCTCTTCAATGGACTAGGATATTGACTAGACAGTGGTCCTTTCTAACTCAAAAATTGTGAGCCTTTAGAATGGTATGAAAATTCCTTTGTTTCAGGTTCTAGGAGTTCTTCAATGAAGCAAATAGTACAGAATACATACTCTTTATTTCATCATTGTATAGTTAGGATAGTTGGTACAAAAAGGCCCAGATTGTTCATTATCTTAGCAAACATTGAGTGCTTCCTGTGTGCATTATTTGGCACACGATAGGCACTTAATAAATGCTCCTTCCTTCCCCCCCCCCAATATACTAGAGGGTAGGGATACAGAGACAAAAATGAAAACAAAGCCTGTTCCCAGGGACATGGGTGACGTGCACACAGATAAGTAATTTAAAAGTTCTTTGTGCAAAGGAAAAGGATAGCACTAATAACTAGGTGGCCATTGGAAAGGCTTCCTTCCTGCAGCTGGTGGCACCTGAACTGAGACTTGAAGGAATCCAGGCATTCTGAGAGAATCCTAGTCACAGATACGGGGAGATGGCTGAAGCAGGCCATTTTGTTGGAATGTAGACCACATGAGGATGTGTGATGTGAAATCAGTCTGGGCAGGGAGGTTCAATGTTGTAAAAGGCTTGAATTCAATGCCATACTGAGGAATTTGTGTTTTATCCTAGAAGAGGATAGGATCCACTGTGCTTGAAGTGGACACCCCTTCCCCACACCTGGACAATTCCAGTGATAAGAGAATGTTTGGGATCAGATTTGAATTTGGATCTTGTGACTCTTATGTCCACCAACTACTACCATTCATTCTATCCTCCTGTCTCTACTTACTATTACTATTGTTCCCATTATATTTTAAAATATTTTTTCCCCAATTACGTGTAAAACCAATTTTTAACATACATTTATTTAAATTTTTTTTTCCTTTTTGGAGAGAAGGCAGGGCAATTGGGGTATGTGACTTGCCCAAGTTCACACAGCTAGTAAGTGCTAAGTGCATAGTGTAGGACCCAGGCCCAATACTAAGCACTTTGTAAATTTTGTTTCATCTTTACTATAATACAAGGAGAGGTAGTTACTGTTGTCTCCATTTTACCTTGGAGCAAACTGAGACAAACAAGTTAAATGACTTGCCTGGGGTTACACACTGAGTAAGTATTTGAGGTTGGATTTGAACTCTTCTACTCCAGGCTTGGTGTTCTATTCATGGTGTCAACCTTGGGGGAGGTGGAATGAATCCTCAAGGTGCCCCCATAAAAATGTTAAAAGGGCTGCAGAAAGCTTGAAACAGCTCAAATAGCTGGTTGGGAAAGGCATTGCCCAGTGGTTAAATGAATTTGGTTTTGATGTTGTGAGTGCAACCTGAAACTGGAGAAGAGACTTATTATTTATTTAAAATCTAGGAGACTTAAAAAAAAAACACAAACAAACAATCTAAGAGCCTCTGAGTAGCGCACAAAATAACGTGGTTATTAAAAACATCGCCACCACCTTTCTTTCTGTACGAGGGGCCTCTTAAAGGTAAAGCTCTGTTTTTGTGTTTGTTTTTTAAGCATGTAAAGGGAAGAACATCTCTAGGGGAGTGAGACCTGGATTTGAATCTTACTTTTTTGCTTACTTAGTTATGTGACTTTCAACAACTTACTCCCCTTTCTAGCCATCAGTTTTCTCTTCTGTAAAATGACATTTGTTAGATTAGACAAGGGTTGGGTGTTTTGGGGGGTTTTTTTGAGTCATGGACCCCTTTGAATCCTATGCACCTCTTTTCAAAATGTTTTTAAATGTGTAAAATAAAACACAATATTAAAAAATTAATTGAAGTGCAATTATAAATATTTCTTTGTTACGTTTAGCAAGCCATGGTTAAGAATCTCTCACCCATTTGGTCTCTTTGGTCTTAAAATACAGGATACTAAGCTCCTTTGTTTCCTTTCTCAGAATAAAATATGTGAGCTGAATGTCTCAGTAGAAATCACTGATTTTACAGATGGGGAAATCAAGGCCTAAATGGAAAAGCGGCCCACCCAACTCAAGAGTATTGATAACAGAGCCAAGGATATATAGAATAATTCACCCAGTACTATTTCAACTGTTTCAATATTTCAACTATTTCAATTTAATGCATAGGAATTACTATTTGTAAAACACCTCAGGCACACTAATTTCACAGTGACAAGGTAAGAAATAGACCGGTCCATTTTCAGCTATAACTTCAGGTGTGTCCAATTTCTCTTCTGGGCAGGTAGGTGGTGTAGTCACTGGGTTAAAAACTCAGATGGAAATGGGGCCACTAAACTGGACAGAAGGGTATATGCTGACTGCTTATTGACTTAGTTTTAAAATGTAATATTTGTTTTATTGTATTTTATTAGTTTAAATATTTACTAGTTGCATTTGTGATTCATGTAGTAGCTAAGAATGCTGAGGGCCTCATGAAGGCCATGTAGTTGACATGTTTAGCACAGTGAGTGTTGGATTTGGAGTCAGGAAGACCCGAGTTCAAATCCTGCTTCCAACACTTTCCTAGCTGTATTATTCTGGCCAAGGCAATCTGTTGTGGTTGTTAAGTCATTTCAATCTTGTCCAACTCTTCATGACTCCATTTGGGTTTTTTGTGCTGAAGATACTAGAGTGGTTTCCCATTTCCTTCTCTAGCTCATTTTGCAGGTGAGGAAACCGAGGCATACAGGGTTAAATGACTTAATCAGAGTCACACAGCTAGTAAATGTCTGAGACCATATTTGAACTCAAATCCTCTTCCAGGTCAAATTTGAATTCAGGTTTTTCTGACTTCAGGGCTGGCTCTCTATTGCATCGCTCCACTAGCATTTAATGCCTACTGTTGTCCCAGACACAGTAAGTGATGGGAGTACAAAGAAAGACAGAAGATAGTCCCTTCTTCCAAGGATCTTAGAGATATTGGGAGAGACAACCCCGAAGCAACTATGTATAAACAAGATATGTACAGGATGGATTGTTGGTGATCAACAGAGGGAAGACACTAGAATTAAAGGACTCTGGGTATAATTTCTTGCAGAAGGTGGAACTTTATGTAGTCTGTTTTTTCATTTATAAAAGGGAGATATCACCTGCTTCACATGCTTGTGGGGAGGGTCAATCAAGATGAAATGTTGAGTGTTTTAAGCTATAGTTGCTGTTAATGAAATTGGAAGAGTAGGTGTCTTCCCTACAAACCAGGGTGTGGTTCAGAACAGATCTCTGGAGGGGGCCCTTGCTTGGTGTGGATGGGGATCAGCTATGTGGTTTCTGGAGAATATCCTTTAGGGACCAGAAAGGAAGTAGAGGTTCTTCTGGGGTTCTGGTAGGGAGTACAAAAGGTTGGCTTAAATTCTTCAGTTGCCCCTGTCCACCAGGGCCACCACCAGGGTGGCCCAGTGGATAGAGTGCTGGACCTGGGGTCAGTGTGAACTCAGACATACTTAGTTGAGTGGCCCAGTTTCTTCATCTGTAAAATCAAGGCTATGATAGCACCTACCTTTCAAGGCTTGTGAGGATCAAATGAAATAATTGTAAAGTGCTTATCACATGCATGGTACATAAGTACTATGTCTGAGGTCAGATTTGAACTCAGGTCCTCCTGACTCCAGGGCCTATGCTTTATTCACTGTGCCACCTAGCCATTCTGAAGAGTCCCTTCCCTCAAGAAACTTTTGAGGGAATAAGTGGGCACCCAATACAAAGTAAATGAGGGGGGAGGGAGGCAGCAATAATCAACTACCCTCTGGAAGGGCTTCCTCCCAGGGGTGACTCTTGAATTGACCTTGAAGGCTTTACCCGCAGGACACTGAAATATTGAGGGAATGACCTGAACTTTTACTTCTGCTATGTTGAAACCTTACTGAACTTATTTATCTCAAAGTAGGAAGCTGTGTATGAAAGGGTGTGCTTCCTCTCCCAACCTGCTCGACCCCACCCTCTCTCTGCAGTTGATCTCAGAAGTTGTTTCCTTGACCTAGGTCATGGGCTAGTGGTGGGGTCTGTCTCCATCCCCATCGGGATCCTGGGATTTTCTCCAACCACTCAATTCAATAGGTCTCCCCCTGTACACCTTCTATTTTCCAGGTCTATTGCCTTGCTGAAATGTCAGAAATATTGGTTAATACTGAAGCCCCAGGTTCAATGGATGCTAGTTGTCATAAGCAAGCCTCTCTTCATATATAGAATAAGGATTTTTGCCCCACTAGGTTTGTTTGCGAGGCTCAAGTTATAGAATGTATACAATGCCATAGTGAAGCTTATTAGATATGTTATCATCATCAGGTATTGGGTTTGCTAGGGGAATAGGACTATTCAGCTATGTGGTTGATTCAGCTGGAATATGTGGAATATTCAGCTGGAAGGTCCATGTAGTCAGGGGTAACCTAGTGTATCATTTTGTGGATGAAAATCTGAAGTCCACAGAGTTTTAAGTGACTTTCCCAAGGTGAGCCACACAGGTAGTAAGCATCAAAGATAGGATTTGAATCCAGGGTCTTTGACTGCCAGAAAGTTATGCTCTTCCCTGTACCAATAATTTGAGGCTAGGAGTGATTTTCCAATGACTTCATCTTTATGAATAGCCTAGCCCATATTGTTGCTTTTTTGGGAGGCTACCTAAAGCTTCAGCAACGTAGTACTCCTTCCTTATCCACCTCTCCTCTTACTTCTTGGCTCCTGCAAATCTTCAGGAAATGGGGTTGACATTGCCCGATGCCCGACTCCCCCCTCCAAGCACAATGCCAGGAGAGGACTGCCCTTCATGGAATGTGAGTTAGCCATGTCTTATGGATTCCTTACTGGAAGGAAGGAGACTAAAATCTCTTCCCCACCCCCCACCCCCATACCCTTTATTTTTTTAATTATTTTTTCTCAATTAGCCTGCATTTAAAGGCTCTCCTTACCCCCTCTCCCCACCCACTCCTAAGAAAAACAAAAACCTGTGTAAGAAAGCGCAGCCAATGAAACCCCCTTTCCTAAACCCCTCCTGTAGTTGTGACTGGTCACTTCTTGCCTCGGCCAGCAGGTGTCAGTGGCGACCTGAGAGCACTGGGGTAGATGAGGGTAAAGGAAGGGGGCTGGGTTGAGTGGAGATCCTGTTGTCTCAGAGGCAGCATTGCAGCAAGGGTTTGCAGCTCTGGTGGATCACCCTCAGCAGCTTGGCTGTTGACCACACAGCTGACTTGGGCCTGGGTTGCTTGTTGACAGCTCAGGGTGGCCAGCAGTCCCCTCTCTCTGCAACTCCTAGTCGCATTCTTTGCAGCCAAAGGTTAGTGGCCAGTGAACGACATTAGCAGGGCTCACTGGTGAAGCCTGCACTTTCTCTGCCCCAGCCCAGTCGGGTGCCGGGGAGTCTGGTTGTATGGCCCCAAGCTACTACTTCTCCTCTGCTGCTGCACAGCCTCTCTGAAACCACATGCATGTGGCTCTGGGGAACATGCTTTGATTCTTCCTCTTACTGTTAACTGGCTTTCTTTTCCCACAAAGCGATTTTCACTGTGCCGGCAGTCGTTTTAATATTGTCTGTATCTTGGATGTGTTGTGATTTACATTTGATTTTTAAGCATAATTAGAAATGCAAGGAAGGCTTTGTGTCTTACCTCTCTGCTTCAACTATTTATGGCAGGCAATGCAAATGAGGAGAACTATGAATATTAAAGATTGGAGTATGTTACAAAGTATCACTGTCTTTAATGAGTTCAGTAATAGGTTCAGGGCTGTGTAGGCATTTTACTGTGAGTTGGATGGGGAAAGTGAGGGAGGTGGTTAGGACATATCTTGTCTCTTTCTAACATTTGGGCCATCACATCTAGAACCTCCTGAGTCCAGCTGGGATGTTTTCAATAGACTAGATCCCCATCCCTTATACATACCCCTTCTTGTAGTTAGAAATCTGCAATGATGGAGCTTTCCTATAGATTAATCCATTTCTCCTTCAGTAGTGGTTGAAGATGGAGGAAGGAGAATTTGAGCGACCTTTCAGGAAGCTGGCTAGGTACACAGAAAAGGAAATTAAGTGACAGGGTGGGGAAACACTGAAGAGAATGTATGTCTCCTCACTCCAACCCTAAAACCAGTTCAAACCAGGAAAAGGCAGATGGAGACACTGAATTTTTTATGCCCTTGTACTTAGCACTTTCAGATCCCTCAGAGCATCATGGGAACCCTGCTTTGGGGAGATCTGGAAAATATCTGGGGTGATTTGGTGAGAACTGGAGTGGGGGTAGAGTAAAAGGGAGAGACTACCCTCGTTTTCATACAGAGCAAGGAAAAGGTTTTTAAGTTATTAAACCGTGCCCAAGGGAGGCAGTCTTTAAGCTTAAGTTATTTAAATTACAAATATGGGTGAGAGAGATTGTCAGCTCTATTCAAAACACTGTTTAAATTCTTTTGAAACATTCTAGAACCATTTTGTAGCAGTGAGATTCACACAAGAGATTCACACACTCCAAAGGACTTGGCCCTTGGTTTGTGCAAATAGCTTTCAGAGCCTCTCCCCAGGCAGCCAAACTGGGGGCTGGGTTTGCTTTTGGTGGGGGACAAGCAGGAACTAGGTCGCTCCTTAGAAGGAAAGTCATACTGTGGGGATGACTGAGGAAGATTGGGGGTGGACGGCAGCTCCTTTTCCTCTTCCTTTGTTAAGTGAGGGTGATAGCTTCTAACATCAAAGGGCTGGGAAACCCACCCAATTCTTCTCCTCTGCCTGCTGTTTTAATTGCTGCTGGTGTTTTTTTATTTGTTGTTTTGTTGTTTTCCTTCCCCCAATGTGAAAGTCACAATATTGAGATTTAAAATATGCAGGTAGGGCATATTTATGGTAAACTTTCACTCACAAAAGCCTGGGCCTCCTGTTCAGGTTAGGTTTCTCCCCTTCCCCCATTCCCTCACCCCCAAACATCCAGGATCTTAAATGGTTGGATTGGCAGTGATCCATTAGGTCCCTAATCATGCCATCCATTTGTCAATGGAACAGAGTTGGACAAAAGTCCCAAGTTCGTTAATGAATCTAACCCCTGCAGGTAGAATTTAGATGAGGATCATATATATCTCCTTACTATCAGTAGCATGCCAGAGATGAAAAGGACCTTTGCCATGAACTGGACTCACCAACATATTCCAACAATAGCCCCCAATTGGCATTTTTGCAGGTGGAATAGCTGGAACTCAGAGAAGGAAGTGACTTGTCTAGGGTCAGACAGCTAAGCTGGTTAGTTAAATTGACAGTAGGTCTTGGACTGAGGACATCCTTCTCTCTACCATTATCCTGTCCCTTCTGTCCTTTTTCCATCTCCCTGTCCTTGGATATGTCAGCATTATTGTGTTTGCTAAGCCAGCCCTCCAAAACAAAGAAGGACTTGTTTATTAGATAGATTCAGGTGAGGAGCCAGCCATCCCTCATATTTCAGGCACATAAATATTGGATGTTTGGGGTCACAAGAGGCCTGTAATATCGAGTAGAGCTGTTCAGGAAATTGAAAATTCATGCTGTGGAAAGGTTTTGCTGGGGTTCCCAGCCTACACTTCTTGTGCCCCAATTTCTCTATCTCCCTATCTCAAGTCACACCATCTTACTTATAATAGCTTACTCACAGTAGATAACTTGGTTCAGTACCTCAAGGATCTGGAATCTGTCTACAGTGGAGCCTTAGTGGACAAAAATCAGGATATCCAAAATTTATTTCCTGTTGCAGCAACATTTTTCCATCATAGAGTGCTTGTCAGTGAAAGGGCCTCTTTTCTTTATTCTGGGGCTGTGAGAGAAAGAAGAGGAAGAATGAACTTTTGAGGGTTATGGCATGTTGTCCCTTTTCATTAAAAAGCACTTTTTGCCTTCAGGGCAAATGTTTGGACATGTGTAAAATGATGTTATAATTGGTGCCCTTAGAACAGGTTTCTGATGGTCTGATGCCAGACTGCTGCTAGAAGTTTTTCTAAGCAACTGTTTGTCATCTAGTGGGTTGTAGCTGCAAGGCAGTACCGCCCTTGGGCCCCAGGTCAGGAGGTCTGAGCCTGGTTCCCAGCTCTAATGTCAACAACTTGCTGCATGACCTTGGACAATTCCTCTCCTCCCTTCCAGGCCTTGGTTTCCCCAGATTTCTTACAGGGCTGATCACCCCTACCTTTTCAATACCACAGGCTTATTGTTAGCATCATGAAAGATAATGCATATATAATCAATGAAGAAATGCATAGAATAGATTCAAAATATAAGAGATTATTGTTTTAGTTGGCCCTGGAAGAACCAACCTTCAGAGTTAAACTCCTACAAAAGGCTTTCTGCTTACCTGGGTCCCTACAGGGAAGCTAGTATTTTCCTGAACAATAAAGCCCCATTGCAGCTGTGTCCTTACTTTAGAGAAGCTTGATATGCCTAACTGGATCCTCTGGCCAAAACTTTGTGTGGCAGCATCTGCTTCTCCCCAGGCAGTGGCACCAAGTTGAGTCCCATCCAAAGGGCGTCAGAACAAGTGAACCACCTCTGAAGGGTTAACTGAACTACAGCTGGGCTGTCTCTTCACAGGGGGAACAGGCAGTAGCCAAAAGTAAGAAGTCATTAATTTGAGCCTGAGATGTAAGCAAAGTTCCCTTCTTTTATGCAGCCTGGGTAACTGTAGACCTCTCAGGCAGTAATTGAAAAGTGAAGGCAATTGAATTACAGGCTGCTGTCCAAACTGAATGCACTTTTTTTTTTTTTTTTACAACCTCCATTGCATCAGAACTAGGCAGCATTCCTGATGCCCTGATGTTCTCATATGTGTTAATGCTGACTCATAGACTAACTTGCACAAGGAGAAAAAAAAAATTCCAGGCATCTCCACCATACTAGGTAATGAGCCGGAGCAGGGAGCAGAAGCTGAGGTTCCGTAAGCTCTTCTAATTGACCTTTTAAGATGCTTCCTTATTTTTGGATGGCTGGGGCCTTGTCATACTGCTAAGACTTGGGAGAGGGGGTTTGGGGTGGGGCATGCTACCTCAAAATTGGGGAAGGGGATGGGTGGGGGGAGATGTCTATGTAAAGCCATAGGAGAAACAAAGGTTATAAAATGTATCATCTAGCAGTTGTGTGTTGGGTGGAGGTGGGGTGGTGCGTTAGGGCATGTGGTTCTGAATTGTAGAAAGCAGAAAAAAGAATCTCCCCCCCCACACACACCTTTTTAGGCTAGACTAATTTTCAGGACTCTTCCTCCTTCCCCTTTCCCCCTTTACTAGTCACCCCAAAAGGTGCCTGTGTGTTTTAATGCTCATGAGTTTGCTTTGGTCCAGAAAGCTCTTATTAGATTCTTAAAATTAAATCCTGCAAAATAATTTAATTTCTCTCGCCTCCTGCTCCCTCCCTGGTAGTAATCTGCAAAGATTAAATGTTGCATTCTTCCAGTGTGCTCTGCAAGCTTCTTTAGAATCTGTGTTGGATGAAGGAGGGGGAAGCTGGAGGGGGGGATGGAATTTAATTAAAAAATAATGGGGCTCGTGTGTACTTCCCTGATTGAATTACTGCACTTTTGGTGATGGAACTCTATCTAAGTTTATGACCTCTCAGTGCAAGTGTTTTAAGTGTTTCATGAAGGCTATGCGAGTACCGGACTGTGAGGACTGGACTCACCTTGCCAGAACCACTCATTCCTGGGTAAATTTTCTAATAGTTTAGTTCTGGCTCTGGGGTTCTTTGTATTTATTGGTAGTGCCTTGGCTTGGACTATATAGGATAGGAGCAAATATTTTTTGTTATTATTCTATTTCTTCCAACCTCTGCTACCCCGCTTTCACGTCCGTATTCACCACTCCTTAGCCCCAAATTACTACTTCATCATCATCATCATCATCATCATTGTCATCATCATCGTGTACATTTATGTTAGCTTTAAGATTTGGAAGGTATTTTACAGGAATCATCAGCAACAATCTTGTGAGACATTTGCTCTTATCACCCACATTTTACAGATGAGAAAACTGAAGTTTCACAGAAGACTAAGTGTTTTGGCCGGGGTTGCAAAGTTAGTGTCTGAGGCGAGATTTGAATCCAAGACCTTTTGATTTCAAATCCTATTTCCTGTACACAATACCCCACACTGCCTTTTGTCCTAAAAGCAGAATCTTTCAAGTGAAACAGAGAGATGGATTGAGCTAGAAATCTAAACTGCAGTACACAAGGTCATAGATGGAACTAAGCCCAAGCCTTGCCTTTCCCAGTTGACTCTCCTTGGAGTTGCTGTACCCCCACCCCACCTATAGCTTGTATATTCTGCCCACTAACCTCTCTTTCCCTCCAAAAAGAAGAGCTTTTGTTTTCTGAGTCTGGTCAGGTGGGTATTTTGGCTGAGGATTAACTGAGTCTCCCCTAGGGGAAGGAGAGCTAACATAGACCTTTGTGTTGCCCAGAATTTGATCTCTGGTTTCCCCAGAACAGAGAAGAGGCCATCACTTCTGCAGAGAAGAGGCTGTCATTGTACATACTCACTGTTTTTTAACGTGGAGAGAGAGAGAGAGAGAGAGAGAGAGAGAGAGAGAGAGAGAGAGAGAGAGAATGGATATCAATATGAGATGAGAGACAAGGACAATGTAATAGAATTATAGAATCTGAGCTAGAAGGGACTCAGAGGCCAAGTATCTTCATTTTATGGATGAGGAAACTGAGACCTAAGAGGACCAAATAACTTGTCCCAGGTGACATAGATTATAATAGCAGAGCCTGGATTCAGATCCCAATTCCTTTGCCTTTGAACTTCACCTGAAGTCCACTGTATGGAAACACTAACCATACTTTAAAGGATTTTAGGGAGAAACTCTTTTGTTTTGGGGGGAGAGTGGTACAGAGAAATGACAGAGATCCTGTGTTGATATACTTCATTTCCTTCTCAAATCTTTCTCTTAGGTAGCATTAGGAAGCAGTCAAAATCCATTTCAGCAAACATTTATTACACATCTATGTAACAGTGCCCTGCCTCAATTCCTCTCTCAAAACTTCCTTGTGCTGGGTTCCATTCCCTTGGGGAGAGAGGGTCCCACATCACTGTTAAGGTCATTCGCTCTGGCTACTGATTGTTAAATGTCTCCTTGTAGATAAACCTCACTGTGTTCTATCTTTCTAGAGCTTAACCCTTATAAAAGAAGAAAGACCTGAGAATTTCAAGCTCTAGGACAGGATAGGGAGGCTGGCATTTATCTTCTTGGATCCTACCTTAAGTGGCCTCTATCTGAGCTGGTGGAAGCTTTGGTTTCATGGACTCCAGTCTGATGGAGATGAGTGCTTTGCTTCTTCCTAAGCCAAAGGAGAGAGATCTAATAGCTGGGGTCTGCTCTGCCCTATAGCTTTTTTTGCTGGGGTAAGAAAGTTTCTAAGTGCTTTCAGATCTGATAGGATACTCAGATTTGGAGACAGAAACACTTCTGTTTCAAATCTATCCTCCCATGCTGTGTGGCCTTGAGCAAGTCACTTAAACCCAGTTTACCTCAGTTTCCTCAATTATATAGTTGAGGTAGTAGCTCCTACCTCCCATGGTGGTTTTGAAGACCAAATTAGATAATTAGAAAGCACTGTGTGTGGCACAGAGTAAGAACCATATAAATGTTAGTCTTTATTTAGTGTGGTTAGAATAACAACTAATACAGTGTTTAATAATCTGCAAAGCACTTTACATATATTCTTATTACAACCCCATGAGATAGGTAGTACAGGTGTTGTTCCTATTTTACAGGTGGGAAAACTGGAGTTGAAAGGATGACTTGTCTGGTCACATGGCTAGTTTCTCCTGAGTCCCAACATTTGACATTCTTTCTGTAATACCAGCTTACCTCTTCTTACAGGAGCCTAATGATGGAGGAAGGGAAATGATTAATCTCCCCCATTCACAGATGAGGAGTCAGAGAAATGAAGTCCAAAAATAAGGTGAAACTGAGGGCTCAGAGCTTTGGAGAAAGTGGGTGTAATATCTTTAATACTAACCCTTTAAGACTGCCCTTCTGACCCTTGCCCCACCCAGCCCATTACTTAGCATTTTAGAGCTGCAAATGACCATAGGATATCTAGTATAGCCTTCCCAGTTCAAAAATCCCTTTCCAGTTTGTCCTTTGAATGAGGAATGTCTTACCTCTTCCAGTCACTATCCCTAGACTCCAGGCAGGTGTGAGTGATCAGTTTTCCCCATTCTTCCCTGAGCACCAAAGGGATCAGGTATGTTTGGACCATTTCCATTCCTCCACTGTATCTGGCACTATGAAGTGTGAGAGACTCTTACTCAAAGCCCTTCTCTACTATTTTTTATAAAAATAATTTTGTATTGATATCTTAATATGCTTCCTTAGCCTCCTGGAGAACCATTCCACATACTAAAGAATAAAAGGGAAAGAAAGCAGTTCAGTAATAATAATCAATACAAGTTAAAAGTCTGATGTAGGCAATATTCTGCAGCCATAGTCACCCACCTCTTCAAAGTAAGGAAGGAGGTGCTTTCTCATTAGCTTTTTTTTTCAGGCTTTTTTTCCTTTCTCACTGAATGTTTGGGTCAAGAAGAGCTGTCAGTTCTGTGTCCTGATTTTTTTTTTTTTTAGCCCTCAAAGGATAAGCACAACCTTTTCTTTTCCTCTTCTAAAGTTCAGCTTTGTTTCAGCCCCTGCCAAGGCTTCTAAGAATGCAATTTAAAACCAGCGCCTTTCTTTCCTCTGCTTCTCTGTGAATAAATGCGCTGTTGAACATTGGTGGGTTGTAGTTAAGCCTCCATGCTTCACAGGTTGCTTAAGGACAAGGCAGCAAAACTGCCTAATTGTCTTGTGGTCCCCCGGGGGATGTGACAGTCACATCGTTTTCTAGGTGAATAATCTTTACTTCTCAGGGGAAGTTTGTCTGGCCCTGAACACTAGGGTATTTAAGCAGAAACCATGGGGGGTGGGGGGAAGGGGACCTGGAATGATAAGATTTTGACTGGCTTACAGGAGTCAGTGATGAGCTCTGGTTTTTCTCTTTGGAGGGAGCTCCTATGCTATCAGCTGGTATACTCACTTGCTTTCCTCACTGATGATGGGCATTAGGCTTGTGTGTTTTAAAATAAGGACCTCCAAAATAGCATTGCAATTTGCATGTTATTCTTAGGTTGGTTCTAAGGGTAATTGTAGATGCTTAGAGTTGAAAGTGATATTATGTAATATATAATGTCCCCATAGAAGAGAATTTTTTTTAATTGGCTTTATCTTATGTTTTGGTTTGGATTTAAGTTTGAAATTACAGAGTAGGGATCTCCCCTGGTGTGGAAAATCCCTCCACCGATGTATGTTTGTAATTTGATCTCAGAAAATTCTCCAGAGCACTGAGGGGTTTGCTCCTTGGTCACACAGCTAGGATATATCAAAAACACAACTTGAACTAAGGTCTTCCTAACTATAAGGCCAGCACTCTCTGACCCCTGTCACACTGACCCTCATTTTTTCTGTGGGTAAAGAATAAGAGAGGTTTATGAATAGAAAAGGAGACAGGCTGAGGTCATAGTGACAGCGAAGGATAACAGATGCTCCAGTAGGATCCAGGAAATCAGGAGAGTAAGAAGAGCAGCCCTGCCGGTACAGCATCCCTCTGTGGAGTGTTTGCCATGGCCAAAGACAGGCGGCCTATTCCAGAAGAGGCCGCTGAACCCCTAAAAGGACCACCGACATGAATGAGGTTGTGCATCTGATGAGGAACACGATTTGTGCTTTGTTGCATATCAAAGTTCTTCGGGAAGCCCTCTCTGATGCAAAATTTGCTTCATAGCAGGCCTTTTGTTGTTGTTGCTTTAAAACAGTAGCATCTTTTGTTTATGTCACCTATATTTCCCAGTGTATTCTCTTCCCCCCCCCCCAACCCCCCAGCCATCCTTTATAGCAAGAAGAAAAAGGAAAACAAACTCATTCAGCTAAAATAGACCACATCAGAAAGCTTGACATATGCAGTGTTCCATGCCAGTGTTGCTTACTTTTGCAAAGAAAGAAGACGAATTCCATCACAGGTCCCTTCTTTCTGGCCAAGCTTGGTGATTATCCTTTTGAAGACTTTAGTTTCTATTGTTTGGTTGATCTTTTCATTTACATTGTCATAGTCATATATTCCTGAAGCTTGCTCACTTCATTTTACTTCAGTCCATGTCAAGAAATACGATAAATGCTGAACAGCATATTTCTTATTTTTTAAAGCACTGTAATATTCCAATATATTTATGAGCTCCAATTTGTTTAGCTTTGCTCCATTCAGTGGTCATCAGCTTTGTACTTCCAGGTCTTTGCTGCACTGGCAATCTGCGCCTTTAAAAAAAATGCTGGTATAAGTATTGTGGTATGTATGGAGTCCTTTTTATCCTTACATTCCTTAGAGGTATGTGTTTGGTAGTGCAATATCTGGATCAAAGGATATGGACATTTTAGTCACTTTCTTTACATCCAAATTGCTTTCTAGAATGGTCAGAACATTTATAGCTCCACCAGGAATAAATTTGTGTGTCTATCTTTCCACAATCCCTCCAACACTGAATTCTTATACTTTTTTATCTTTTCTGTTTAGAGTAGGACATTCTCAAACATTATGATGATCTGTACCCACTTCAAAGTAATGAAGATTATTCATATGAAATGCACAGAGAGCAATGCTGTGGTGTTGTGTGAAAAAAATCATTTTCTCTGAACTGACTTAAAGAAAAGGAATGGTGGGAAGCTGTGGATTGTTGTCCAATTCAACAAGCTATGGTGTCACTGTGTTCCCAGCCTTGGATGAGGTACCTTGTAAGGAAGGTAGAAGTAAGAGATTTGAACCATATCCTCAAAGAACCCATGGGCTAGTTAGAGAGAGAAGATTTTGCCATTTGATGTTATTTGATCTCATGTGCAGTTGATGAGTGCATAACAAGGTCTGTGGGCTTTCAGAAGGGAAGATTCCATAATGTGAGCTAATATGGTTAAGAACAACTCCATGGTGGCTTGTACAGTTTTGAAGTTGACCTTTAAAGACCTAATTTTAGTTAGGTGCAGAGGCAAAGAAAGGATAGGCATTCTGTACAGGGGAATACCGTGAATCAAATCTATGGATGGGAATAAGGCTACATATCATCCAGGAAGAGCAAGAACAAAATAGAGACCCACCTGGAAGGTGGAGAGCTAAGTTGGGAGCTTAGTCATAAGCATGGACCTTGGATGTCAACCTGGCCTTTTTTAGCCTGTCATGCAATGAAAAGTTTAGTTTCCTTCCAGAGACAACTCAGAGAGAGGGAGAAGGAAGGATGATTCAATTTTCTCTGTCTGCATTGTAAGTTTAACATGGTATGGGACTGACATGTTGGCTGGAGCAGTGAAAGGTGCTATTCCATCTTCTCACTCTGTATACCCCAGAAATTTTGTCAGGAATTGGGAAAGACCATGCTTCCCATGCATTGGAGAGATTCATTCTCTGATGATGCTGAGCTCAGCCATTTTTTTTTCATTCCCCCAATCATACTACTTGTCTCTATACTCGCCCCTGATGGTTGTCATCAGCTTAATATTGGTAGTGAAGAAAGACCACGCATAATCTAGCCTCCCAAGTACCTTCACTTGGACAGCTCCCTACTCAGAGCTTCTTCCACACCTGGATTTCTTCAAGCTCTCTATTCATCTTGTTTTTATCTAGTTTTCACAAGCCAGGGCCTGTGAGTGAATAGGGAGGCACCAGCTGGCTCATTCTTTAGTCTCCCATACTCCTCTGAAAGGAGTTCTTAGGCAGAATGGGGGAGGAGGAGGAGATAAAGCAATGAGGATGTTCCTGTCCCACAATAGGTTTGTCAGTCACATGTATTTTCTAGGGGCTTTCTCTTAATGAAGCACTCCTTCTTTACCTCATCTTTCCTCCCTTCCTCTCATGACAACCCAGAATTTTCAATGTTAGTGTTCTGGAGTTTGGTTTTTATGGGGTAGTAACCTAATCATTAAACCTTTACAGTTGTACAAGTCTTGATACTTTTCAAAGAGATTTCAGTCTTAAAAAAATTTGACTTTATCTTCACAACAATTCTGTTAGGGAATGAAGATCAATGATATTTTATCTCCATTTGATACTGGGTGGAGGCCTCCCCTCCCCTCCCTTCTCCCCGCGGGTGCTCCCCCATCTAGCTAGAGGATGAAACTGATGCCTGAAGCAATGAAGGACTCTCTCAAGGTCACATAGCAGGTCACCTGGAGAGGCATCACTAGGACCTAAGCCTCTTCTGACTCTCAGGAAACCCAACCATTTGTTGGATACTGAGAGAAAATGGGGATGCAAATTGACCAGGAAATTGGCAGTTGGTGCTGCCTGATGGGTGAGTGGGGAGGGAGTGAGAGGGGCACTGAGATAGCTCAACCCAGTATGGACAACATTGGTTCAAGTGCCAGGGGATACTGGTGTGTTGGACTCAAATAGTTAAAAGCCTTAGTTAAAACTCTTCACTCCCCCTCAGGTACCCCTGCAGTTGTTCCTTCCCTTTCTTCCATTGCATCTGCAGTCCTGAAGTTAATGTGTTGGAGGTCTACTGAGCAAGAAAATACCCAGTGCACGTATGCTTCTCGAAACTAGGAAGTGGTTGGGCTGGGGTCCAGGTTATCTATCTGCATGCATGGTTTTTTAGTAGCTCTGTAATCCACATACTGTGGCTTGAGACATTTCAGGCAATGGAAACTGGGAAGAAGGAAAAGAAGTCAAGAATGTTATCTGAAGCCCTAGGAGGAGCTATAGAATCCGGGCTCCATAGGAGCAGAGCAGACAAGGAAGGAACAGACCCTTTCCCAGAAAAAGGCCCAAACTCGCTCAATACATGTTAAATACTTTTTGAATCTGAAGTGAGGAGACAATGTGACTAGGATTTCATTACTTACGCAAATGGATTTGCTTTTAGTAGATGGAGCCGCAGCCTGAGAGCTGTTCCCATGGGGCAGTCTTCGTGGTTCCTGCAGCTGAAAATGTTTTTCCAGTGTGTTAAGAAAAGGTGGTGAGGGGTTCTTTGGGAGGGGAAGAGATGAGAGCCTTGTATTTTTTTTTTCTTGCCAGGTGGAAACATTTTGACCCCTTATCTGTTCCATTACATTTCAGAAAGTTGCCTGTTGAAAGAAGGGGATAGGGGTTAGAGAGATGTTTCAAGGGGGAATCTAAAATAAAATGCTTCACTTGAGTCAGAGTCATAGTGCTCAGCTGACTAGACATCGACCAACTTGGGACTTGCTTTTGTATTTTCAAGGTGTTTGTGACGGGGGGTTGGTGGTATATGGACATCTCCTCTGTTTTTCTTTTCTCATTTATGTTCCTGTGTTTTTCCTTCTTTCCCTCTGTCCTGGATGCTGTCTCTACCTCTCTTGTCTGCTTGTCTCTTTGATGGCCTCCCTTGTCCCTGTGCTCTGTTTCTTGCACCCTTTCCTTCTCTCCCCCCACCCCTCCACCCCATCCTTTCCTGCCCCTCTTTGCCTCCTTTTCCTCTACTCCGACTCATTTCCTCCTCTCCCTGGAGGAGTTAAGCAGGGGCGATGCCAACCCTGCAGACTGTTTGGAATAGTTTAAATGCTTTGACACTCTGGATGTACTAGATGGCAGGGGAGGCAGTTTACTGGGTAATTCATATGCAAAACTGCACTATAAATTTAAAGCCTGTCTCAGTTGCCGTGGCACCACTAAGCATTTCATCAGCGTACAGTACAGTATTTCTGCCATCTTTGTTTGCATTGCAGTGAGTCATCAAAAGTCTGTCTTGTACCAACACTCGGAGCCGTGCATTCCTCTGGCTCTGAGATTTCGCTGTTTTTAAAGCTTCAGTTTGAAGTTGGCATTTACTCCGGGTCCCTAATCAAAGACGGCTATTCATTCCCCAGAGCAGCCTGAATGTTCATCTGCATCCGGCCTGTTCATTTAGATGCCGTTCACTGCCTGGGAGATTGGACTGGCTAATATAGCCTCAGCTCCAGTAGATACAAACGGAGGGCTGGAGACTTTTTCCCCCTCCCTTCCCCTGCTGCCCCTCCACCCTGAGTGCACGCTCTCCTCCGTTTGCTGCAGTTCCCGTAGCGGCACAAGTCACTTAGCCAGCCTTTGGCGGTGACAACCTACAGTCCCGCGGTATCCTAAGGTAGGTTTGCCTGCCAGGAGACTGGGAGCCAGTAAAGTTCTTTCTCCAGAGAGTGTTCTTGCCTTTTCTTGGACCTAGCAGCACAGTGAGATTGCCTGTCTGGCGGCTCGTCTCTCTCCCTTGCTCCTTCTTTCCTTCCTTCCTGTTCCTCAGCTCTGCAGATAGAACTGGACTTATATTTTTTTCAGAACAGAGCAGCCCTTTGTGCAGGACTTCTGGTCTTTTCTAAATTGGCTGTTTTTGTTTATGTTTTTTTCCTAATTCTCTCTCCCCCTTCTCCCCCCCCCCCTTTTTTTTTTCTTTTTAGAAATTTTTTTATCAGGTAAACATATCTTGAGTCCCTCTGCCGGATTTCCATGACCAACCCAGGATCTGCCTGATCCTGGTCCAGCTCTCAAAGCTTCTCCCCCCAATCCATTTTCAGTATCTTTCCCTTCCTGGCAGACTCAAGTTGGGATTTCCCCTGTAGCAATGAGCTGCCTAGGGTATTGGGGGGCAGGGGGGTATATACCTCTGGATAGATAGCATGTGTCTCTGTATCTTCTAGTTAGTTTGTAACTCATTTGCTGGTGCAGCTCAAACCAACCAGTTCGGGTTTGGAGACTTAACTGTTTGGATGCTTGATTGGAGCTGGGGGACAGACAGACTAGAATGCTCCTCATCCTCAGTTCCTTAAAATAGCTGATTGGAGACCAAAGCTTTCAAAGGCCACTAGTTCTTGGAGTGTTTTTGAGAGGCAGCAGACAAGGGACGGGTGGAAGAGGTTGTCACCGGGGAGTTGACTAGTCCTTCTAAGGGATGGAGTTCTCCCTGCTGTCTCTTAACCTCATCCCTCTTTTTTTCCTTCTCTTCCTGTCTTTTTCTCTTTCTGTGAAAGTCAAGAAAGAACAAGGGGGGGGGGGTCTAGTCTTTCTGTTCGAAAGAAAGGACCTGAAATCTTTTTTTTTTGGGGGGGGGTGGGGGGAGACTTAAAACCTCATGCCCTTATATCGACACTACATTAGTGAATATTTGTGTGTCTCTCCCTCCTCTTCCTTCCCTCTGCTCTCTCAGATGGGTACATACATGTCTCCTGCCCATGGGTAGGTGAAGATTGTGTTGCTATTCAGGAAGAGTGCTAACTTCCAGAAATGTTGCAGGAGAAGAAAAGAATACCATCAGTGTTGGCAGCATTCCCTGGGCCCTTTCTGTAACCAAAGGTTTCTTGTCTGGGCCACATCAAATTGCTGATCTGCAGTCTCTTGTCTGCCTTAGGTGTCTGGTGGGGGAGGTAGGGAGGGAAGGGTGGCCATAGGAGGTGTTTAATTTTCCCTTCAGAAGCTCCATTCCTTTGCTGCTGGGATCCTTTTTTTGTTTCTCTCCCTTTGGAAAAACATTAGCATTGAATGCCAGGAGATGGTTCAGAGGAAGAATAATTCAGGGACCAAGCACATATTTGGGCCTTGAGTCTTCTATCTCCTCTTCCCCACCCCCCACCCCCCAATCCCCTTTTGGGTTTTCTTGGTCCTACTTCCAAAGCTGCATATCAGTGCAAAAAAACAAAGTTGCTGCTGAAGAACCTCTGGAAAACTCTATGGTTTGAATCATGGTGAGGAAAGGACTGTGGAAGCAGGGGAGCTGGTCATTGGGGAAATGTGAGCTTAGAGGAAATGCTTTCCTCTTCTCTGTCTTTTTAAAAGCAGCACATCCATCGCACAACCTTTATGGTTGGGCAACTGATTTTCCCTCCACCAGTCCAGAAGTTTCTTGAACTGTGAATTTCCATGCTATTTTCACAAATTTTCATTTCCCCAAATAAGAAACTGATCCAAACTTGTCTCCTTTCCATCTCTCCCCACCATCCTGAACCTCCCCTGTCCTTCTTTACAGATGTGCCCTTCTTTGGAACCAGCTGTGTTGAATGTCTAAGGTGTCCTGGCTCTTTGCCCAGTCATGTCCCAGATGTTGCACATAGAGATCCCCAATTTTGGGAACACTGTCCTGGGTTGCCTGAATGAACAGCGTCTGCTGGGGCTCTACTGTGATGTCTCCATAGTCGTCAAGGGGCAAGCCTTCAAGGCTCACCGTGCAGTCCTGGCAGCCAGCAGCCTCTACTTCCGGGACTTGTTCAGTGGGAACAGCAAGAGCGCCTTTGAGCTGCCCGGCACAGTGCCCCCTGCCTGCTTCCAGCAGATCCTGTCCTTCTGCTACACTGGGAAGCTCAGGATGGCGGCCAGCGAGCAGCTCGTGGTGATGTACACGGCCGGCTTCCTGCAGATCCAGCACATTGTGGAGCGGGGCACAGACTTGATGTTCAAGGTGAGCTCGCCCCACTGTGACTCGCAGACCGCCATGATCGAGGACACCAGCTCGGAGCCCCAGAGCCCCTGCAACCAGCTGCAACCAGGCCCTGCACCCTATGTCATGTCCCCCTCTGTGCCCATCCCGCTTCTCACCCGTGTGAAGCATGAGAACCTGGAGCTCCAGCCGGCAGCAGGCTCAGGCCTGGCCGCCAAGCGGCCCCTAGAAGCTGGGGCCCGGGATGGATCGGGGGGCGGCGGGGCGGCAGTGGGCGGGGCGGCACCTCTGAAGCTGTCTCGAGTCTCGTACTACGGGATGCCCAGCCTGGCCACTCTCATCCCCAACATCCAGCAGGTACAGTACTCCCAGGGTGAGAGGACCAGCCCCGGGGCCAGCAGCCTCCCCACCACTGACAGCCCCACCTCCTACCACAATGAAGAGGATGAAGAGGATGACGAGGCCTATGACACAATGGTAGAGGAGCAGTATGGCCAGATGTATATCAAGTCAACAGGCAGCTACTCAGGTAACATCATAGAGTAAACTGACAAATCATGTGTGTTTTCCTGGTGCATTATGCTTTCTGTAGAAGTGTTCTTCAGGGGTTTGTGCATTTGAGCCTCCCCATGCCTTGGGGGATAGACCCTGAGCTAATCTATGACATAGATTAGACTTCCTGTTTTCAGGTGGGGAAGCTCACTGACACTGGTTACAGAATGGCTTCAAGCTCTCAGTAGGACCCTAGGCCCCAGAGTTTTGTTTTTGCTGTTGTTCTTTAAACTTCCTTACTTCTCTCTTTCTGTAGCTAACTTTCTAGTGGAGACAGGTAAGACTTAGCGGGAAATCACACATCCCCCTTTCCCATGCTCCCCATGCTGTATTCATATCACTTTTCCACACAGTTTTCAAGGCCAAACGGGGATTAGGCTGCTCCACTTGGAGATGGGACGGGCTCTTCTCTTGTCATCTCTGTTCGCTTGATCTTCTGTTGCCTTAGTGACTTGTAGGTGCAGAATGCTGGGGACTAAGGGTGTCCATCATGGTGACGAGCCTAAAGAAAGTAGTAGTTGCTGGGGTCCTAGCCACAGAGACCAAGTTTGTTTAGAGTTGATGGCATAATGCTTCTTGGCATCTGATCCTTCAGGGTCAAGAGTTTCCCTGGTATCTATCTGCCTTTTCTTGTTCCCTAGACTTATAACTCATTTCTGTTCATTCTCTGCCAGGGGGAAAGCCAGTGTGGAAATTAGCTCACAAAATATCCCCCACTTGATAGGTTTGCCTTACTGTATCTATTTCCTTCAACAGAGAGAGGTGGATAGCAGAGACTTTTTTAGTGAGGTTCAGTCCCCAGGATAAGAAGAAAGGCTTATTTAGCCCTAGCAAGCAATTGGGTGGTACCTAATTAGTATGCAGGGCCTGGAGATGGTACACTCAGCAGTTTACATTCTCTTGAGTTTTCACAGTGGTCAGATTGGATGGGGGAGAACTTGCCTCTCTGTCTATGGTATTGTTGTATATGCCTTGTTCTGATAGTGATGAGTTGGGGTGGGGTGGGGATTGGGGAGGGATAGGGAGCAGGGCAAACGCCTGGAGAGGAGATGCTTGTCATTCTTCCTGGTCTGCCTCTCTTTAATCTCCTTGCTAGCTCCTGTTACTGAGCTATACAAGTTTCAGTAACTAGTTTTCTATTTGCTCCAGTTTATTTTCTGATTTTTTTTCTTTCAAAGTAAGGCTGTACTACTAATTTTCTCTGAAAATAATGACTTTTTCTTGTTTTGAGTCTAGTAATGGTGGACAGGTAAACTTGGAAGAAATATTGCTCTGGTTTAGGCACACTATAGGTGTAAGCCCAGGTCACTTGCCTCCAGAGATCTTTCAGTTTCCACATGAAATTTAAAAGGGTAGGAGCACCATTTTTTCCTTGAAACGATACAGTTCTGATAGAAAGAGACTTCGAGGGAAGGCTGTTCATATCTCAAAAGGCCCATTGGCTGGGGTTACAACCAAGAGAGGGCCAGTTAGCACTTGCTTCCCTGCTACAAAGAAATCCTCAAGCAAGCCAGCATCTTCCTGGGGGTGCATGCACAGAGAGCTGGTTGTATGGGTGTAAAATTCTGTTTTGGAGGGTGCCCTGTATTTTAAGTATAGGGGCAGCATGTTGGATTTAGCTGGGGATTTGGGTCAGCAAACGGTATTGTTTGTAATTTGGCCTCAATAATTCAGAGAATTTCTCACTCTGCCCCTCCTGAAAACAAACTCTGTGTGTGCATTTATGTATGTGTGCTTGCGCGTGCAAATGCCTTCTGACAACAAGGCCGATTTGGCCTGGGGGAGAAGAGAAATCTGTCCATCAGTGCAGTTTTCTCTGCCTACCATTTTAACAGAGAAAGCTCATGTCACAGAACTTTGGGTGGGGGAAGGCTCTGCTGGTGTCAGAGGGGTAGCGCTACCAGAAAATGAAGTCTTCTTATAGTAGAGGGGAGACCACTATGGTGGTATGGTGGTGCCAGGCAGGGGTTGGCATCCAGTAGCATGAGTTGGCAATGGACTTTGAAAGTGGGGTGGGAGGGGGGTACCAACTAGCCTGAAGCTGCAAAATCTCATCTGCAGCAGGCTGAAATCAAATGGCTTAGTGCCCAGACATCTAGTTGTAATGAAATTGTTATGCCTCTTCTTGTATGAAGTTTGAACTCCTGATTCAGGTACTTGCTGAACTTAAAAAACAAAACAAAAAACCCAACCCAAACTTAGAAATTAACTGAACTGAATTCTACTCTCCACTCAGCCACTAGCTTATTTTGTCTCCTTAGGCATACTTATTCGATGTTTGTCCCCATATATTATGAGGAAAAGAGGCCTATACATATGAAGGGACTCATTCTAGATCACAGAGGCAGAAGGGTGGTAGAAAGAACACTTGGACTTGAAGGTGGGAGATAATGTATTCAAATGGTGGCTTTAAAACTTAGTAGGTTTTGTGTGTTTGGTCCTGAGCAAGTTAGTTTCTCTGTGATCAAACCCCTTATCTTTAAAAGGAGGGGGGAGAATCAGACTTGGGTTCCTGGTCTTTTAGGGTGAATGTGAGGAAAGGGCAGTGGTGAAAGTGGTGAAAGAAATATGAGTGGTTGGTATTTCACAGTGCCAGAGCCAAGCCTAGAAGTTCAGTCATGGTCCCTATTTCAGATCTTACCACCATAGTATATATTGTTTATTCTCTCTGCACCTCAGTTTCCTTATCTATAAGATGGGGAGAATATTCTGACCTATATCTGAGGGCAGTTTTAGAAGGATCTAGTGAGTTAGATGTGAATTCACTCTGTAAAGATGTTAGTCATTATGGTCCATGGGGATGTTTCACTGAACTAGTTATTATTCATACTCTTACTTGAATCCCCTCAATTTAAATTCTGACCTTGGCAGAGGCAGCTCTCTCTTGAATTCTTCACACCATTGTTTCTAGCTATAGCATGAAGCCATTGCTCTGAGGCTGTGATTGTGTTTTAAAGTGGTTCACCAACCATAACTGGGTCAAGGAAATGTGGCATATGTATGTTTTTCTTGGTTAGAATCTAGGTTATTTGAAATAGTGTTGTTGACATTGCTGTCTCTTTTGGGAAGAGTAGTCTGACCTCCCAGAAGTGCCTCCCTAGAAGCCACTGATGATAAATCAGGAAGGAAAGAGTTTTCTGAGGATTGGTAATAGAATAAGGGTTTTCATTTTATTGGTTTGCACAGTGCTGTGTGACACAATAGGAATACAATCAAATAGTCACTCCAAAAAAATAATTATTTAATTTTCCCTTCTACTACCTTACACATTGAAGGAACATATTTGGCTAAATCTGAAAACCCTATGTCTCTGCATTTTAAGTTCATAATCTTTCTGTCAGGAGGTAAGTGGCATCTGTTTCATCTTTATTCTTTTGAACTCAAGGTGTTTATCATTGAATTGATTTGCATTCTAAAATCTAAATCGATTGGAATTCTAAAATCTAAATCTAAACTGATTGGAGTTCTAAAATCTAAAATGTTATTGTGTGCATTGTTTTCCTAGGTCTGCATCCATTCATAGATT
Organism: Petaurus breviceps papuanus; assembly: GCF_028583685.1. NCBI lineage: Eukaryota > Metazoa > Chordata > Mammalia > Diprotodontia > Petauridae > Petaurus > Petaurus breviceps. The sequence goes on from NW_027187234.1 coordinate 504,093, forward strand.
TCTTCTCGGTGTTCTCTGGAACTGTTTCATCATGACAAAATAATAACTCAACTCTTCCCCTATACTAGCCATTCTCTACTAGAACACTCACCTAGTTTCTAATATTTGACTACCACAAAGAGAGCAGTCAGCTTAATAATAAAATCAATTGGCATTTATATCGTACTTTCAAGTTTGCAATTTACAGACGATCTAATTGGAGCCTCACAAATCCTGTAAGGAAAATAAGTAAAGCAGAAGTTAACCCAGTCTTCCCAGGCAAGGTACCTGACACACAGAGATTAAATGACTTGTTTGTGATCACCCCGTTTAATAAGCCTTGCAAGCGAGACTCAAACTTGGCTACCTGATTCTAACCCCAATACTGTAACCCCATGCCTTACAGCACTACATGCTGTCTTTCTAAAGAGGCTTTGAGGTTCATGTTTTAACTATGCCCTTGGAGTAGAATGTTGGGAATTTTGTCCTGACCCTCACTTTAGCTGCTTTTCTTGAGGGGAAGTACTCATTTATTGACCTCTCTGAAGAGTTAACATGAGATGAAGTCTTCTCTTTTCAGCTTAATTCCTTCTCCTGGCCTCCTGGATGTGGGGAATCATACTCAGAAAGCCTCCTTAGGAACACTAGGATGGGTTTTGGGGACAAAAAGATCCTTTGGAATTTGTTGTGTTTTTATCTGCCACTTCACTAGTTAGGAATAGCTAGCACCCTGCTAAGTGGACCTGAGCCTTTAACAACATTTTTCAGGCATGGGGGATGGGTGGTTGCTTGCAGGGAGAGGGCATTTTTCTGGAAGGCAAGTTTTCTCTCTCTCCTTTGAGCCAGTAGAATCCACAGGCTTCTTTTATTCTCAGAAACAGCCTTTGCATATAAAAGAGCCCCTGTGAGTCATTGGGCTATTCCCTTAACCTTCTGGGCCTCAGTTTCCTCATATGTAAAATGAAGGTACTAAATTAGATTGTCCTTAGGGTCCCTTTAAAACCATAATCAGTTTATGATTCCACACATTTTCATTTTTAAGAAGTCCACAATGGTTGGTTTTGAGCTGCCATAAAGAAATACAAGGAGCTCTCTGCTACTGCACTGCATTGCTCAGTGAACCCAGTTAGTTGGAATTGCCAAGTTTGAGTTCACTTTGTGATAACACAGCTGTAAAACGTGCTGACCATCCGTTCCTCATTGAGTCTTCCTTACTTAACTCCTGTTTAAAATGTTTGTTTTTTCCTGAGACCTGGCTGGCAATTAACTTCCTTGGGTACATGTATGGTATCCTTTTAGAGGCAAAGATAACTTACCAGGAAGAGCATTGATGTGAATGTCTGATAAAAATCTCTGGATCTGGAGTTGGAACACTGGTCCCTGCCACTTACTAATATGCAGCCTTGGCCATAACATCTCTCTGAGCTTAAATTTAAAAATTTTAAACTATAAAATTCAGTTTTGAACTTGATAGGTGATTCTAAGGTCTTGTAATCAAATATTTTGATATTTCAATTTGGTATTTCAATATAATTATTTTCCTTTGTATTCATATCTGTTTATCTATATGTACATAAACATATGTAAAATGCATTTAAAAACATCCAGAGAAGTCTACAGGCTTCATTAGATTGGGAAAAGGGGTCCAGGGTACAAAAAAGGTTTAAAATGTTGAAAATCCTGTGATCCTAAATACATGGCCACAGAAAGCTATCTTTTTTTTAACCTTTCATATTACAAATGAGAAACTTGAGATTAATAACCTTTCAACCCAATGAGTATTAAGTATTATGTTCAGTTTTGGGGTACTAAGAAATTAAACCGAACTGTTTAAGTTGGTCCAAGATCACACAGGTAGAAAGTAGCAAAGCTCTTTGGGATTTGAACCCAGGTCCCCTGACTCTGATTCTGATGATCTTTCCTTGTCCTCTCTTTCTTTCTGGGCCCTGGATTCCTCCTCTCTGTAAGTGGCCCTCGGATGACCTCTGTGTTTGCTCCCTTCTAATTCTGTAAATCTTTTGGAAGGAATATTACACGCCACATGGAGAATGGGCAAGATTTTTTGTCACCGAGGGTGACGGTCCTTGATTCCTTGTGCTTTGTCAGCCTTTGATAATTGTTCCTTGAGTTGAGAAGGGGAATGCATCAAGTTAGGAAAGTACAGAAGAAATGTAAGAATATGATTTTTAACTGATTGGGAGGTGTGTGTGGGGGGGGGGGGTGACTCGGAAATAAAAAGGCCTTGAATACATTTCTCCCTTTGAACTTGCAGGTGAAATAAATTTTAAGAAGGGCACAAGGGTGAGACCAGGAAGTAGAACTGGAGTTGTAAGCCCATTGTTCTCTGTACCAGGAGAATGTGCAGCTGTGTTTCCTAACTTGTGCCACATTTAAAAGGTAGCTGCATTTAAATCCATAGTACCTGCCTAAAAGATTTTTCCCCTTGGGGCCAATGTGCCTGGTGCCGCTGCAGTGAGATGATGGCATATGCAGGGGACCACGTCCCTTCCTGTATTCCTTTTGCTTAACACTTGTCCCCGGAATAGGCTTATGGTAGGTACTCATTTCAATCTAGCTACTTGTGGACCCTCTAACCCTGGTCAGTAACAAGGGAGTTGGTCAAGTAGCTGTCAGCTACTTCAGAAGGAATGGGGTTTTCCAGGCTTTGCAGATAGTTGAGAATAAGATTAAGTATGTTCCAGATAGATTGGAGAGAGACCATCACTATGTCCGCTCTCCCAAAGCCCTGAGCGCTTCTCAGACAGCTTCCAGGTTTTCTGATCTAGCCGTCTCTGCCACCTACACCCTGAGTCGTCTGAACAGAGTCCCCTGCCAAGTGTTAGTTCACAGAGAAGATCGCGCTTCTCATTTTCATAGTAAACCCGAGGCCGACATCAGATGCCCATGTCCCTCTCCCTGGGGCTAGACTCTTTGCACATTAAGCTGCAGGCCCCCATTTCCTTCCCCATGAAGGCGCAGATGTTTAATTTTAGACTGGCAGATGTTTTGCTCTATGCTGAGATCTGAAACAAAGGCAAGATATGGGTATTTATAAACCAGCAGCTCTGTGCCTGAACTCACTTGGAATTAACTCTTTCTATGGAATGCACAAATCAAATCTTGGGTGCTTTCTGTGACATGGCAATAGATTTGCAAGCTAAGCAGTGTGGCGGGCCAGGGGGCAGGGAAGGAGGGTGGCAGGCAGATCACTGGCAGTATTGCTTCTCCTGCATTGAAGTAGTCACTGCTGCACCTGCCACATGAGCAGACAGGCTAGAGACTGAGGAAGGCCCGAATGGGAGAAAGATGGTTACTCTAGGGACAGAGAAGTTGAAGCTTGTAGGTTAGTTGATTAGAAATACATGCATAGTATATTCCTGTGTGACTGTTAGACTAAGAAAACTGTGTTAGAGTCCAAACTAATATACCCTTTAGTCCATCCAGATCCTCTTCAACCTTAAGGCATAGCTCACATTGTCCCTTCCTCCCTGAAGCCTTCCTGATCCACCCTACAAAAATCCTTGGACGTTTATAAAACTTATGTACCTTGCACATTTGACTCCATTATCACATTTAATTTTCTTTTTGCTTAAATTTTGCCAGTTTTTTTTTTTTTTTCGTGTCAATTTTTTATTTCTTTTCCCCCAAAATTCCTTTCTTGCTGCTAGGAAAAATATCTGAACACTGCAATTCAACTTGGGCCCCCAACGTATTGAGTATTGAAGTGTTTTGTTACCATTTCTTCTGTGGATGGACTGGTCATTACATTTTAGTTCAACTGCTTTGTAGTATGTTGGGTTTTTTTCCCTCTATATTACTGTAGTTGTGCATATGGTTTGCTTAGTTCCATCACCTTCATACAAATCTTAAAAAGTTATTGACGTTTTCCTATGATTCACCCTCTCTTCAAAAAAGAGAGCCTACTCATAACAAAGATGTGCAGACAAGAAAAAGAAACCAAGATACTGTTCATATCTAATCATTCCCTCCCTAATCTATTATCCTGCCTTTATACTGAGGGGAAAGAAATGTGTTTCACCATTAGTCCTTTCAAGTCAATCTTAATAATCATTGCATTGGTCGGAATTCTGTTGTCCCTCAGTGTTGCTTAAACTGGTCTTATTTCTGCTTATTTTATTTTATTTTTTGGAGGTGGGGAGGGCAATTGGGGTTAAGTGACTTGCCCAAGGTCACATGGCTAGTTTTTGCGTTAAGTGTCTGAGACCGGATTTGAACTCAGTCCTCCTGACTCGAAGGGCCGATGCTCTATTCACTGCGCCACCAAGCCATCCCTCTCCTTATTTTATATCCATTCATTCAAGTCTTCCCAGGCTTCTCCAGCATTCTTCATGTTGCTTGTTTACTATGATGCATTATGATTCCATTGCTTTCATATGCCATTATCCAACAGAATTCATTTTTTTTGCTACAATAAAAGCACTACCCTAAATTAACTGTCTTTATAGTCAATATTTCCTATCTCTTCAGCAAGAATGTGAGATTCTCAAGAGAGGACCATGGACTTTGCCAAAGGACTTAGTCAAAAGACTGGAAGTAGGTGCTCAAGATATTCAGTGAGTGAATGAATCAGAATCACTCGATACCTACTATTATGTTCTCTCATTAACTTCTTTTAAATCTCACTCTTTTTGACTGGAATTAATTTTCATGGCATTTAGTTCATCCTGGGCTTCCTTACAGAGAGTGAGGTGATAATTATTGTGGAACAAGAAAGGAGATAAACCACTAAGGTTAATGCCCAGCTCACTGAACTTTGAAGCCAGAGCATGGTAGCAAAGACCAGGTGGCAGGTGCATGTTTTGGAGACTAGCTTTGAATCTTCCTGACCAAGTTGTTTGGAGGCATTGGTTGTCATCCCAATTGTTAAGGTTGGTTTGCAGCTAGGGTTGTGGTGGTCCTGGACTCTGCTGCTTGTGTTAGCTTATAGGATACCTCTTTCCAGCTCCCCCAATTCCAGTCCCATTTAATTAATGACTCAGTAGGCCTTTAAGTTGTTGTTATAAAAGTCTTTCTTCTCAACAGCCCTCTTATACTGCAGTTCCAGAATCATTTACCCCCATGTCACAGGGCTCTCAGAGCCAGGAACCACATATGCAGGTCTTTCTACTACAGATCCTTCTCAGCTTTGTGCTAGGGAATATAGAACAATGAGGAGGTAGTCTCTGCTCACAGGAACCCACAGTCTAATTGAAATAAGATGCACACCATCTTTATAGAGGGGTTAAAAATCTAAACTGTATGGTAGTTGGAGAAAGGGGAGAGCAGAAAATGGAATGACTTCATAGAGGTAGGGGGGGACTTCATCTGGGTCCTTATAGGTGAGTAGAATTTGGATAGGTTCTAGTTAGTGGGTTCAGTATTAGCAAAGGTTTAGAAGTAATGATGTATGTGGGATGTGTATAAGGTAAGAAGGAAATGAGGCTGCCTAGAGAGAATCTGTAAACATATATGCAAGATGGAGGGAGTGGAAAGGGAAACAGTGAAAATAATATCAGTTTGGCAGTTGGACCAACTGGATGTCAGTCTTGAAGAGTTATAACTCTGGGCCTTTACTTAGTAGGGATACTGCAAGCTTTTGATTCATGTAGATTTTAGGGTGTGGCAGTTAATTCCGTGATTTTTTTCCTTGCTTGTCTTTATGTACTTATTATGTTTATTGTTAAATTTATTCCTGGTGCATTTTTCCTATGTTTTTGAAGCATTATTGAGTCAATCACTTTTCTCCGATACTTAAGGAGAAAGCATTTTCTTTTCACTTAAATACAATGTTGTATTCATTTTTCCCTCCCATGAATGTCTTTTCCTCTCCTCCATCTCATAGATCTTTTATCATGAAGCCTCCCTTTACTGACCATAAAATTACCCAACTTTACTCCAAACTTTGGGTCTTGATTCCTGTTCAATCTAATGGTGTAATTGTATATTTTGGATCCTGTTCTCTGTAGATGCATTTTGTTTAGCAAACACTTATTGAGCATTCCCTGCATACAAAGATGAATGAGATATTATAAGTCCTTCCTCATAGACCTTATAGTTTTGTAGGGAAGATAAGATACATTATGGAAAAATATAATGCTAAATACAAGTGTAAAAAAGTATCACAAAAGACTTCATAAAGTCTAGATATGAGAAATTTGTTTGCCTTAGTCTGGTCTTTCCAACTAAATTCTCTGTAATTCTCCTGTCTCGTCCTTCTCCCATCTATGTGTCACATAACTGCCAAAAGAATCTTCTCAAGGCACAGGTCTGATCCCCATTGTGCCTATAGGATGAAATGGAAACTCCCTAACCTGGTATTTAAGGCCTTCCATGATCTGGCTCCCAATGAACTTTCCAACTTTCTCTCATACTGGTCTTTCTCATGAATGCTTCATGCCAACCAAATAAGAACCACTAACTCTGTTCATGAAAACCATGTAGCTAGATGGCACAGTGGATAGCATTCTGGGCTGGGAGTTCTTGTCCTTCTCTTACACTAGCTATATATGGTGATTCTTAAGCAGGTCACTGTATGCCTCAGTTACCTCATCTGTAAAATGAGGACAAAATAGTACTAACCTCAGTAGGTTGTTGTGAGGATAAAATTAGATAATTCATAAAACATGTTTTTTACAAACTTTTAAAAGAGCCATAGAAATGCTAGTTCTTCCTCTCCTTCCCTCCTTCTCTCTCTATCCCTCTCTTACTCTCCTGCTTTTTTCCTCTCCTCTCCTCTCTCTCCAGCTAGGTGGTACAGGATATGCTGGGCCTAGAGTCAGGAAGACCAGAGCTCAAATTTGGCCTCACTTACTAGTTGAGGTGATTCTAGGCAAGTCACTTAATCTTCTTAACCGTCTTCCTCAGTTCCCTCAACTGTGAAATGGGGATAATAAGTAGTACCCACCTCAGTGTTGTGAGGATCAAACGAGATATTTATGATGCACATAGATATTCAGTAAGTATTTTTTTCCTCTCACCTTCCCTGCTCTCCCTTTACACTATTATCTCCTGACTGTTTATTTGCTAAAATGCATATATTTGGCTGCTAGGTGGATAGGTGGCAGAGAGGATAGAGTGCTGGGCCTGGAGTTAGGAGGATCTGAATTTAAATGTGGACTCAAGACACTCAGTAGCTGTGTGACCCTGGGTAAGTCACTTAACCCTGTCTGCCTCAGTTTCCTTATCTGTAAAATGAGCTGGAGAAGGAACTTGTGATCTCATTGATTTAGGATACATTTATTAAGTGTCTGCTGTGTGCCAAGCCCATGGGGAAATCAAAATAGGTATTAGCTTGCATTGGATTAAAAAAATTTTTTAAAGGAGGCTGAGGGTATATAGAAGGATTTCAGTCAATTCTTGTTGATCAAATTTCCCCACACTCTATAGGTCCGTATCACCTGTGGACTAAATTGGTGACCTTGTAGGCCTTCTGTGCTATAGCTGTAGCGACTTCTATGTAGGGAGAGAATACTTGGTTCCATATGCAGCCATATTTATTATCCTCTTTCTGCCCTTGTTTGCTACATTCATGCAGAGGATTAGTTTGACTCTATGTTCATTCTTCCTTTATTTCTTACTTAGTGTATACTTCATGGAGAAGAATAGGTCTATTCCTTCCGTCCCTTGTCACCCAGCTATTTGTTACTTCTGTTTTGTCCTTAAACCTTGAGACTGAACAGTGTTCCCAAGTGTTTGTCATAGTTGAGAAGATGGGATTTGAGAATTGTTCACAAGTGAATAAGTTTTATTGGAAAAATATAAGATCAACAGGAACAATCAAGTTTCTGCAACCTCCAGGACATGTGCTCTACTCTAGCCCCTCCTCACCACCCTCTTTTTAAAATAAAGACTACGTGATCTAGGCAGGAGGTCATGTTGTAGGCCAACTAGTATGAAGATGATGTAGGAATTCCCAGATAGTTCCTTCCTTTCCTCTTGCCGTTACCAGTTGTTCTGATCAAACCAGATCATGACGTGTGTCCTGAGAGGTTACCTGAAAAGTGACACAATTTCAAAATGGCATTGAGATGCTATCTGTGAAGGCTCTGATTGTGTCCATGTCACTGGGATATATTTTAGGTTTCGGTTGCTCTGGACCCTGAACCTCTCCTGTTAAATAAAAGGTTAGCATGCTGTTCCTTGAAGCACATTACTCCAGGGCTCCTTTTCTTCCTTTTGTCACAGTGTCCACCATCAGTGGGGCAACAGCTTAACATGTAGATGGCCTTCAAAATACAACTGCCTCCTAGTCTGTATGCCTGTGAACTCTTTATTAAATTGCCATAATTACAAGAGGCTTTTGCTCCATTTGTGACCTATTTCTCTTGAGTAGCCCTTGATGCTCTTGGGAGGATGGATTGCTCAGTGAATGCTAATTTTTTTTTTCATTTAATTTTTATTTTTTTGCTTTTTGTAGTGCAGTTGGGGTTAAGTGATTTGCCCAAAGTCACACGACTAGTTTTTGTGTTAAGTGTCTGAGGCTGGATTTGAACTTGGGTCCTCCTGACTCCAAGGCCGATGCTCTATTCACTGTGCCACCTAGCCACCCCTGCTCAGTCAATTCTAGATAGCAATTCCTGAGTTCTGGGACTAAAGCACTGCTAAGTTTCACAACAGAACTTTTCCTCTTACTCCCACTAAGAAGTACTATGTAAGTAGTATTTTTTTTTTAAAAAACCTTGCACATCTGTAGCCTTTCAGGTTTTGTTGGTTTTTTTTTTTGTTTTGTTTTGTTTTCTGTTCATTTATGGTACAGTATCACAATCTGATCTAAAAGATTAATCAAGATCAAACTTGGGAAAATAGTCTGAATCTTGTGAACATTGAATGAAGGAAATTTCAGATGTATTCTACATTTAATTTTTTCTCTTTGTGGGGGGGGTGATAGTGATAGAAACCACTGCTTCCTTCAGATTGAGAAAACACCCCCGTTACTCCTTCCTTCTGCCCCTCCCCCCCAAAGAAAAGTAATTCAGCCAAAACCCTTGATAAATTGACCATATCTGACAATGTAATGCCTAGATAACAGGTCTCTAGTAATAACTAGAGACCTCTTTGTCTCTAGTGTGATGTGAGGAGAGTGGAATGTTTTGTTTTTTTGTTATTTCTTCTCTGGGACCATCATTGGTTTTTTGGGTTTTTTTTTTTCTGTTCACTCAGTGTTTGATATTCTTTCAGTGATCTTCAGTGCTTACTAGATACTACAGGTTTTCTGGTTATTTTTCTGTTGATAGGCACCCACTTTGCAGCAACTCTTTTGGTGTGTTAGACTTCAGTTTCTACCTTTCACCTCCATGTGCTATGTTGATCCCATTGTGGGATGCTGGGTCAAAGGTTATAGAAAATTTAGTGATTTCTTCCATAATTCCAAAGTGATACCCAGATTCATTGGACCAAATTTGTACATATTCACAGAAGCTTTCCTTTCACATTGACTTGGTCCTATTTCCTTGGACATTCTTATGGAATAAGGTGAAAGCTTTAAGTTGTTTTACTCTTTTGTCTTACTCTTAATATTATAACATAGTTTCTAATCATTTATGATTTGTAATTCTATTTTTGAAAAACTCTGCTTTCCTATCTTTTGACTGATTTTAGTGGTAAAGTGATTTAGTTTGAAAATATACTTTTAAAATATAAAATCACTTAAATTATATTATATTTGTAGACTTATTTTACACCTTTTCCTAAGCATCCTCTGTAATAATTTGATGGCATTCTCTATTGGGAAGAAAAGCTAGAGTTGGGAATGTCCAGTCATGATGGTGATGGCAATGGTACTGCCACAGAATTGTGGAAAGGTTGCTAGGCTAAGGTGAGGAGACTGTTATTATCAGGCCCTCTGGACCTGAAATTTTGCAGTGTCAAAAAAGAAGAGCATTGGTTTAGGTCAGGGATGCCTGACCCGTGGTTTTTTTTTTTCCTTTCTTTTGCTATGCCCATGTCCACAGTCTGGTGAAGTCTGTTCTTCTTCCAGGGTTTTTAATTGAGTAAAAATAAAATACATAGGACTACATAGGAAACCAATTACTGAACCATCATGATAAGGATTCTTTTTAAATCACATCATCCCCAGATTAAGAACCACTGGAGTAGGTAGGTAATCTCTGTGTTCCCTTCCTTTTCCAATCCTAAATAGTTCTATGGTTCCGTGTTGGTTTCATACCCATTTCAAACCACTGCCAAGAAGAGAGGAGACGTTATTTGTCTTTTGGGATGCCCTGAATTGTAGTCATTAAGTGAAGGAAAAGGAAGGATCCCTTATTTATGAGTTTGTGTTTTATTCTGTAAGAAGTACTTCCTTATGGTTGATATGATATGTTACATGTGTATTCATATTTACAGAGATAGGGATGTACAGCCACTCCTTGCATCACTGGTTCAGGGATATGTGTAAGTTTTAAATATAGGTCTAGATCTCCTGAACCTCTGCATGGTGGAATTGATTTGTAAATTGGCAACTTGACTATGAAAGAACTTTCCACCAAGACCTTGAAGGGAGTAAATCTCTACTCTCTCTTCTCCTCTTTCTTCTCTCATCTGTATCATTCCTTTGTCCTCTCCTCTCCCTGCTGCCTCCCTTGTCTTTACAGCTCTTCTCCCATCTAGGCAAAGATATAGAACAATTTTGGTTCATATGTGGTCTTACTCTTAACATTTTATCATACCACAGAGGTGACTTTGGATTCTCCGAGTCTACGCTGGTAGAACAACAGTTCTGGCAGATCTTATCTAACTAGAAAGACATGTAACTAGAAAGACTTATGGGGGTCATTCAGGTTTTTGAGAGATATCCATCACCAGGTTGGCTGTGTATGGGATGATGAATTTTTGGTTGCCGTAATCCTTTGAAGCACTCTTATTATAGACAGCTTGTGCTCTTTATTGCTGAGAGAGAGGGTACCTTCACTAAGTGTCATGGATCATGGTAGGTATGTTCAATTTATTGAATTTTTGAAAAAAACATGTTAAAGGATTACAAGGATCTGGCTCTTCTGAAAAGTTGATATTCTTCTGAAGGCAAACTGCTCGTTAGTGTTGAGACTTCTTCATTTAACTTCTGCTGACCATCTCTTTAACCCAGTCAGAGAGATCTTTGTGCCTTTTCCCAGGCTGTCTGTACCTCAGGCATCCTCAAATATCTTATAATGTAGTGAGTTTGAATAATGGTAGAGCACCCTATTGGAAAATTTCAACATGTAGCAGAAAATGGAGAATTATAGCCCACAAAAGAAATTGGGATTAGAAAAAGTGAAGAAATCATTGAAGGTAGTTTTGGGGGGGAAATGGTTTAGAACAAAATCTGAAGTGGAGAGTACCTATTTTTAGGTGCAGTGTGAAGATGAGCCAATAAAGGAGATGGATGAAGGGTGGTTGCATAAGTTGGAGAGCCAAGATAAGAAAGCATAGTAGTAGCACTTGAAAGCTAGCACTTCAGAAAGGAAGAAGTGGTTGTAGCACAAATAAGTATGGGAGAATGAGAATAGGGCAAAAGGGATGGAGATTGAGGAAGCAGGTCCTGAACTCTTCAGTTGCTGACGCTCCTATCACTTCAGGACCCCAACCTTTGTATTTACTTTGCGATGCACATTCTTTTGTTTTTCCATCAATAAAATGTAAGCTTCTTGAAGACATGAACTGTTTAGTTTTTGTGTTTTTTCTCTCTAGTTCCTGGCACAGTTGGTTTTTAAATAAATGTTTGTTGAAAGGGAAGAAGTCAATGGAGAAGGGAAATTTCCAAAGTATAAGAGAGCGATGTCATGTATAATTGATACAGGATTAACCTTGGAAAAGGGGAGGGAGGGAAAAGATGCAAGATGAGTGAGGCAGTTCACATTTGATCAGCTCAGTGGGCATATTCACTGCATCCCCTACAGTGCCCAGGACAGGGTTAGGTAACCAGGAGATGGCATCAGGATAGAAAGAAGTGAAGATGAGATCCACTGTGCAGTACCACCATCGTGGTACTAAGACAGAGTCTCCTTCCTTGGTGTCTGGGGCTCTCCAGCTTGCCTAGCAAGCAGGGAGTAGAATGGAGTTGAGTAGAGCATGGAATGTGAATTAAGATAAAAAAAACTAGAATATTGATATTTTCGACAAAAAATCTGGGGTGAGGTTGGGAGGTGATAGGTGGAATTAGGGATAAAGCACTGCCTCTGAGGCCTGAGGGCCTGAGTTCAAATCTAGTTTCAGACACTTAGTGTGCGTGCACTTGCCTGTGTCTTGTCTTCATCAGAGCAGTGATGGTTAGGATTCCCTCTGTCCCCATATGAGATGGACTTGAAGTGTGCTATCTTTTGCTCAGAATATAATCCTTAGAATTTACTCCAAAAGTAGAAATGCCTTAGTATGATAATGACTTGAAATTTGGAAGGGCCCTGGAAACATTTGTTCATATCCATTATTGTTGAGGCAGCCTCCTCTCCAGTCTGACCCCAACTCCCATATTAAATCACTTGAATGTTTCCTCATTCCCATAGATGTGACCACCCACAACAGCATTCTAGAAATGCACAGAGACTTTTTTTTTTTTAATTAACCATAGATACTTTGGAGTCTATTTTTGTTTCTGAAGCCAGGGTAGAGAGGGAATAGGAAGAAGGGAAAGGGGAAGGGGAAGGAGGATGCAAGAAATGTGGAGCACCTTTCCAGATGAGCTACAACTCCATTTTAGAGTATTTTTAGCCACTGGCTGTATCCAGCACATGGTAAAAGCAGAAATAGAATGTAGATTTTTGTTGTTGTTTCTCTTCTGGATCTGACAGTCTCTGGTTTTGCTAAAAAAGAGAAAAAAGAAAAAGAAAAAAAACAGGGTACTGGGGTAGGGGGAGGAAAGAAGAAAAAAAAGAGCATATGGGAAGCAAACAACTTCTGCTGTTTAAAAAATCATCCCAATGTACATCATTGTAAATTGGGAATTATTTCTGTTGGTGAAAATTCTTTATGTAAATGTCACTGCGTATCAGCATTACAAAGTACTTCTCGTTTGCATATATAATCATGTCATGCTGTACAGGGGGAGTAAAAGGGGGAGGGGTAATTATGTTTTAAAATATCATCTTGATTGTTTTTTTTTTTCTTATTCCCTGTGCAGACCCGGTAACTCTTAAGGTTTTAAAGATCCTCTATTTCTCTCTCTTCCCCTCTTTCAATTGCTGATTGGTCCCTGTCCCTTTGCTTGAGTAGACATAATTAAAAATATAGTAAATGCCACTGAAGTCTGCAAATGTCCTAGGTGGGTCTCCTCCTGTTTGGATGGGTGTGATCAGAAGCAGGGGTTTGTTCCTAGAACATAACTGTGAATTGGAGTGTGTTTTTGAAGGTATTCCACAAGCCTAGACTCAAAATGGACACCTAGCTAACTGGGTAGCTTGATTGGTAGATTATAGATAAAATAATGGCATATATCACTCCTTTATGTTAATAATCAATAATTGTATCTTTTGTTTAGGAATACACTTCATAAAAGACTTGGTTTGGTTATTTGCCCCCAAAAATTGTTTTTTAATGTCAAAGAGAATACAAAACAGAAGTACACTAATGATCCAACAGAAGGGTTTGGGTCCTGGTACTTTTAAGTTAAGAAACATTTATTAAGCACTAAGTGTGTGCTAGGCACAAAGTGACAAGCTACTTAGAAAGCAAAAGCAGCCCCTGTCCTCATGGAGGACATTCTAATGGGGGGAGTCCACGTATAAACAACTGTTTATACTGTTTATAACTGTGGAAGATAGCGAAATTGTTCTTCCCATCTCATACTGGACTATGAAATGGGAGAATTATTAATGCAGTGGTGCCCTCATGAAAGATATTCACCAGAAACTCCTGATTTGTCTGACATTCAGGAAATCTGCTATCTGGTCCGGGGATAGGCCATTGTTTTGCACTCTAGTTTATGCAAAAGAGATTAGGTCCAGGAAATGGGGGATTTAGTTCCCAAAGAGCTTCCTGAATAGGCCATAAACTATATATAATCTAAACCTATATTTATTAAGTTCCTACTGTGTGAAAGGCAATGTGCTGGACATTAGGAATATAGACACAAATGAAGATCATCAAGGAGTTGGGATCTATTCTGCTATATCCTCATCTTCATCAAGACATACCTCTAATTGTACTTTGTATTGAAAGCTGATTGTCCTGGAATTTCAGTTTAATTTGACACACATTAAAGCAATGTGTTAGGCTGGGTAGTTAAAAAAAAATAATCCCTACTCCCAAGGAATGCTTACATTGAGCAGAGAAATATGTACACATATAAAAATATATAAATACATATGTATATGATAAATGCACAGTAGTAGAGAGGGATTAGCAATGGGGTGGGAGGAAAGGAGAATGAGGAGGCAGTGTATTTTGGACATAGGGGATCACTTTTGGGTTTGTGGCGAGGTAGTGGAAGATGGTGTGTTTGGAACCACTAGTAGGCAATTTTTTCTGTAACATAGAATGTATGCCAAGGAGAAATGTGAAGTAAGGTAGGGAGAATAGATGAGCCAAACTGGAGGGCCTTAAATGGCATACTTAAGAATTTTATTTATTCCTAGAAGCAAAAAGAAGCCAGTGAAAGTTTTAGGACAATGACAGGGCCGGGACCTTCTTTTTTGACTTTTTGGAGGGGGGAGGGCAGGACAATTGGAGTTGACTTGCCTAAGGTTATAAGGCTAGTAAGTGTTAAGTGACTGAGGCTTTATTTGAACCCAGGTCCTCCTGACTCCAGGGTAGGTTCTCTATTCACTGTGCTACCTAGCTGCCCCAGACCTTTCTTAAGAAGATTTTGGTAGCTATATGAACAATGATCTAGAGAGACAGAGAGACTGTAGGCACGGAGACAGTTAGGAGAGTCTTATTCTAGCAGTATCAGTGCTATTGAGAGGCTTACAAAGCCTAAAGTAGGAAGGTGTTCTGAGTGAGCAACAGCTGAAACATCAGGCATGAGAAGGTCCCTTCCTTGCCAGATAATGCCAAGATCATTCCCCTGCTTGCTGTCAGTGACCTGATTTGCCAATACCCAGAGGGAGGATGGAGTGACCTTTGCTTGCTTTTGTATCTCACCTTTGGAATTTACACTAAGACAGAAAATAATGATAATATAATTAATAGTAACATTTATTTTTGTTCAGTCATTTCTGTTGTGTCTGACTTTTCATGACCTCATAGCCTTATTTGGGGTTTTCTTGGCAATGATACTGGAGTGGGTTGCCGTTCTCTTCTCAAACTCATTTTACAGATGAGGAAACTGAGGCGAACAGGGTTAAGTGACTTGCCCAGGGACATACAGTAAGTATTTGAGGCCAGATTTGTTTATTATCCCCATTTTACAGGTGTTTCTACACCTGAGGAAGACGAAGATTTAACTGCCTTACCTATGATCACACAGTTAGTGTCTGAGGTTGTTGTTGAACCCATATTATCTTTTTTTTCCCTTAATAGTATTTTATTTTATTATGAGGAGCTACTAAACTGTATGTACAGAAGAATCCCTGCAGATAGCGTGTTGACTTAGAAAACTACATATTAACATTATCCATGTTCTGCTTTATTCTGTTAAGCATTTCCCATTTATATTTTAATCTGGTTCATGCCTTATCAGTGTTGCAGACCATGTATATGTCAAATCAGTTCTCATAAGATATATAATATTCCATATCCACAATACCCTGCTTCTGAATAAGAAGATGCCTTCTCTTAACACTTCTTTAAGGCCGACTTTGTCATCAAGTTAACACAAATCAATTTCAATTTTTAATTTGTTCCTCAATAATAGGTGCTTATTTTAAAATGAATAGTTATTCCTTTTTTGTTTTTAAATCACATGTATTTCTCACTGTCTCTTCATTCATTCTCACACATAAATGAATAGCACTTAATAAATGCTCATTGGATTTGAATGTTTTAGGCTGACAAATTTATAAACTTGGCTATAGGGATTACCAGGTTAATTATCACTGCTTCCTCTTGACTTTCCCGACTTGTAGCATCACCAAGTCTATGAATCACTGAATTATAAGGTCTCTAGTCCAACTTATACCTAAACACAAATTCTTCCTAAATGTAATCATTCCTGGGGTAGGGAACCTAGGGCCCCGAGGCCACCTGTCGCCCTCTAGATCCTCAAGTGCAGCCCTTTGACTGAATCTAAACTTCACAGAACAAATTCCCTTATTAAAATAATTTGTTCTATAAAACTTGAATTCTAGATGGTCACATGTGGCCTTGGGTCTTCAGCATTCTTGCCCTTAAATTCTCTTCCATTTGCTTGAAGACTTCAGTGAAGGACAACCCACTGATTGTAATCATTAGCAAGTAAGTTTTCACTAAAATTCCTCATCCTCCTGCAACTTGATCCACCACTTTAAATTGGGGATATACTCTTTCACCCCATCCACTGTCTCATCCTTGGCCTCCTCATGACCCAGTGGCAGAGCTAACCAAGAAGTTTGCCCCAGGGCTAGGGGCTCAGTCTGTTCATGGGATTGAGGCATCCGGTAGTAAAATCTGATGAAAGTCTGATGAAAGACAATAGTAAAAAAAAAAAAAAAAAGAAAAAAAAAAAGAAAAGAAAGTCAGTTTATTTTCTTTAGGTTTGTTCAATTTGTTGTAAGGCTTACTCACTTCAAGATAGGGTTGTTAGGTGCCTATCCTTCTACCTGATGGGAGGGGGTGTGTGAGAAAAGGGCAGGCAGGTAGTGAATTGGATCAGGGTGCCAGGTCTAGTGTCAGGAAGGCCCCATTTCTTGAGTTCAAATCCAGACGTTGACACTTATTAGCTGTATGACCCTGAACGATTCACTTAACCCTGTTTGCCTCAGTTTCCTCATCTGTAAAATGAGCTAGAGAAAGAAATGGCAAACCACTTAAGTATCTTTGCCAGCAAAACCTCAAATAAAGTCACAAAGAGCCAGAAATGGTTGCAAAAACAACACATGGGGGGGTGGGGCAGAGAGGGAGGAAGTAAGAGTAAACAGGAGAAAGATTGTTGGAAGATTATACAAATGAGAAAGGATTCAATTTCTCTTGAAAATAAATGTAACTTGGGGTGGGAGATAGAAAGGTCCTAACACATGAAACCATTATGTCATGATTAATTCCTTACCTGTGCCCCACAGGAATAGGGACTGGACTTAGGATTTTTTGAGTAAAAATCTCAGGTATGGCACTTAATCTGAACACAAGGCAGCCATTTTTCTCCCTCCAGCCCTGAGCTTAAGTGACTTGCCCAGGGGCACACTTACAGACTGTCAGAATCAGGATGGATGCTTCTCACATTGAGGCCAGCTCTATACTGAACCACATGATCTTCCACTTACACCACATAGAGAATACATGCCAAAGGCCATTAGAAGTTGGGGTGGTGTCTGGGCCAGAAGGGCCAGGGGGGGTTTGTTTCAAGCATAAAGAGGCTGAATGAAGCTTTGAGAGCTAGGTAATGACGCCTGTTATACCATATGTGCTGTAGAAACTTGCAGAGTGCTCCTTAGAATAGCTCCACAAAGGTAGGGATATTTAAGTGTTCTTGTCTCTGGTTTGGATAGCATCAGAAATTTATAGCGGCAAGAAATGTTAGTGGGCATCTAGTGCACTAGAAAATCTTCTGTTCTGTGAAGTTTGGATTCAGTCAAAGGATCCCCTTGAGGAAAGGGACACATGTAGCCTCCAGGCAGCAGGCTCCCCACCCCATCTATTGCAACTTTCCTTCCCTTTTTTTTTTTTTTTGGCTTTTTGGAGGGCAGTTAGGGTTAAGTGACTTGCCCAAGGTCACACGGCGTGCGTGTGTGTGTGTGTGTGTGTGTGTGTGTGTGTGTTTGTGAAATGTCTGAGGACAGATTTGAACTCAGGTCCTCCGGACTTCAGGGCTAGTGCTCTATTCACTGCACCACCTAGCCGCATCCCCTTCCCATTTTATAGATGAGGAAACTGAGAGCTGAAACATGATTTGGTTAAGGCAGCAACATCCATAAAATCACAATACCAGGACCTTAAATCTAGGTTTTCTGACTCAAGAGACAAGCACTTGATTGATCAAATAACAGTAGAGCTTAGATAGGTGCAGAGGGGAGAGGGGATGTTTATTCCAGGTGATGAGAATGACCTCAGCTGAATTGTTGAGGAGTGGTCAGGCAGTGTAGTGGAATTGGGAGATATCAGAGCAGGAGCCCCAGCCCTGATAGACCCTGGACATCCTTGAAGCACAGTGCAATGATGCTGGAGCCTCTGGCTAAGGGAGCATGAGTACTTTGGTAAATCAGGATGTAGATTGGGTCCATGTGGCAAGCTTGGAAAAGAAAGGAAACAAGCAGAACAAGCTGTTATCAGGGTTAGAAGAGAGAGACATCCTTGGTGCTTAAATCTAATGGCACCGACGTGAGATTTCAGTTGGGGGTGGGGAAGCTGAATCCTGCAACTGTCATCTCCTTTAAGACAATATAAAGTAGACAGCAGATTGAGAAAATGTTCAGTGGCCTTGTGTATGTGTGTCATGTATTGTTTCCTTGCTTCTTTTCACTGAAATCATTCTTGGATACAATACTGTGCCACCCTGACACAACCCCCTTGAATCTTCTGTAGTAGCAAAGGAAACCAGTTCAGTTCATGCAAACCATGAGGTGAACTTTGAAGGTGAAAGAGCTCTACTTCCCCCTAACCCCATCTAGCCTTTGTGTACCTGAAGCTAGAAGAGATCTTACAGGTCAACTAGTCAGGTGTAATAATTTTATAGATGAGGAAACTGAGGCTAATATTTCTTGCCCAAGGTCACACAGGTTCTAAGTGGCAGTACTAAGGTTTGGTCCTGGATTTTCTGACTCCAACAGCCTTTCTCTACTACATGGTTCTATCCGCTCTAGGAAGGATTATTCCTTCATCTATTTTCTGGGACTAAAAATATTTGTTACAATTTCTTCACATCTCTTCCTTTTACTGTTCTTTTGTTTATATGTAATTTATATTTTCAAAAAGCCAACAACAATCTTTTAAGTACATAGAAAAGATAACAGCAAGGGACAGAGAGGACAGAGGAATCACTGCTGTTATTCTGTTAAACTTTGCTTTTCAAACAATGTGAAAACTAATTTTATGGCTTTATTTGGAGTTCTATCTCAGACTCTGTTCATTTTCTCATTTGTTGAGAAGGCTAGTTTATAATGAGATAATATGGAGGGGGGTAAAGGGGAGCATCCATCTATTGGGCCACCTGACTCATCTTGCTTTGATAGCAGATCTGGCACTTTGGAAAGGAAGGGAACCACAGCTTTGTTTCACAAGCCAGGTGGGTTGGAGCCAGTCTCGCCCATTGGAGACATGGGCTGCAGCATAGTTAGGGCATGTGTTGGAAGGAGGAGGAATCCGAGCTGCAGGCATGTTTTCCTGGTATAGAAACTAATGGAATTAGTAACCCTGAGGTGGGAGAGTATTCATTGGCTGATTTAGAGAACTACCCCATAACTCAGCTAAATTTACTCAATCAATCTGCAATAAAAATGGCAATGGTAATGACTACAACCCTTTATATTTTTCAGACATGTCTTTAACAAAACACCCCAAAAGCTGTCTTTATTGAGCATTTGTAATGAATCCAGTTCTTTGTATGGATGATGAAGCAGCTGGATTGCATAGTGAATGAAGTGCTGGACTTGGAGTCAGGAAGACCTGAGTTCAAATCTTGCCTCATCTTAGCAGCTCTATGACCCTGCACAGGTCTATCAGTGGGAGTTTGCTCATTTATTAAAATGGTGATCCTAATGGTACCTACTTTGTAAAAATGAGATTACATCTGCAATAAATGCTAGCTGTTATCCTAACGATGAAGAGACAAAACTAGTTGGAAAAGTGAGACTTTCTCAAGAAACAATTAGAAAACAGTACAATATGTGAGAAGGGAGAGAGTAAATTATAATTAGAAATCCTATGGTTGGGGTGTGTTGGTGTTGGAAGAAGAGCAAAATGATATCAGTGTGATGGAGGTTGTGTCTAGAATCACATCGCCCTCCTTTTAAGCCATTCCCTGAAATACTTCAGGTCTGCTTGGCCATTTTTATTCAGCAACACTTTCTTCGTGTGATAGTCATTTGGAATCTGTGGGACAGCCAGCATTCTTGAGCTATCACAGTGGTCATGCAAAGTCTAGGTCTCTCAACTGGGTTCTAGGTCTAGCCCTGCCATCAATTCAAAATATCACCTTCTGCAAGAGGCCTCTGTACTATAGATTCCCAATCTTTAGAAAAAAGAGAGGTAGGATGAAATAATTCCCATATTGCCTCCTTGTTTATGGTTGAAATGACATGAGGAGGGAATAGATTGTAATGAAAGCACTTTCAACAAACTGGAAGAATGACCATGGGAAAGATAAGCCCAGGATGGTTTTCTTGGGGATGTGTTAGGTTCTGAAAGCATACCAGACTAACCTAAAAAATTTTAATAATTTCTTTTCATCCCTAGTGCAAGAGAAACCAGAGCAGATTCCTCTGGAGAGTCGCTCTTGTGTCCTGATCCGAAGAGACCTGGTAGCCCTTCCTGCAAGCCTCATTAGCCAAATTGGCTACCGCTGCCATCCTAAGCTCTATTCAGAGGGTGATCCTGGTGAGAAGCTGGAGCTCGTTGCAGGTAAAGCCACTGCAGGTTTCTGCCTCTCCCACCCCATCCATGATGCTTGTAGACCCCTTTCTCTTAGGAATGCACACATGCACCCCCAATTCAAACCCCCTCTCCACCCCCATCCTCAAAATGCTAAGCAGAGGAGGAAAACCAAACCCTCCCTATAATTTTAGAGATTGCGTGCAAATGTCCTTTCTTTTATTTTTTCTTTTCTCTTCAGAGCAGTGAACAATGTACTCATCACCAATCAGTCAAAAAAAAAAATAAAAAAGAAAGGATAGAACATCTTAAATTTCCCTTAATTTCCTTTTAGAAGAATGTGTCATTAAGAGAAGTTATTCAATTGAATTAATTTAGCATTTTAATTGAATTCCCCCGGCTTGTATTCTTCCTGATTGGTACGGGCTGCATCACAATTGTATTTTAATTTAGGTTGCAGACAAAAACATGTTGTGTATTTTTATGATTCTTTCCCCCTATCCCCCACCCCAACTTCTAAGTGTCAAATTACTGCATTCTCAGGGTAATGGTTTTAGGTTTTGTAATAGCAAAGGCAGATTGAGAAATTTGATTTCTTTCTTTTAGGAAAACTAGCAATAATTTGATCTAAAAGTATATTAGCACTTTTCCCAGGATGATGTTTTCTGTGTTTGAAACTGTTATCTCTTTTTAAGTCTGATGGGCATGGAATATCTTTAAGTTCTTTCAATGAAAAGATCATCCATCTAACCCTTTCATATCTGAAAACTTGTCTGTGTTAAATGTCAACCTATGTTGACCCTGATTCCACCGACACCCCCCCCCAAAAAAAAAAGCCCCTCATCCTCACAGTGGCAGAGAAAGGTTTGTCATTTCAAAAAACTCTCCTCTGATCCACTGTAGCAATTCCTTGGTAGTTTAAAATAATGTTAGAGAACATCCCGGTGGGGCTCAAGGAGTTGGTGACTTGCCCAGAGATACATAGCTAGCAGGCCATGCAGAATATTGAATGGTTTTTCATTTTTAGAATATTCTCCATTTTAGCTTTGGGGCAATTCCCATCATATCTCGGCCCAGCCACTGTCATAAATGTTGTCTAGAGATTAGGAGTCACTGATATCCCTGTTGAAATACTGGACTAATTTGTAATTTGTAAAGTTTTTTTTCCTGTAAACTGAAAATGTAGAATAAAGTGATTTTTTTACAGCACGAACCTTTAAGTGGTCAGCAGCATTTTGTCTTGATTTTAAAAAATTATATATTTCTCATCCCTGTAGTGAGGAGATTAATATCTATTCAATTAGTAGCTTCTTGGGCTTGTTGGAGTGTATGTGTATTTATTGTGTTTGTGTGTTTAAGCAAAAATTACTCTGCTATACCTGATTGGGTCAGCTGGTGTGAGCTGAGAAGATCTCGGTTACCAAAGAAACCATAGCAAGCTAATTACTTTCTCAAATTTAATGAAAGTGATAGGGATGTCTGCCTGGTTGGAGGGGGGGGAAGGGTGAAGTGCATGTAATGGAGTTTTTTTTGGTAGCACTATCCCAGAGATATTCTCACCACCTAGGATTTTTCACACCATAATCAATTATGAAAACTTAGTCATTTTCTTCAGGGGGCCTTTGACTTAGCCACAGTCAAAGCAGATCATAGGAGGGATTCTTCAGGTACCAGCCAGCGTGGAGTACCAGGGGCTCTGTAGAAGAGAGATGGCCTGACTTGAGAGTAGGAAGACGGGACTCTTTGCAACAGCTCCACTGCCCACCATTTTGAACCTATCTCACCCTGAAACTTTCCACCTCCCCTACAACCCACCAGAATTCTTTCACAGGAAGAAAAAATCTAGGTGCTCATGTTCTGTGGATTTTTGTTTTCCTGTTTTTGATACTCTAAATTCATTAGAGTGAAACTAAAAGACTGATTGAAGGAGATTCTTAGATAGCTTGATGATGGAGTTGCACATTGTCGAAAAGGTGGCAAGTGGAAGGTGCATCCTGATAAGCCTGCCCTTATGTCACAGCTAACATCTTTGAAGTAGAAGTTTCCTTTAATCATTAACTTATCTAATAATAACATGTCTATAAGTGATGTTTGTCATTCTAACTTTTGAGAGAGCATATGGAAAGAAACATATCACTGGTCCTACTAGCTTTCCCAATCACTAGCTTTAGAAAGCAGAAAGTAAAAGGACACATAATTTAGTCTCTTGTAGGGCATGTGCTATATTGATATGACTACTTAATTAAGAGTGCCTGGTTAGATTGCTTCATTGATGTTAAGATAGAACATTAGCAGAATTGTAGTTCATGAGATTGGTCAAGGTTGGAGATATAATTTCGATCATGTGCAGAGAGATGCAGACATGGAAATGGTTGACAATATAAAGAGAGGAACAGATCCATGGATTAAGACTTTGGGGTGGACATGGCCATCTATATCAGGTGGGAGAAGGAAGAAAAGCTGGCAAAGGAGATCAAGAAACAGGAGATGTGTCAGAGAAAGAGAATGAAAAAAGTATATAATTACAGAAGGGAGTTTCAAGAAGGAAGATTTGTTAATGGTCACACAGTGGTAGAATCCTAAATGAATTTGTAGAACTTATTTTCCCACTGGTGACAATAGGCTGAAGTACCAGTGGGGTCCAGGTGGGTTTATTATAGATCCCAGAATGACAGAGCTTGGGGGGAGGAGGGAAGGGGGGAGTTTGAGAGGATCTGAGAAGGATGGGTTAGTGTCATGGAGGATGGTCAGTGGTGCTCGAGGAATCATGGGGCATGGGATGTCCTGAAGAGATATCTAATGAGTTGTTCTGATGACTGTCCATGTCCATCCACCATCCATGCTTAGGGTGAAGATCCATGTGTTGAATTCTAGATTATCTTTATCTTGCTTCAAGTTGACTTATTCTCATCTTTGTGTAAGACCAAAGGGAGAATCCTCATCTAGTACGTAGTATCACTGCCAAAGTCTGCCTTATTTGATGAGGAAGTTCTTAAGAACTAAGAGAACATTAATTTTTAATCAAGAAATCATATTTTATTTTCCCTCCTACCTACTTCCTTCCCTTTATAACAATATGAGTTGTCAAGCAAAACTTTCCCACGTTGACTATGTCCAAAATGTGTCCCAATCTTCACCCTAGGAGCTCTCCCATTAGGAGTGGGGTAGGTAGCATGTTTCCTTAGGAGTCTTGGAATTATGATAAGTCATTCTACTGCTCAGAATTCCT
The DNA here is from genome assembly GCF_028583685.1 of Petaurus breviceps papuanus. Taxonomy (NCBI): domain Eukaryota; kingdom Metazoa; phylum Chordata; class Mammalia; order Diprotodontia; family Petauridae; genus Petaurus; species Petaurus breviceps. The sequence goes on from NW_027187234.1 coordinate 527,872, forward strand.
AATTTTTTCAAAGATGTTTTTCTTTACATTAATGCTCTTATTGTACATCTTGTTCTTCTCCTATTGCTTACTATGCTCTACACCAGTTCATAAAATTCTTCCCTGGTTTCTTTGAAATTGTCTCTCTCAGGCGGCTAGGTGTCGCACTGTATTCACTGAGTGTATTCCAGAGCATGAGCCCTAGAGTCAGGAGGACCTGAGTTCAAATCCAGCCTCAGACACTTACTAGCCATGTGACCTTGAGCAAGTTACTTAATCCCAATTACCCTACCTTCCCCCCTCCAAAAAGAAAAAAAATTCATTCTCATTCTCTCTTCTCCCTCTCTCTCTCTGCATAATTTGTCTCCTTGTCATTTTCATACCACAATTTGTCCAGTCACTCTCCAACTCCAGTTCTTTGCCACCACAAAAAGAATGCTACAAATCAATACTCTTAATGGGGAAAAAAGATCTTGCTACATCTCAGTTCAAAATTCTTATTTTGATTGACTCTGCCTAGAGCATAGTGGTGTTTCATTGAGTAGAGATTAGTAAGTCCTGTCCTTGAAGGAGTCTTAAGTCTGAGGGTTTTACCTTGTGTTCTAATTGGCTACAGGCTCTGGAGTCTACATCACACGGGGTCAGCTGATGAACTGTCACCTCTGTGCGGGTGTGAAACACAAAGTCTTACTGAGACGGCTTCTTGCTACTTTCTTTGATCGGTATGAGAAGATGGTTCCTTTTTAAATTTTTCTTCCTTTCTTTCCTTCTTTCTTTTTAAAGATGTCAATTATTGCTTTCGAAAAGTTTATTATCTCAGAACATTGGAGTTAGCCACTAGGTAATTTGTAGATAGGGAAATTGATTTGCCTATAGCAGTGGTGTCAAACTCAAATAGAATCCCAACCCTGCTGGAGACATTGATTTAAAAATCACAGGTTAACATTATGTTTTAAAATAGTTATTTTGTTAAGCATTTTCCAGTTGTTACAATTTAATGTGGTTCTAGATGAGTGCCCTAGAACACACAGATTCCCCGAGTAACAAAGCTGAAGCTAGAATTCAGGTGTCCTGATTTCCGACCAAGATTATGCCCAACCCAAGGTATTAATCCCAGGTCAACTTCTTCAATCACTTAGTGAGTGAGCTGTATCCATCTTGCCAGCATTCTTCAGGGTGAATTCAGAGAACTACCAACCAACTTTCATATTAGCCAAAGTAGATTCTGATTAGGAAGGTAAATCTGCAGAGAAGCAATCCCTTTAGGAAGTATTCCAGCAGTAAATATTTGCTTGACTTTGGCAATGATCCTTTCCACCCTTCTGTGTACTCCCCTTTGTGTTATCGAGGATAACAAATAATGAGTTGATTATAATTGCAGCTAGTTGACTTGGATTTTTATCCAGAATATTTGCTACCTTCATCTTTTCTTATTCTTCCTTTCTCCTGCAGGAATACACTAGCCAACAGTTGTGGGACTGGAATCCGCTCTTCTACTAGTGATCCCAGCCGGAAACCTTTGGACAGCAGAGTCCTTAATGCAGTGAAATGTAAGGTCTAAGATTCAAAGGATTAGGGATGGCTGTTAAGAGTCTCTAGACAAGTTGGGTGTGGGTAGAGGGAAATCAAAATAATATTCCATATCTCCTGGTAATGAATTGTGTTATCAATGTATAATTCCTGTTTGATCTGGGTTCCTGAAGACAGATTTTCTGATAACTTCCCCTCAGAGCCTCCATATGAAGCTTCCACTTAGAAAACACTCCTGTAACAAACTTTTAGGACCCTCTTCCAACATTTGCTTTCTATTCTGCTATGGGGATGGGGGATTTTGTCTGTATAAGATTTTGGTATCTGGTTATAGTGACCTGAAGTCTCTTTGGCTTAGAGTAGTGTATGCATTCCTCAGCCTGGCCTCCTAGTGACTGATAATTGGAGCTGCTGATCCACTTCCCTGGAATGAGGCTTTTCCGGGGAATGTGTGAAGCATTCATTTTCAGCAAGTGGGTGGAACAGGATAAAGGAGCAGTCTCCAGAATGAGGTCTCAAGGTGTTAACTTTTTTGGTGGGTTTCCAAGCTTGATGATTTCAGCTGCAAAACTATTTTAATATGTGAAATAGATTTAATTTCCTTTTTGAACAAACCCCCCTATTTACATTTTGTGGTTATTTTAAGTCCTTGCCATCTGCTCGGCCATCTTCTCTCTCATTCCTGGACTGGGAGAATCTAAAGGCAGTGAGCTCGGCCTTGCTGGGTGGTAGACTGCTTCCTTCTCTGCCTGCCCCCCCTCTTCCCCCCACTCCCCCAGATGAGAAAGTGGGTGTGCATCAGCCCATTAACTCCATTCTTTTATTCCCCCCATGTATTTTATATTTCTATTTCACAGAACAGCTAATATACACTCCTTAATTTTTAAAAATGCCCCTAAATTTTAAATTCTTTTTTGTTTTCATGGGTACCTGACAGTAATTAATCTAAAACTCATGTCGCTCTAGCAATTTTGAAATAAAAATTTGGGGACTGGGTACAAAGGTATGGATCTTGTTGATTTTAGTTAGAATTAGTGATTTACTGCCAGATAATTAACTTGCTAGGGGTAGGAACTGAATGCTTCCTCTTTGTAGTTTTGTAGTTTAGCTTTCAAACCTAGGAGTGGGGAAGGGGTTTAATGTAGTCTAATCCGTACTGTATTTCCATGTATTTAGCATTTTGTAATTTTTAAAATAACTTTAATGTCTATCATCTCCTTTGGCCCCCATAAAACTGATATTATCCCCTTCTGATTGATGAGGAAACTGAGACCAAGCTCTTGCTAATGCTTGTGCACTGAGGGAAATGCATAGATAAATAGGATGCTGTTTTCTGCCCTTGAGGGATTAGTAGGGATTTTACTCTAGGTTGCATTGTAATTCCGTGGTCAGGTCTAGGAATGTAGTATCTTGATTGGAATTCCATTGGCCTCTTCACTTTGAGACCACTTGCTGGTGTCCAAACAAAATTTCAGAGAACTTTTCTCTTTTTCTTTCTTTCTCTGCCCTTGTTTTGACCATCTCCTTCCCTTGTCAATTAATTATAGCCAGAAATTCTCCCCAAAAGGTAAGTCTTAATGTTTTCTAGTAAAGTGAAATTTTCACTTGCAAAGGCATTCAATGTGATCAGGAATACACTTTGGGGGTAAAGGGGGGACGTGAACATTTTTAGTAGTATTTACTACATTGAAATTGACAGAGCTAATTATAGTCTGGCCTTCTTTAAAAAAAACAATAACCACTATGAATTAGATTAATAGATGTCATTGGTTCATAAGTTTTTTAGAATTGGTGGAACCTTATAGGCCATTTAGTTTAACCCTCTCATTTGACAAATAAGAAAAATAGGCACAGCAATTGCATGTTTTGGACAGTCACACAGCTAGTTAGTGTCTGAGGGGAAGATTTAAGCTTCTGGCTTCACATCTAGTGTTCTATGTCAGACATGAAAAGCAAATTGGATAGAATGCCCAACCTGTATTCAGGAAAGACCCATCTTCATGAGTTCATATCCAGCCTCAGACAGTTACCCTGTGACCCTGGGCAAATCACTTCACCCTGTTTGCCTCATTTTCCTTCTCTGTAAAATGAGCTGGAGAAGCAAATGGCAAACCACTCTAGTATCTCTGCGAAGTAAACCCCAAAAGGGGGTCATACATAGAGCCAGATGTAATTGAAAGGCCTGACAGCAATGTCAGAAATAGAGGATTCTTGAAGGAGATGATCATACCTCTTTGGAACAGTGAGTTTCTAACCTCCTTAAGAGCTGAAAGGGGGGAGGGGCCCCACAAACTGAACTCTCGTTTTGAACCAAAATAATGGAGATGTGAATTTTCATCTATATAGTCTCCTTCTAAAAGGGATTGATTCAACCCTACTGGGGAGATACGTTGTTTGTCGTTCCCTTAGCATCTTCTCTATGTCCATCTGTCAGAATAGATTTCATGATGTGGGTGCCCTCTAAGAAGGAATGATGGAACTTTTTGTTGCTCTAAAGCAGATATACCTTGTGAGGGGCATATGAGGGGGTTGGGTACATGTGGCTTCCTCGCCTTGAGTCTCCACCTAACTCTATTGACCTCTGCTGGTTATCTTTTTCCCTGTCTTTTGCAGTATATTGTCAGAATTTTGCCCCAAGCTTTAAGGAGAGTGAGATGAATGTCATAGCTGCAGACATGTGTACCAATGCTCGTCGAGTTCGCAAACGCTGGCTCCCCAAGATCAAGTCCATGCTTCCCGAGGGGATGGAGATGTACCGAACCGTCATGGGCTCCACCACAGCCAGTGTTCCCCTGGAGCCTGAATTCCAGGCCACCACAGCCCAAGTATTTGAGCAGAGAATCTACGCAGAGCGGCGGAATGATGCCGCCACCATTGTGGCTCTGAGAACTAACACGGTCAACGTAGACCTGAGCAGTGCTTCCAACCCGCCGTTTGAGCCAAGTGAAGAGGCAGATGGGGCAGGTTCGGTCATTCAGGAGGTGGCTGGGCCAGAGCCCCTACCCTCGGATAGCCAAAGCACTCCCCAGTCCTTCGAACAAGGTCCTGCCAGCACCAGCAGGCCGGAGACGCCGGTGAGAAGACAAGATGGTACTTATGGAGGGACTTTGTAAAGATACCTAAAGAAAAGGAAAAAAAAATTGTGACTTATAAGGGATCTAAATACTAAAGCTGCTTGCATGCATACTAATACAAAAAAAAATGTGATCAAGCCACTTACCTACTGAACTGCTACTGTTGCCTGAAAAAAATGTGATTTTTATTCTGCTTGTATTTAAAATTTATGAAGGAAATAATCGCATTCGTTATACTGTAAATGATTAGGTCAGTGACGGCCTATTTAAAAGAGAGTTCCTGGGCTCTATTTTTTTTTTATACTCCTGAGGTTAGATTCTAAACTTGTAGCTTTTTCCTCCCCTTCCTTACTAGGGGAGGGGGTGAAGGAGGACTAAGGTATCCCCTCCCATGGTTCCTGCACCCAAGTCCTTTCCCACCCCCTTTTTCCCAGTGCAGAACTAAAGCCATTGTTAATTCCTCCTTGCTCTATAAAAGGTTGCGCCATCACTCAGGAGGAGAAAGTTTTTGAATGGTCAGAGAATGTCTGGCAGTTCAAGAACTCACAGGACTTGGCAGGTGGTTGATTGGAGGCGCTTCACTTAACACTCCATTCCTAACTTGTAGTGGTCCTCAACATGAGGGCCTTCAAGTCCATCGGGTGTGTATGGAGGTTGGGAGGTGGGCAGGCTGATGTGAGGCAGAGAGCTTTCCCTGGAAGCC
>NW_027187234.1:533167-537937 GCF_028583685.1 Petaurus breviceps papuanus
TTCTCATGCATGTGTTTTGGGGGTCATAGCAGCAAGGGTGTAGGGGGCGGCGGGGGGTATTATTGGTATGGGAGTGTTTGGACATGTTGGTTGGCACTGATTGGTTTATGTGAATATGGGAGACATCCCATTGTCCTTACTTCTCCCTTCCCATCAGATCCCTATTTCTCTTCCTACTGAATGAGGTACCACTCAATATAGTCCTCAGTGAGTTAGGTTTCTGAGTTGGCTTTAACACCTTTGCCCCACCCAAAACTGTGCATTCTTTATCTTTTCCTCATCCCTCATGTGAAACCCCATTTTCATGAATCTGAGGGACCACTTGCCCGGTGGTGGTCACCCTGGAGGAGCTGGGGGGAGCCATGATGGATCTGTAGGAGTTAGCTGGGTGGTAGAGTTATGGTTACAGGCTGGGCCCTTCTTAGGCTCCACTTGAGCTCCCATGATCTCTTCAAGAGTGATTTTTAATGTGAGAGGATGAACTCCAGAGAACCTCCCTCTCCCTCCTGTTAAGTAAGGGCAGGGGTGAAAGAGATTGTCCATCTCTTGGCTTTCCTTTTTGTGTGGAATTGTTTTATGACTGTTCTGGAACCTTTCACAGTTTGTATGACCTTTATGTTCTATGATAGAAAGGAAAACTTTTATTTCCCAAATTCTTTGTTTTCCTTCCCCTCTACCCCAAAGAGACCAAATTTTTGGGACTGAGGCATAGACTTGTCCACTTTTTTTTGTTAAAACATGGCCTTTACCCCCTTTAGGAGAAGTGACAACTTGGCTTTGGTAGGCAGAAAACTTTTTCCAAAGTATCAGTTGTAGGTGAAAGTCAGACTGTATGATTTTCCTTGATCTGTGCTGAAGGAGGAAGAGAGCAGACCTGGAGGCAGAGGGGGTGGGCGTGGGGGGGTGTTAGGGTTGGGGAAAGTCAGGATCAGGGTTAGGGTGAGGGAAAATGTGTCTCTGCCATTTTCCTTGTCCAATGATGAATCCTTGTCTCCATTTCCATTTGGAGAGGGTTTTCCATTGCTGGCATTCCTGCTGGAAGGCAGATGGCTTGCCCCTACTGGGAATGTTTGGCCAGGGAACAAGATGATCCTTTGCCTGTGTAGACCCCCTAGGTTAGAGGGGGATCTGGAATGTGTATAGGTGCTTGTGCAAGTAGTAACAGTGAATTGGGGCTTGTGCTCAGTGGAGAGATCCATGAGTCCTAGTGGGTAGGGGAGAATAAAAAGTGTTGTCTCTCCCTCTTCTCCATCCCCCCCCCCGCCATGACTTCTTGGTGCCACTTTTTTTTTCCTTACCCCCTCTCCCCACCAACATGGACTATGGATCCTGAGAAGACCATGGTTTTTGACTGAATTCATGCTCAATATGTGCCAATATATTTCTTCTCCATCGTAATCTCTGCATTCAGGCTACATGGCTGACTGGGTGTAGGTGATGTCCAACTGTGGGATTCAGAAATGGGGAAATTGTCATGAGCAGAAGGTGGATTGTTGAATGGTCATACTGTCTTACCTGTCTTGTAGACAATGTGGAGTCCATGGTGTTTGTAAAGAAGAAAAACCAGGCAGTTTCACTGGCAGGAAACCGGTGCTTAGTACTGTAGCTTTGGGGGAATGCTTTTAGAGTTTAAGGTGAGGGTGGGGATGGGCAGTATGTTGTGAAAGGGCAATGCAAGAAGTGGTTGTTTTTGTTTTATATTTTCAGAGATTGAAATATGCTCACTTTGCTATTTAATTTTCTTAAAGCAATGGAAAATAACAACTAGTTCAAAATCCACACAAGTCGTCTCTGGTCAGAGTGACTTCTTCCTTTTTGTTTGTGGATCACAGTGCTTTTGGGTTTTTTGTTTGTTTTGGGGAGGGGCGTTCTGTTCCTCCCCCCCACCACCACCCCAGTGAAAGGGGGCTCCAGATGGCAGCTCTCCCCTCTTGGGTCATTGTTTATTTAGCCAGATACTTGAAATTGTTTGTGTATTTCATAGAAAGGCTTGCTTGCTTCCTTCCTGCTTGCCCCCAAACTCCCTTCCGCTACTTGATACCCCTTTGTATTTTTTTTTTTTTTTTGCCTTTTGGAGGGCAATTGGGGTTAACTAACTTGCCCAAGGGTACAAGGCTAGTTTTTTTGTGGGTGTGTGTGGGTATTAAGTGTCTGCATCTGGAACTGAACTCAGGTCCTCCTGAATCTGGGGCCAGCGCTTTACTCACTATGACACCTACCCCTACCCCTTTGTATTTAAACAAACAGCCTATATACTTGGGTTTGTAGTTCATTTCCCATCCTGGGCAGTTAATGCATTTCCATTTCCAGTATCTCTACAGTGAATTCTGTCAGGTTTCTTGTGGAGGAAGTAACAGTCTTGACAAATGACACCTTGGCCATCAGGGGCCTTTGTTAAAACCCACCCCCCAGGTCCAAGGTGTTAGTTTCTCTGATATACCCATTGAATCTGAAATCTCCTTTGCAGATTCTTCCATCCTTCCAAAAATGAAGCAAGATTAGTACCCCGAGAAGAGGGGCCCTTTTCACCTCAAAGTCACTTTATCCGATCATTGCCATAATAACAGGATGGCTTTTATACACGATTCACATTTTCCTTTGAAGCCTTTGAACATTATTTCCACTCCCTACTTTGCATGGTGGAAGTCATGAAACCAATTTAAATCACTCTCACCAAAACTGGCACATTTTGTTTTGCTCCACCCTCTGTCTGAAGTTTCCTATGCATGTCTCTCTCTCGACTGTCCAGAAGTTCTGTATCTTTATTCTCTCCCATCATCAATGGAGCTGTAGAGGATAGGAAGTTATATAGGGATCCATAAGGAGTGACAATTCTAATGCCCCTATCAGTGTGGTATGTCCTTGGAAGCTTTGCTTACTCATCATAGGCTTCAGCTCATGGTCCTCTCATCATTAGCCCTGCCTTCCCAATTAGAAGTTCAAGCTATCATTATTCTTTTATGCCTCAGCCTTTTAGTATCAAAAGGTTTTGAAAAGAGGTTAGGAGGGCTCTTCCAGGTATGGGTAAAGTGTGGCTCAGTTATGATTTAGTCTTGAATTGGCTGGGAAGCTAAAATCTCTATTGTTGTACACATGTGGGGAATACATGCTTATTGTGTTTAGATTTTTTGAGGGTATTGAAGTGGTTCTGAGACATGAGGGTATAGCAAGTCAAGGGTCTTAGGAAATGTGGAATGTATAATGTTGGATTGATGTCTCAGTTTAGAGAAAGGTCAAATGGAAACTTTCAGGTCTTCTGGGTTGGGCTGGCATATATTTTGAGATCAGAGGAAATGAGTTATTCTAGCTTTCTTCTCTGCCTCTAGGGTGGGAGTCCAATTTCCAATCTCCAGTGTCCCTTGTGCATTAAGGCTTTTTCATGTCATTCCCTGCCACAATGGCACTTTGAATTTGAGTTTTGCTTGAGAAACATTCAGAACTGAGAGATGTGATATCATTGGTGGATGAAAAAGGCTCTGTCCATCAAGAAACTGCCACAAGAAAAATCCAATATGGTGGTCATGGTCAAGAGCTCCAAGAATGGATAAGCTGTATAGTTATCAGTAGTGGCTGATTTGAACAGAATAGGTGAAAGACATAGTGGTTATATCAGACAAGATTGTAGGTTGCACAGATAAAATTTATCTATTTTTTATACCTAGCACAACTTCCTAGTTTTTTTTTTCATTTTCCATTTTTCTTTTTATTCTTTTCATTTTCTTTTTTGTTGGTTCTGAGTTGACAGAATTTGTTAAAACTTTAAAAATGTGAATGGGTTTTGAGCTCTCCCTTTTTCTCTGGGTGAGGGTGAGTGTTTTGCACTAATGTTTCCTGTGTGTAGAGGATTAATGAATGATATGTTTGAAAATGTATATGGGATGATGATTGTATCCTTTGAGGAAAACCAATCCCTGAAGATACTGAATGTAAAGTGAAACCGAAGCAGTCCTTGGCTTTCATGGGGCTTTCCAGAGTGCCTTAGAATTTTTTGGATCATTTTTCCCAAGGAAAACATATTTTCAAAATCAGACCATGTTTCCCTCTCCTTTGTTTACAACACTATCGATTCCAGAATCGGGGGCTGCTTTGTCATGTGAATATGAAACTGCATTTATCTAGATCTGCTAGAACAAAAGAGTAAAAAACCCTCAGTATTTATGATATGTCTGCACCTTTATTCTTACGTTTGACTATTAGCAATATGCGTATAATATATCTCTATATTCTATTATATATCTAAATTATATCAAGCACCTTTTTGAGGAGTAAAATTTTTTAAAAAAGAAAAGACTGAATAGAGTTTGAGCTAATGTTATGGGCAGTTCCATAATAGGCTAGGCATCTGCTCTTGTCCTAGTAGATGTGGTCAAGGACTCAAGTCAGTCCTAAAGTCACTAGGGCATTGATACCAGGGCGTCAGGACATTGCTCACTTACACCCACCATATGCTGGACCCTGTACAATTCTTGTTTGAACACAAGGTCGTAAAAGAGCATAGAGGAGGGAACAACATGCCTGGTGGTGAGCAAACACTAAATCACAATTGTCCATTAAATATAGCAGATGCTGCTGGCTTTGTGTTGAGGTCCTCTTGGAACTTGAATTCTCTGTATTGTTTTCTGCCCTGTCTCTGGTCTTACCTGAGAGGTCTGTTTGTATTGGTTCTTGGGTTGGTTTTTTTCCTTCTTCTTAACTATGATGTAGGATCTGTGGAAAAAAAAAAGGGGGGGGGGCCAAATAAAAGTGGGAATGCATATCTAGAGAGAGAGT
>NW_027187234.1:537947-613030 GCF_028583685.1 Petaurus breviceps papuanus
TGGGAATGCATATCTAGAGAGAGAGTGAGAGTGAGTGTGTCTGTGTCTGATAATAGAGGCAGGACAGTGCTCTGGGCCTCCCCCATCTGTTCTCTTTAATTGTATTTGGCAGAAATGTTTTCCATCAGTCTCTCCCCCCTTTTGTGATTCCTCTGTTATATTGTCAAAGGCCTGGGTTGGGATTAAAAAAAATAACCTGGCTTTTGGCTCATAACTTATTGAGTACATGTTTATTTTATTTTTCTTTCCTGGATTCTTTCTTCAGTATTCATATTTAGTGTTGTGATGAAGGTGCTGGGTAAAAATTCTAACATCAAGGATGCTAGGGATCAGGGAGAGCAAGACAAAGGACAGTGACAAAGCTCTCCTCTCCTGGTCCCTCTGAGGGCTTAGAGAACCTTACATGGGCAGCCTTGGTGTTGACCCACCAAGAAAGACCAAGCATTTCTATCCCTCCATGGTGTTTAAGCAGGGCAGATGCTCTCAGCCCCGGGCTTCTCAATCCATCAAGGGGAGTGTTAAAGGTGAGCTGTGATGGGACTCTGGCTTTTTGACAGACAGCCCATCATATTTGGAATTGCTTCCCTATTTAACCCATGTTTAAAGGACCATAGCCTTCTAGATAGGTTACTCTATGAGGCCTTGCTGCCTCTCCCCAGTCATTTTATCGTTCCGGGTTCTGTTCAGATGGATTATTTTTATGGAAATCGCTTGCTGCAAGTGGGGAAGGGCCTATGGCCCATTAACCAACTGAAAACGCAGAGACAACCTCTGTTTGCTTCCACTGGCAGTAAATCGTAAACACAGAATTGAGAGTTCATAGCTGTCTGGGGCTTTAACTACTGTTTCAAAATGTCCCTGCTGTATAAATTTGTCATTATGTCAGTGAGCGAGCCCCAAATGTGTGTATTACCATACCAGAGATATTCAGGGCTGGGTACAAGATGTTTCTAAAATTGAAAAGGGTTTTTTTTCTTTTTTTTAATAAAAAAGAAAAAAAATATGCAGAAATCTAAAGCACTCAAATTGGAAAACCTTCTCATGTTCTGATCAGTCGCTTCCATTGTCAGCGTTTTGCACATAATTGTGGTTTTTATGTCAAAATAAGGCCAAAACTTGCAATACTATTTTTAGCAGACAAAAAAAAAACTTAAGTATAAATGTATAAATATTTTTGACTTGAAGATTTGGATGGCACTTGACTCAAATAGAACATTAATCCTTTGGACAGAATGTTTGGAAAAAGAGACTTTAAAAAGTAGATGGTTGTTTTTAAAATTAAAAGAAATGGAGTCTGTTTAGGGTAGTAAAGTAGTACTGTAACTCATGACTGTTAAAAATAAACAAATGAGTGAAATAAATCGTTCCTACTCTGGACGGGCAGTTACACAGTGCCACAGAGTTACATTTCAGCCACAAAAGATGCAAGTGTTTTTGGGTTTTGGTTTTTTTTTTTTTTTAAGAACAGAAAAAAATTTTGTTTCTTCACCAGTATTTATGTGTTGTTACTCTGTATAGTTAATAGTGTTACTTTTTAGCCACGGCTGACACATTATATCAGTAACTAAAACGACATTGAACAGCCAGCTGACCAAGGAATCCCCGAGAGTCTGAAGTGTGCTCATAGCTGTCTCCATCAGATGCCAAATCCATGAAGGAGGATATGATCATTAATTGTAAAACGCTTTGTAAAATTCACATTTACAAAATAATAAAGTCGATTCCAATTCAAGCTTCCTTCTGGGGCTATAGGCCCCTGTGGTTGGTTTTATTTTGTTCCTGGATACTTGGTGGAGAGAAATTAGGGGTTTCGAAGAGTATCCTTTGTTGGAGAATGAGCTTTCAATCTTCAGAACTTCCCCCAAGTCTATTATTGGGCTTTGGAGGTGATTTGGGGGGTGGGGGGACAGGCTATGTTGTCCAGGTAGCAAAGTAGAAAATACTATTCCTTGAATATTATTGCAAGTTCAGGTTCACCACAAGAAGGGAGATGGCCAGCAGCAGAACCAGATGGAGAAATGCACAGATAGCAAAGTGAATGATGCATCGGACAAATGGGATGCTGCCATTACCTCATTAACCAAACTCTAGGGTAGGGGTTGGAGGAGTCAGGACACATACACTTGTAACTGATGCTTCACTTCAAAATTTGGTAGCAGCAATTCCTACCTCATTCTGTTCTCTCCATTGTAACCATTTACAGTCATTCTCCAAGCATGTACCATTTGGAGAAGTTGAAAAAGTTTGGCAAAAGAATAACATAACTTTAGCATCTTCATCTTAGAAAATTGAATTTTGTCCAGAACTCAATTCATCTTACAACTGGGGTTCTTAGTTTTTCTTTTTTTTTAATCATGGGCCCTTGTTGGCATTCTGGTGATGCCTCTATTCCCCTTCTCAGAATAAGGGTTTTTTTCTTTCCGTAATTGAAATGTTAAATTCCAGTTTTAGAGAATAGTGAAAGTAAAGATTAATCTTTCCCACTTATAAACCCCCTTAAATCTGTCAATGGACCCCAGCTTAAAAACCCCTAATCTACATAAAAAGCAAAGGAGATGCATCTCATTCCTACTGATGACTTAGCTAGATTATAGAATGGACATCAATGATTTCCTGTGTGATCTTTGGGCAGTTATTCTATATCTCTGGGTCTCTTTATACCCTACCCTCCTAATGAAAATAATCCTGCTCCACCTGTTTCTCCAGAATGTTGGGAGGATCAAATGAGACCTTTTCTGGAACAGAAGATTGCTTTGGCCTGTTGCATGTGTTGATCTCATCAAACCAAAGATGCCCAGAATAGTCAAGTTCTTCAACTTGAGTTGACCATAGTTTTGTGACACTGAAGAACACTGCCAATGTCAACAGCCTAAGTGGCCACTGAGCAGCTCTCCTCCTTACTCTGTAGCTGTGGGCTTTGGAATCATGGGCCACCTCTATTGCATCCTGTGCTACTTTTCAACTTGGTTATTGGTGCATGTCAGTGACCACTATGAACACGTCCAAACAGAATTGAAAATAATACTCATGAAATGATTAAGTTTTTAATATACACAAAAACTTCAACAGGAGAATCTAGCAAATGGTAAAAGATAACTGGATTTTTGAAACTCAGATGTCCTATATTTGCCCTGGGGGGTACTCACCACTCCAATTCTGTCTTTTCTTTTTGTAATTGTCACTTATAGCAAAATTTATTCAGTAATTCCTCAATGATTAAACACATGGTATATTTTCAATTTTGTACTTAAAAAAAACATACTGCTATGAATTATCTCATTTGATCTTTACATTAACCCTGTATGTTAAGGAACAATAGGCACTATTAACCCTTTGACAATGAAGCAAATTGAGGTCCCCAAATCACATAGTGAGCTTATAATAAATGGAACTGGTACTTAAATTCCATTCCTCCTTAAGGGAGGCTGGGTCCACTTTTGGTATCCATATGCTGTGGCTGTGCTGGTGAGGTTCAGGGTCTTGCTTGAGTTGAGGTTGTTTGGAATAAGTTAGATTGGCCAATTCTGTTTTGTTTCCCCAAGGACTCAGTGTGTGTGGGGGAGAATTTCCAGTTAGATTAATCCCCGATTTTACATTACCCCTTTTTGCTTAATGATAAATAAGCTCACTCTTGTTAGTTCTTGACCACCTTTGATGGGCAACATTTGAGATTTCAGAAAGCCCTGAAATTAAGTGCACAGAAGCCTTCTGGTCTCTCTTTAACTTCAGAGCAGATGCTAAGCCCTAACCTGGCCTCCCCTGAGTACTCCATGTTTATTCACATAAAGAAAAGCCCTCTTCTCTCACCTCCTTGAGGTCTTGGGCTGAAGGTTGGGTCTTTAGAGTCTCTTGAGCAAATACCTAGGGTATTCTCCCTCAGTGATCCAGTTTCTAATCTCTCAAAGTGAGGAGTGGGTGCTGCACTCTGCCCCACCCCACACACATACTCACAAAAGTGAGCCCCATGCCCTAGGAAAGTTGTGGCAGGGTTTCTTTGATTTTGTTGGGTCAGATGCTTTACATCACCTAGATGTTTTAGGAGGTTGCAGTATGTTGCCAATGAAGGTTCATCCTCTTGAGAAGTGACTTCATCCAGAAAATGAATGATCAGAAAAGGTGGTGAGGGGCAACTAGGTGGCCCAGTGAATACAGCATAGGCCCTGGAGTCAGGAAGACCTGAGTTCAAATTTGGCCTCAGACATGTAACACTAGCCATGTGACTACAGGCAAGTCACTTAACCCCAATTGCCCTGCCTTCTCCCCTCCAAAAAAGGGGGGGGGGGGAAAGGTGGTTGTGGGCTTGCCAAGTGTTGAGAATAAAGGAAGGATAAGAACTCTGGTGCTGCATTGATACCCACAAAGTGTTACATGGTGTCTAGAAGCACCTTGGAGTATGACACATGGATAAATTTGCATAGGAGTGAACTGGGGATCTGAATTACTAGAGGGAGTACCTACTTCAAGGAGACTTGGCTACATTGAAATCTTAAAATAAGTACCTTTCTAGCAAATAACTCATCTGCCTTGGGGTGAAAGGAAGAAAAAAAAAGTCACTCGTGACAATGGAAGGCAGAAAGAAGAGCACAGATAATCACCAATGAGATAATGCAAGAGACATGAGTCTCTTAGAAAGTGCATTGGATTTGGAAGGGAAAGACTCCTGTTTAAGCCCCTGCTCTACCATTTACTTCCTGGGTCATCCAGAAAGAATGGTTTTCTATTTCCTCCACTATAGGATGAAAGAGTCGAACCAGACAACCCAAAAGGTTCTTCTGGCTGCCTATATGTGGAAACTCAGGATTTAGGGATACATTATGAGTTTTGGGCTATTATGTGCCCTGTGCTTATGGGGAATTAATTGTTTTTTTAAAGACTCAAAAATATATTCTCATCCTTCCAGAATTCACAGTAGCCAGAGGAAGCAAGACTGAAACACATTAATTGAAGAAAACTTAGATGTAGCATTTTGGGAGTTGTGTGTCTAGGCCCCTGATCTCTCTAATATAAGCAACTCCCAATGGGGAAATTTTCTCTGCCAATGCAGAACAGCATCTTCTCTTTGGGGCACTAAAGGTTAAATGACTTGTAAGACTTCAGACAAGTCTTCCTGAATCTAATGATGGTTCTCTAGCCATGATGCCACAATATATTGTGGGCATAGAAGGTAAATAACACAGGAGATTGAGCTAAATCAGTGTGGGCTGATTAGGGAGGACTTTACAGAGAAGGTGGGCCATGGACAGGACCTTGAAAGATATGAAGAAAATGGTTGGGGAACATTCTTAGGGGGAAGTAATGGTGAATGTTTAAATAGAATTTTAAAATTTACAAAGCACTCTAAGCATTTTATTTGATCCTCCAAATGATCTTAGCAAGAAGATGCTATCATTAGTCCCAAATTTGCAAGTGAAGATATTGAGGCTGGGAAAAGTTGTTACTTTGAGGTCGAATTCAAACTCACGTCTTTCTCCCAATTACAATACTGGCTGCTACACCAGACTGATAGGGGAATGGTGTTGGGGCTGAGAAGAGACTTAGGGGAGAATGGCCTAGGTATTCTAGGAATGCAAGAGAATGGCAACTGTGGCCTCAAAACTACATGTGACCTTCTAGGTCCTTAGGTACAGCCTTTGACTGAACCCAAGTTTTATAGAACAGATCCTTTTATTAAGGGGATTTGTTCTCTGAAGTTTGGATTCAGTCAAAGGCCCGCACTTAAGGACCTAGAGGGCCACATTTGGCTTGGAGGCTGCAGGTTCCCCACCCCTGGTCTAAGCTTTCAGAGTGATTTGAGTAAGGATGAGGATGGTAGAGCTATTTTACAAAAAGCTTGAGGCCATCAGCTTAGTCTTGGCTTTGTCTAGCTACTGGACTCCTATGATTCTGGAGGAAAGAGTGAGGCAGCTCTGCTTAGCTTAAATCCAATTCACAGATGAGTTAAGATATCACCTACTGATGTTATTGGTCCTTGTCCAGAATAAAGGATGAACAATAATAATGGGCCTTAAACCAGAACAGAGACTTCAGATGGCATTAGGGAGCCATTGCAAGATCTGGAGCAGAATCATGGAATGGTGAAAATGCTATTTTAGGAGTTGAGAACTAGAAAGATATTTAGAAATCTGGTTCAATTCCCTCATTGCGTTTCAGTTGAGAAATTGAGCTAGTTGGCCATGGTCACTTAGTTGGGGGTCACAGAGCTGGATCCAATAGCCTGAGAAGGATGAACTTGGGTGGAGAGATATCAGTTAGGACTATGGCACTAGCTCAGGAATGAGATGATGAAACCTGGACAAGAGAGTGGCAGTGGAAATTACAGGGCATGAAAAGGTGATGAGAGAGATTTCAAAAGAAGAAACAACAGGACTTGGCAACTGATAATATAGTAGGTGAAAGGGAGAGTAGTCAAAGATGACTTGGGGAATGGAGACCATGGTGGTATCAGAGTAATGATTGGGAAATATAGGGCAGGTGTGAGTTACAGAGGAGGACATCCTGCTATGGCATGGAGCACATTGAGTTTGAGGTTCTAGGAGAATATCTAGTTCAAGATTACTTATAGATAACCAGAGGCTGTGGTCAGGAGCTTTGAGAAAAAGATAGCACTGAAGATGTAGACTGGGGGAGTCAACTGTAGAGTGTGTTATCTGGGGAAAACATTGGATTTGGGGTTAGAAGGCTTGTGTTTGAATCCTGGTCCTACAATTACAAATATCTTTGTGATTTGCCAAGTCACTTTACTCCTCTGAGTCTCGGTTTCTTCCTCTGTAAAATGAGGAGTTAGTTGTACTAAGTTGTCATTAAGTTCTCATCCAACGCTAAATTCTGTTTCCATGTGGGAGCTAAAATCTTAGAAAAAGTGATTGAAATTGGACTCGATCTAGCTCTGGGCACCACATTTTAGGGAGGATATTGACAAACTGTGGTGTATCTAGACAATCAGGATGGTGAGGAGACGCCATAGCATGAAAATGTCCATTGAAGCAAATGGGGATGTTTAGCTTAGAGAAGAGAATATGGGACATGGGGGTGCGGTGTCAAGGGGTTTTCTTGAGAAAGAAGGATCAGACTTATTTTGTCTGGACACAAAGAAGAACTAAAAGCATCTGGTTGAAGGTTGAGTACACTCAGTTCAAAAAGTGTTTGAGGAGTATAATACTATGTTCCAGGAGCAGATGAGACAAAAGGTAAGATGAAACAAGTCCCTGCTCTCAAGGAGCTTATATCCTCTTTGGCTTACAACTCCTCCAATCGTGGTCTAGCACAAAGCAAAGCAGCCAGCTTGAAATCCTAGCCTTCCTGACCTGAATTGTTGATGGGCTTGTTCCTTCTTCCCTCATCCCTTCCCTCCCATCTCAGGCTTCTATGAAATACTGATTCCCAAAGGAAAATGTAGAGGAAGATGAGAGGAGGGCCAGGAACAGTCTGGTAGACACAATTTGGGGTCAAGGGCCTTGATTAAGCAAATGTGGCCATAAGAAATCAAGTTGTAGAAATCCCAAAGAATCTGTGCTCATAACAAGCCAATGTGGAGTTGGAAACCCCTTCGTTTCCTTGGAACTGTTAGGGACCCATGCCAAAGAAAGAAGGGATAGGTAGTACCAGAGAGAGGAGGACCCATTAGGAGAAATGGATGAGATCAGCCAGGAAATATCCCTTGAATGCAGGCTAAATATTCCCTTCCTGTCCTAACAGTGCTTAGTACAGGACACACAGGAGCAGCAGCAGCAATAAAGATAGTACTCAAAGGGAATGATATAATTGCATTGGTGCAGATGTTTCCTCCAATGATGCCTATTACTCTCTGTCTATACCTTCCCATACTATGCAACAATTGTCTGTTTCCCCAATAAGCGCACCACAGAATGTCTACCCTATGTTGGGCAAGAGAAGAAAGGAAGGAGTCAAGAGGAGAGGAGGATCATCTTTACTTTCTTTTTTTTTTCTTTTTAAAGCAATTGGGGTTAAGTAACTTGCTCAAGGTTACACGGCCAGTTATTATTTCTGGGTGTGGTGCTAAGTATCCGAGCCCAGATTTTGATCCAGGTCATCCCGACACTGGAGCCAATGCTCTTACTCACTGAGCCACCTGGCAGCCCCTAAGCAATTGGGGTTAAGTAACTTGCTCAAGGTTACACGGCCAGGTGTTTCTGGGTGGGTGCTAAGTGTCTGAGCCAGGATTCAATCCCCAGGTCATCCCGACACTGGAGCCGGTGCTCTTACTCGCTGTGCTACCTGGCTGCCCCTCATCTTTACTTTCTATTGAAGTCAAATGGATACCAGTGGAGAGTGTTGGACTTGGAGTCATAGGCATATGAACATGCATATAACTCCAAGTCTAACACTCTCCACTAAGCCACCTTAGCTGCCTAGTCAGTGTCTATTATTATTGTAGTCAATGTCTGTGACCTTTCTTCCATCTGTACCACATTCTTCATTATCAGTAACTTGTTTGAACAGGTCAGAATGGTGTTGTTTTAATTGCTTACCATGTCTCTTCTTAGTTTAATTCTCTTCTGGTTTTGTGTTAATTTTAATCTTTGCTCAAACAAATTGGTGGTCAAACTATACATAGACAGCTGATCTAGGAATGACTCCCACACCAGCTATGAGTGATTTCGTGTTGGTTAAGGTAGGATCACTTTCACTTTTGTGACATTGTTTGGTTCTTTCCATGTCTTAGAGACTATTTGCTTTTTTTTTTCTCTCAGCAAAAGAATTCATGATACATGGGCATGATGCTTTGTATAATCTATAATTCTTTTTTTTTTTTAGAGCAATTGGGGTTAAGTAACTTGTCCAAGGTTATATGACCAGTTTTTTTGTGTGCCTGTTAAGTATCTGAGGCTGGAACCAATCCCAGGTCCTCCTGATTCCGGGGCCGGTGCTCTTACTGCACCACCTGGCTGCCCCGTAATCTATAATTCTTTAGTTTGTCATTCCTTTATTTCTGATCTGTATCTTCCAACGTCTTTATTGCCATCCCCATCTCTTCACTATTTAAATCAGTCAGTATAAAAAAAAAAAATATTGATTTAATTTGAAGGGTTTCATTGAGTTCTTTGAAAAATTTCTTTATCTTTTCCTTCTCCATATTAGTTGGTGGTGCATAAATTGAAATGACTTTATGCTAGACTTTTTGTGTCTACTTATCAGAGCATCATAATATAAGTATTTGCTATATATATATATATATATATATATATATATATATTGTATATGTATATATGTATACATATTGTTTCTTCTGATTCTAGGTCTTTGAGGGTAGGACTTATTTCATGATTTTCTTTGTATTCCCACTGCCAGGTACCTGGTAGACTCTTAACAAGAACTTGTTGAAGATGACATGTCCCTGATATGTTGTTTTTTATTGCCTTTAGGTGCATGGTAAAAATCAGTTCCATCAGTTCTTTTGTTTACTCCTCAAGGAGAACCCATGAACCATCCTTCCATGTAGCTGCAACTCCCTTCTTCCTTCAGGGTTTTTTTTTTAGTGGAAATATCAAGATTGACATGATTCAACTCTTCTAGTAGTATGACCACTTGTTGGTCATTGGACAAGTATCTCACATTTGGAGAACTGATCACTAAGTTTTAAAGTTCTTACAATCTAAAAATGGTGTGATTCATAGTATTCTTTGCCCCCTGCTGCCATTATTGCTGAAGTAGAAAAGGTCATACAAGATTGAAGACCATTTTGTATTTTTCTTTCTTTCATGGGTTTTTATGGTCAAAAAAGATGGGGATCATGGTATTAAATTTCCCCTTCTGATAGTTTTCAAGAGATTTAACAGAGAGAAGAGTAGAGATTATCCTGTCATCTTTAGTCAAATTCTTAATACTACATAGACACCTCAACATTCTGTTATTATCCTTTTATGTGACCAATCCATCTCCATGTCCCTATTTCTCTCCATTCACTTTCTCTCCCCATCTTCTAATATTTCTCTACTCACCCACTTTCTTTCCTTCCCTACTCATCTCCCTGCCTCCAGCTAACTACTCTTCCCCACTCAAATTATCCCTCCAGCATCCCTCCTACCTCTCTGTCACACATCTTTCCTTCTTTTTTTTTTTTTGCCTTTTTGGAGGGCAGTTGAGGTTAAGTAACTTGCCCAAGGTTACACGGCTAGTTTTTTTTGTGTGGGTGTTAAGTGTCTGAGGCTGAAACCGAACTTGGGTCCTCCTGACTCTGGGGCCGATGCTTTACTCACTGCGCCACCTAGCTGCCCCAAAACTTTTGTTTTGGTTTTTTTGCTTTTTG
Source organism: Petaurus breviceps papuanus (assembly GCF_028583685.1). Lineage (NCBI taxonomy): Eukaryota > Metazoa > Chordata > Mammalia > Diprotodontia > Petauridae > Petaurus > Petaurus breviceps. Next base: position 548,215 of record NW_027187234.1, read on the forward strand.
GAGGGCAATTAGGGGTAAGTAACTTGCTCAAGGTCCACATCTTTCCTTCTCAACCTCCTACCCCTCCCTATTCACCTTCTCTTTTTAGCTTCCTGCTCTCTCACACTTATGTTCACTCTCCATTCACCTTCCCCCTTCACACTCATCTTCCTTTCTCATCTCCCTGAATTTTCACATTCATCTTCCCTGTCCACATACACCACTCTTATCTTTCCTATTCATCTTTCCATTGCCTAGACCATTCCCTTCATCAGTCCTTGATACATCAGTTCCCTAAGGCAACCAGGGGGCAGAATGTTGGGAGTGGGGGAACTTTTCCATGGAGACTAAAATTAAACCTCCTTTTGCATAAATAAGAATACAGGTGTTTAGTGTCCTAGGTTACTAAATAGTTCTTCCAAAAATCTTCAATTTTGTTGCCATTCTTTCAGTGATGAATGTGGACCTACCTTTATACTTTACCATAAATTCCTTTCATGAGATGATGGGGGCCATAAAAGTGAGTCAAATAGTGGCCAGCATCCTAGCAATGAAACTCTCTTGGCTCAAGTAACAGTCATACAGTCCATCATCTGGACTCTTCATGTTGGTAGAATGCTCCAGAGCATAGTCTTAAATAATCCAGGGTTACCTCCACAGAATAATGAGGCCCTGGATAAGGACTTAGTGAAATTAATAATAATAATATATCACATTCATAGCATTTTTAAAAAATTTATTTCTTTTTAGTTTACAACATTCAGTTCATTTGAGTGTTAAATTTTCTTCCCCTTCCTTCTCTCCCCCCTCTCCAAGATGACCTGCAGTCTGATAAAGGCTCTCTATATACATTCACATCAAACATATTCACACTAGTCATGTTGTAAAGAAGAATTATAAGTGATGGAATGAACCACGAGAAAGAAGAAACAAAACAAAACAAAACCAGAAAGAGAAAGCAAATAGTCTGCTTCCATCCACATTCAGACTCCATGGTTCTTTCTCTAGATATGGAAGGCATTTTTCATCATGAGTCCTTTGGAGTTGTCTTAGATCCTTGCATTGCTGAGAAGAGCTAAGTCTATCAAAGTCAATTATCACACAATGTGCCTGTAACTGTGTACAATGTTCTCCTGGTTATGCTACCCTCAATCAGCATCATTTCATGTAAGTCTTCCCAGTTTTTTTTTCTAAAGTCCACCTGCTCATCATTTCTTATAGCACAATAGTATTCCATTACATTTATAGACCACAACGTGTTCAGCAGTTCCTCAGTTGATGGGCATTCCCTTGATTTCCAATTCTTGGCCACCACAAATAGAGCCGCTATAAATATTTTTGTGCATGTGGGTGCTTTTCTCATTTCTGTGATCTCTTTGGGATACAGCCCTAGAAGCAGTATTTCTGGGTCAAAGTGTATACACATTTTTATAGCTCTTTCGGCAAAGTTTCAAATTGCTTTCCAAAATGGATGGATCAGTTCACAACTCCACCAACAGTTCATTTGTGTTTCAATTTCCCCACATTTCTCCCACCTTTATAATTTTCCTGTTTTGTCATGTTAGTTAATCTGACAGGTGAGATGGTGTACCTAAGAGTTGTTTTGATTTACATTTCTCTAATCAATAATGATTTAGAGCATTTTTTCATATGATTAGGTAGCTTTAATTTCTTCCTCTGAAAACTGCTTGTTCATATCTTTGACCATTTATCAACTGGGGAATGACTTGTATTATAAATTTGACTCAGTTCTCTACATATTTTAGGAATGAAGCCTTTATTAGAGACACTGGTTGTAAAAATTCTCAGTTTTCTACTTCTCTCCTAATCTTGGTTGGATTGGCTTTGTACAAAAACTTTTCAATTTAATGTAATCAAAATTATCCATTTTGCATTTCATAATATTCTCTATCTCTTGTTTAGTCATAAATTCTTCCATTTTCTATAAATCTGACAGGTAAACATTCATAGCATTTTAAAAAAGAATATACACTATTTGCTCTAGATTTAGTGAATAAATGGTACTCTTACAAAAAAAAAAGACAAAAGGAAGGACAGATAGGAAGAGAGAGCAGGGCAGTAATCCAGGATAGGGAAGGACAAGAGAAGGAAGATCCAGGGATCAAGGAATGGTGGGGAGAAAGAATGGAGTAGAGTCCAGAGAGAGCTAAAATGTATCATTGTAGAATATTTTGAGGACACACAGGTGTGATGCAAAAATAAAACCTAGGTACACTGTCCTATGATATTTAGTGATGCCACACTAGGACCTGAGTCATGCTAATGTTTCTGGCCCCATTACTATAGTAAAGAATAGATGTCCTGATCTATTGGGCCTGCTCACACACAAAGGAAGAAATCGCTCACATAGTGGGGGAAGAAGTAGGTCTCTCAGAGAGCATTCACTAAGAACATTTGACAGCTGGCCTGGGAAGTAGAAGACCTATACCTTTGATCTCCATAATGAGGTTCAGCCCATAACCTCATTGAAAGGCTGGTTGACTCATTGCCAAAAGAAAGCCATACCTCAAGCTCTCCTCTCCTTGAAGTCTAGGTCATTTTGTTAGACAACATTCTAGCTTGTTGAGTTCTGAAAGAGTCATCTCAATCAGAGTTGTCCTTGTGAGTAGCTTTCTTGCAAACATCAGTGTTTGAGGAAAACCATCAGAGGGTTGTACCAATATTTCAAACCGATGACTTATAAACATTGTTTCTAAAATTAGGGCCATGGTGCGCAAGAAGAGCTGCATTGTGAGCTACTGGGAAGGTAAAAAGATGGGAAAGTTATTCCAAATATAAATGATGGAGCTAGGTGACATGAAGAGAGGAAAGGCAAAGGGCTCTTGAAAATTGTTTGAAGGTGGCAGGGTAGGAGGTCCTGACTGTCACAATGAACTGGGATCCCAATGGCTACTCAAAGAAAAAGGCAGAGTTTAACCTGACAGAGAAGAAAGTGTTCAGTATGTTACTGTGGCTTTACATGTCTTCATTTTCATGGTCAGGGCTCCTCTTAAGTTGGATGAGTAAGCTGAGAAGTACGTACTCCAAACTTTTCCATCCACATTCCCTCCTCCTTACACAAAACAGTTGGAAAGAGAACAAGATTAAGAGATGGGAGACCTGTGTTACAGACTTGGCCTTAACATTAACTAGTTCTGTATCCTTGGCAAGTTATTTGCAGTCTATTAAATGAGTATAGAATTATATTTTCAGATGGTCAGAGAAAGGAAGGTGCTTTGAGATCATCTACTCTAATGACTTCATTTTACCTAAGCAGAAACTGAAGCCCAGAGAGGGGGCCTGAGTTGTCCACAGTTAGACTAGAAACAGAATTAAGATTAGAAGCCATGTCTCCTCACTACTAGCACAGGGCTCTTTCCAAAGCACTGCTTGTGAGGCTTGGGTGTGGAAGTCCTTCAAATAAAATAATGGGTGTGGAAGTCCTTCAAAAAGTAGATCATATGGGCTGGGTAGGTGGTGCAGTGAATAGAGCACCGGCCCTGGAGTCAGAAGGGCCTGAGTTCAAATGCGACCTCAGACACTTAACACTTACTAGCCTTTGTGACCTTGGACAAGTTACTTAACCCCAATTGCTTTGCCTTCCTCCCTTCAAAAAAAAAGAAAGCAAAAAAACACAAACAAACTGATATTTTTTTTTAAAAAGTAGATCATGGTCATTTCCCAAACTACATAGCTCCTTTAATAATCCCAAACATATTGATAAAAAAAAACCTTTTTTTGTGGGAAGTTTAATCTTCATTGTTTTAATATGTATTTTATTTATTTCATTAAGTGTTTCCTAATTTTGTGTATAAGTAATCATTGATAATTAATCAATTGGATTAATCAGTTAATCAATCAAATTAATAATTGATCAATTGGATTAGTCAATTAATAATTAATAATCATTTAAAATTTTAGAGTTTCAAATTCTCTTCCTCCTTGAGAAGAAAAACAATTTTATATCAATTATACATGTTACATCATGCAAAACATATTTCCATATTAGGCATGTTGCAAAAGAAAACAGACAAAAATAAAATCCTGTGTTGGTCCCCATGAAATGGTAGGACACTTCTATAGGATGTAGGATACCTTCTATGGAGAATTTATGAGAGGACACGAAGAAGAGGGACACAGGATGGCAAAGTATGGATGTGTTGCGACCTGTACCATTAGAGAGAGTATTTAGATCATTAAGATTGTAGATTGTAGATCCACTGAAGCACTATTGTCAAAACTATCTTCATCATCTCCATCATCATCCATCATCACCATCATAATCATCATCCTCTGCAGCAGCAACAACAGCAGCATCTCCTCCTTCTTCCCTTTCTCCTCCTCCATGTCATTTTTCACTATTCTCACACCACTTCCCTTCATATATTCTATGAGCCAACTATACTGCCTTTCCTGCTATTCCTTAAGCACAACTCCCAATTCTTTGTAATAGTTGCTCCCCATGCCTGGCATAACCCCCTCTTCATTTCTGCCTCCCAAATTCCCTGGTTTCCTTCAAGACTCAGATTAAATCCTACCTTCTGCAGGGGGCCTTTCTAGTTCTGTCCCCCAATGATAGTGCCTTTCCACTGGATTAACTTTCATCTACACTGTGTATATATACAGATAGTAGATAACTAGATAGATAGACAGACACACAGACAGACAGAAGATAGATAGATAGACAGACAGATAGACAGAGAGATAGATGGAATGTATGTACACACATTATTTGCATATCGTTTTCTCCAATAGGCTATGAGTTCCATGAAGGTAGCAACTGTTTTTCAGTCAGTCAACAAGCATTTATTAATGCTTTTGTTTATTTTTATAAATTTTATTTATGTGATTTTATCATTATTTATTTATGCTTTTGCCTTTCTTTGTATACCCAGCTCTTTGCACAGTGCTTTATACATAGTAGCCACTTACTCAATGCTTGTTGACTGACTTTTTTGATCGAATTTGGATAGGAACAGTACTGGCGTACATCACTGTCCTGCTATTCTTTCATGTTTAATGTTCTATGGATTATTGCACAGTTAGATAAAATAATTGTTGTAGTTGAGTACAAGTATTAAAGACTAAATTAATCTTTTCTAATGTCCATGAGATTATCTTCAATAGATAGGACAAATAGGTTGAGACATGCACTTTGTCTTGTACCATGGGATTTTTATCTTCTCTGCTAGGTCTCTATATTTTGAAAGTTTTTATTTGATGTAGGTTGGAAAATATATGTTGTTGAGGTGACAATCCATTAAAAACATTGTTCCTAAGTTTTTTGGATCAATGTTATCTGATGGATTGTGGACAAAAGTCTGATGTATGATAATTGTCTTATTCAGTTTATTGGTATAATTCTCCAGGTTATTTTGAGTTCTGTATTTGTATTATAGGAATTTTTCATCTGTCATTCCATGAAAGATATTGAGTTTCTGAAATGTAATTCTGGTCACTAGGTTATATCTTAGTGGGTATTCAGTAAACACTAGATGTTTGCAACCTACCGGTAATGTGTTATCTTGTTTCTAATTTCTTTGCATAATCTACATGAGTCACTAAATCTAGACTCCTTAAGGATAACCTATTTGGTGGGATTAAGGATAAATTATCTGGTCCTGGAGTACCATCACTAACCTCTCTTTCCACAAATCTACATGGCAGCTATTTGTTTAATGCTTACTTGTTGACATATGGATGTGTTCTGAAAGACATCACCTATGGATTTCCTTTTTGTTTTATTCTTGATCCATAGCTGTTTCATAAACTCCACCTAGCAAAAAATTACTTTTATTTATATTTTCCAAATTCAGTGATGTGTACCTGTCCACACTATTGCCTGGTAAAGTGAAGTCTGCTTCTTCCAAAAATATTTCTTTAGGCTTGTGATCTGTTTATCCTGTGTTCTAACAATTTCTTCTCCCTTGTGATGAGGAAGTGTTAGTCTTTCTATAATTATCTTCAGATGATGGTTCTTGTAGTTCACTAATGTTGTACATGTTTTTGTAAGTTACTTCCCAAATCCATTATGATCCATTTTACAGATCTGAAATTGTATTTTAATTCTGGTATTGCATAGGTCAGTGGTGTCAGACTCAAATAGAAATGGATCCCTCAAGTTGCACATTGACTTAGAAAACCACAAATTAACATTATCTATGTTGTATTTTTATGGATTTTTGTCAAACATTACCCAATTACAGTTTAATCTGGTTCCCAGGGGGAGTTTGACACCTTTGGGCTAGGATTTAACTACCCTAAAAGTCTTTCCTTTTATCTTAGATTTCAGGATTCCAGTAAATATTTTTTTCCCCTAACATAGTAAACCACAGCTTCCTGTTGTTATCTTTATGCTCAATATGACTTTGGTGGAAGAGACCAAAGTATTGGTAGATATTACTTTCCTCCATTGGTCTAATGTGATCTCCAGATTTAAACTCAAAATATTCAATCAATTCTTATTAATTATTCATCCCAAATGACATGGTGCCATTGTAGAAAGATTCTATGAAATAAAGGAGCTATTTGATTTATTTTTCAGGAAAGCCATATGACGTGTACATCAAATACTTAGTAAAAGTATTTGGTTCCACTCATTATTTAACTTGGAAGTCATACTTATTTTGATTTAGAAGAGATAATAATGTATTTAAAACAGAGCTCTATTGGGTAAAAACTATCTCCATGGAAAATGGCACAGAGGTGTATTATCACTGTCAGACAGCTTGTTCAATAATCGTTGAATTAATAATATGCTGCTTTTTATACCTGTGAGACTTTGGGCACATAGTTTTACTCCTCAGTCAATACATCCTCATATGTCTTTATAGTTTTTTTTTTAACTTGGTTTTTTGGGGAGTATTTTTTGTTGTTGTTTTGCCATTTTGGAGGGCAATTGGGGTTAAGTAACTTGCCCAAGGTTACACGGCTAGTTTGTGTGTGTGTGTGTGTGTGTGTGTGTGTGTGTGTGTGTGTGTGTATGTTAAGTGTCTGAGGCCGGAACTGAATTTGAGTCCTCCTGACTCCAGGGCCGGCACTTTACTCACTGCGCCACCTAGCCACCCAGTTTTGTTTTTAATGAAAGAAGATACACACACATATAATTGGTCTATGTTTGGAGGGGTCATTAGTTTTCTCAACTTGGGGTAGTAGATATGTAATACCTTCTGTTTAGAAAGGAAGAATCAGACTTATATGTGGGAGGAAGATAGTCAAATGCTTTGCTAACAATTTATGTACCACTGTGAAGCTTTGGAGTCAATAATTCTGGACCTTATCCAGCTCCATTGCTTTCCCCTTTTTCAGAAAAGCAAGTTTCCATCATCTCCTTTAAGAAATGACATGAGAGCTATTATATATTAATGGTGCTCAAATGTTCGCCTTTTTATTTGGTACAACTTGTGTTTTTATGTTGGACTTTAGATTTTCCTCATCTTATTTCTTTCTTTTGCTTTTTTTATTCGTTTGGTTTTTTTTTTTGGTGGGGAAATCAGGGCACATCTTATTTCTTGAGGAGTTTTCTCTCTCCTCTTATTTCTTTACTCCTTAAGCCAATGTAGTAGAATTCTTGGTTGATATTAAATTGTTTATTTTATTCTTTATGCTGTTTTGACTCAGTGAAACACCTTAATCTTTTGGCTTTCATGTTCGATTGCTGATTTAAGAATCAAAACCTTCTGATATACCTTTGTTTTCTGGATATTTTCCCTCATGTTTCTTTTCTGTTCATTTTAACTGGGTGATATGGCACAAAAGGGTTTGGTTGTATCAGTTCAGGTCAGTCATTTTTCTGTTGTGTTCAACTCTTTGTGACCCCATTTAGGGTTTTCTTGGCAAAGATACCATTTCCTTCTCCATGCCATTTCCTTCTCCAGCTCATTTTACAAATGAGGAAGGAAGGCAAAGAAGGCTAAGTGACTTTCCCAGGGTCACTCAGCTAGTGTCTGAGGCCAGATTTGAACTCATGAAGAAGAGTCTTTCTAATTCCAAGGCCAGTGCTATACTGTGCCACTTGTACCAATTATATATTGAGATAATCTTCCAATGTCTTTCCATAAGTCTTCAATAGTTTTCTTCAGATGTTTCTACCATGGTGGTATTTGGTGCCCATCCTCAGCAGTATTCTTAGCTAAGTCCACCTTTTCTCCTATGGGCCTTACCATGTCAACAACCATATCATGTGTTATTGTATCCAAATTCTGAAATGTTATTTTACACTCTCTATCCAACATTTTGGGAGAAGGAGTTTATTCAACAGCTATGTGGTATAACAAATAGCATTGGACCTAGAGTAAGGAAGAAATGAGTTCAAATGCTACCTCAGACACTTACTAGCTGTGTGACCCTGGGCAAGTCCCTTAATCTTCCTTATCTGTAAAATGGAGATAACAATAGAGCGTACCTCCCAGGGTTGTTGTAGAAATCAAATGAGATGATATTTGTAAAGAACTTCAGAAACCCTAAAGTAGTATATCAATACTAGTTATTATTTGTTATTATTTCTATTATGATGTTATAGCAGATATCAACTTTTTGAATTATTCTGTTTTGGTATATTTGGTCTAATAGTTGAATTTATGCCATCAAACTCACAAAAGAACTTTTCAGAATTCCATTCTAAGTATGATTATCTTTTCAAAAAATCATTCAAGAGAGAGGCATTATTTTTGCCATCCATTTCATCATTCACTAGCACTTCTAGAGTTTGTGTTAATTGCAGATTCCCAGTGCCTTCAGATTCTTCAGTTTTCCCCTCTCCAGACTCAAGTAACTCTTCAATTTGCACTCTTCTGTCCTCAAATCTGGGTGTAGGAGTGAAGTCATTTCTTACAATTGCCCTGGATTGATCTGCAGTATGCCGTTGTGTAATTCAGAACTGAAGATAGTATTGAAAAAAAGCAACCGAAAGCCCTTGCCTGTAAGCAGTAAGATCTGTTTCCAATTTTGTCATTATATAGTACTGGCACACAATAGAAGCATTCATCTCTTCTGGCCATTTAATGAACAATTGTGGCGATTAGCACCACATGTACTGAAGCATTACCATCAGGTGGGGTACTGGTATTTCTGATTTATTCTGATGAATCTTGCTTTCTTGTGGTACCAGAACATAAAGGAGCACCATTTGTTTCACTCTTCTCTACATCAGGTTAAACATCATGACAATTTCAAATAGGGTCAGTTTGCAATACTATATAATACTATACTGTCCCTGGTGGGGCAGCTAGGTGGTGCAGTGGATAGAATGCTGGGCCTGGAGTCAGGAAGACATCTTTCTGAGTTCATATCCTATCTTGGACAGCTGTGTGAACCTGGGCAAGTCACTGAAACCTATTTGCCTCAGTTTCCTCATCTGTAAAATGAGCTGGAGAAGGAAATGGCAAACCATTCCAGTATCTTTGTCCAGAAAATCCCAAATGGGAGTCACAAAGAATGGAACACAATTGAAATGACTGAACAACAATAACAACTGTCCCTTCTATGTCTTAACCTCATAGGAGCAGTTTATTATGCTGGCCAAGGTCGATCAATGCTAGATCTTCACAACTCCTATGGAGATCTTACGAAACACAAAGTCCCTTCTGTATGTGACCCTGGTTGGCATTCCCTTACTTGGACATCTCTCCTTTCCTCCAACTCCCTGTTCCTCTTTGCTCGCCTTCCCTTCCAGGGTCATCTTTGTTAATATATCTTCTATTGTGAAGGAGAATAAATGAAGAGAGAGGAGATTCTGGGACAGTTCCCAGCTTACAGGATTCCCCTGGTTTTTGTAAGCAGCTCGCCACTCACAGGATTATAGACCTACAGCTGGAAAGGATCTCAGAGACCATCTAGACTAAGGCCCTCATTTTACAGATGAGGAAACCAAGACTGAGGGAGGTCAAGTGACTTGGCTTAGGCAGCAAGGTGACACAGTATATAGAGTACTGGGCCTGGAGTCAGGAAGACTGGAACTCAAATCCAGCTTCAGCACTTAGTAACTCTGTGACTCTGGGCAAATCGACTCTGTTGCCTTCAGTTTTATCATCTAAAAAATGGGGGTAATAATGACAGCTATCTCTTAAAGCACTTTGCAAACCTTAAAGTGCCACATAAATGTTAGTTATTATTATTATTATTCATAATATAACCTTCATCGTTATTATGTGTATTATCACCCAAGGTTACATAAATAAGGAACATCAGAGATCCTAGTAGAAGAATTCAGAAGAATCTTCTACTCTGTTCTGCCAGGCTGTCCTCTTCGTTTTCCCTGAGTAAGGAAGCTTTTTTTTTTAATTCAAAATTTTATTTTAGACTCAAATGCCAGAACACAAATACAGAATAAATAAAAAAAAGCAAAAACATATCATAAACTTAAATATCGGAACTTAAATACAAAGTTGGGGGGGGAAGTAGGTCACGTGCATAGCAGAACATCAAAGAAGATTCAAAATATGTAACAATAAACTTTCATTTCAAGAAAACCTATATGATAAATAATACTCGTAGTGTTGAGAATTGTCTGTCTTTTCTAAGAAAGCTTTAACAAAACAAAACAAACCCAGTACAATCAGTTTCTTTGAATATTTTCTATATACATAAGATATTTAACTGGAAATTACTTTTTGGGAAGTCTGTACTCTCGGATGTCCTGTTCCCCACCTCTTCCCCCGCCCAGGCAGCCAAGCCAGAGAGTCAGATCTATGATGTCTCTTGGGTTTTGATGATGCAGCTTTAAAAGATAGAAATGAATCTTACACACATTATTCAATAAAGATTCGATTCAACACACATTCATTTAAGCACCTGCTATATAACAGGCAATGTGCTAGGTGCTGGAGATACAATGACAAAAATAAAAGTCCCTGTGCATTACATTAATACCGGAGGAAAGGGGAGCAGATACGTACAATATGTACACAAGTAAGTAAAAACCAAGCATAGACAAAGGAATACAAAGTAAGTTCAATAAGGATAAAGCATAAATAAATGAGGCTCCACATCAAGGTGGTGTCTGAACTGTGCGTCAGAGGAAGTTAGGAATTCTACGAGATGGGCATGAGGAAGGCATGCCTTTCAGACTTGGGAAATTGCCTATACAAAGGCAAGGAGGTAGAGCAAATTTCATGTAGAGAAAAAGTGCAGTTAGAAGGCATTTCGGCTGGAAGGAGGACAAGAAGGGGAATACAGCTATCATTTCCACATTATGACTTTCTCCATTGTGGCTTCATATACTGAGGACTGGCATAAGAAATAAAATGGGAATTTGGGGAGAGTTTTGTGGAAGCTGCAGATGATACTTGAAGGCCAGCAGGTGACAAAAAATAAAGGTTAGAAACTCAGAAATGCATAAAATACATGGATAGTATTGTATAATATCAACATATTCCATCTTTTAGTACTATAATAATTCAGACTTTTCTGGTACAAAGAGAAAGCCAAAACATTTTATATGGATTGCAGGGGTGCTGTGCCCCTAATTTCTGTGATGTTGAAGGGCAACTGTATTGAAATAAGAATGGAAAGGTAAGGACTAGCCAGATTCTAGAAGGAGGTAGTTAAATGCCAAGCCGATGCTGAAGACTTCACGTTTTTTATCCTAGAGGTGTTTAGAGTCCATTAAAGATTTCTGAGGAGGGAGTGACTTGGTTCAACCTGTATTTTAAGAATAGCAACTGACCGCTGTTGGAAGGATGAATTAGAAAGGGGAGAGACTGGTAGGGAGAGAGACCATTTTGAAGGCTATTGCTATAGTCCCAGTGAGAAGTGATGAGGGAGAGATGGGGACAAACAGGGGGGATGCTGTGGAGGCAGTCTTGCTAAGACTTGGCATTTGATTGGAGACAGGAGGGGGTATGGTGCACAAGATAGAGAAGAGTCAAGAATGCCTCCCAAGTTGTACATTTGGGTGACTGCCTTGAGTACAACTGGGGAAGGTTAGAGAAGAGATGGGTTGGAGGTGGGAAATAATGAGCCCTTTTATAATTATGGTATCATGTGAAGGACTCAGAGAACAATACCCTGATGTCAAATATCTTCCCTATGTTGAATGATGCAAATAAAAAAAGCAGGGGAGTGGAGAGAGGTTCTTTAGTTGACCACAAATTCAGTATATGCCAGGGGTGACAACCAAGGCCAAAGCTAGTACAGTCTCAAACTACATTAATTTAAGTGTAGTATCCAGAATAGGGGAAGGGGATCCCTTGCCCTCTTCAGATGACAACTGGACTATTTGAGATGTCATATTTTGGAAGGGGTATTGGCAAGCTGTCAGGCAACTAAAATCATAATAATTGTAATAATGATGATGATAACTGTGTGTAGCACTTGTGTACCAGGCACTGTGCTCTGCTTTACAATTATTATTTCATTTGATCTTTACAACAACCTTGGGAGGTAGGTGAGAACTCAAATCCGCCATATAACAATATTGAAGGACCTGGGAAAGTTCAACCTAGAAAAGTGAGCCCAGGAGGGACATGATGGCTGTCTTCATGTATTTGAAAGATCATCATTCACAAGAGAGAACAGATATATGTGATTCCAGAAGGTGGAGCTAGGATCAATGAATGTAAGTTAGAGGGAGGAGGATTTGAGATCGATACAAGGAAGACCTTCCTAACAATTAAGCAATAATGACATTGGCTGCCTCAGAGGGTTATGTCACTGTGAGTGTTCAAGCAGAGGCTATGGGATGCTTTGTGAAGGAGGATGCAGAGGGATTCCTACCCTGAGACATGATGTAATACACATCTGTATACCCAGATCTCTGTGGACCACCCTTGAGGTCAGTATGGTTATATTCTTATTGCCATAAGGGAATGGTTATTCATACTAGAAATGTCGAAAAGAAGATTGGAATGGTTTCCTTCATCTGTAGCTTTTCTCAGCACTTCAAAAAAATTTTTTATGTTACTCTACCAATTTTCGATCTTCTATTCTGAGAATTAGCCCTGTTGCAAATGTTTTGCCTCATTTATTACTTTTCTGGAGATGGTCCATCCTGAGTTGGCTTTTCTACTACAAAGAAAACTTTCCTTCAAAAAGCAAGAATCTTAGTTAAGCCTGTCAATCGCGCACATTCTAGATGGAGGTGAGGGCAGTAGTGTTGAGGACAAGGAGAGTGAGTGGGCATATGTTAGACCCAAGAGAAAATTGTAGGTAGGCAGAATCTGACAGACCAACCCTAGCTAGTGACTCATTTTCTACACCAGTCTAGGCCCTTGCTGTCAGCAACGCTAAATTCAGCTGCAACATTATTTGTGATTAATTTTGGTGACTAATGGAGAGGGGATAGGGTGGGAGTGGGGATGGGAGGGAAGGAAGAGATCTGAATTTAGGAAAACAACTAAATTTGAGGTAGGGGAAGAAAACTCTCCTGCAGGGTTCTACCATTCATTACCTCAGTTCCTTATTGTTTTAGTAGACTTGAAGACTTATTGGGAGAACCCCAACTGGATAGAGCTTGGAATTAGAATCTTTGTGGCATTCTGGAAGGAGAACTAGTCTCAGAATCTGAAACCTTGGGTTCTAGTCTTGATTCTGTCACTTGCTTTGTGACTTTGGGGAAGTCATTTAAGTTCTCTGTCACTTGCTATGTGACTTTGGGGAAGTCATTTAAGTTCTCTGGGTCTGTTTCCTCTCCTGTGAAATAAGGGAGTTTAATAATTCAGCTAAACATCCACTATGGGCAAGCAAAAGTTGAACATGATTTACTCCCTGCCTCCAAAGAGCTTACATTCTTGGGGGAGGGGAGAAAGCAAGGGTAGTTGTATGACATGTTTGTGAAAAATAAGTATAACATAAAGCAGAGTATAGTAAGAAAAAAGGAAAGATCTGGACAAAAAGCTCTGGGAGTCCCCAGCTATTAATGCCCTCCCTCGCCCCTGTATATTTAATTCTAGGCAGTGTTGCATGGTGGATAGAGATCAAGACATACAGTCAGGAAGATCTGGTTCAAATACCATCTCAGATGCTTTCTGCTGTGTGACCCTGGACAGTTACTTAACTTCTCTGCACCTTTCTCCCCAGTCTGTAAAATGAGAGGGTTGGATTTAATAGCTTCTAAGGGTCCCTTCCTTAAGGCCCCTGGAAATACATTCTGTGGTCTGTGATCCCCTGAAGTACTTTTTAAAAACTCTTTTTCCCCCAATTACATGTAAAAACGTTTTTAACAGTTTAAAAAAATTTTGTGTTACAAATTGTCTCCCACCCTCCTTCCCTTCCCCCCTCATTGAGAAGGCAAGCAGTTTGACATAGATTATACATATGTGGTCATGCAAAACATATTTCTATGTTAATCATGTTGTAAAAGAAAACACAGACTCCCCTCAAAAGCACTAAGAAAAATAGTGAAAGTTTTAAAAGTTTGATTTGATCTGCATTCAGACTCCTTTAGTTCTTACCCTGGTGGTAGATAGCATTTTTTCTATATGAGTCCTTTCAGATTTCTCTTAAATCATTGTATTGCTGAGAATATGGGCTATCTTTTTAAAAAAATATTCTGCATCTATTTGCTATATATTTCTATACATAAATATTGTCTCCTTTCTATAAGTTCAGCTTCTTGAGAGCAGAGACTGTTTTGTTTTTTAATTTGCATACTTGGCACCTAGCACTGTCGTTCAGTCCTTTCAGTCATGTCTGACTCTTCATGACCCCATTTGGGGTATTCTTGGCAAAAATACTGGAGTGATTTGCTGTTTTCTTCTCCAGTTAATTTTTTTACAGATGGAGAAACTGAGGCAAATAAGATTAAGTGACTTGCCCAGGGTCACCGAGTAAATGTCTGAGGCGGATTTGAACTTAGGTTTTCCTGATTCCAGGCTCAGTACCCTATCCACTGTGGGTCATAGTATACTAATACTCCTTGGAGTTTTCTTGGCAAAGATGCTGTAATGGTTTGCCTTTTCCTTCTCCTGTGGATTGAGGCAAACAAAGGTTAAGTGACTTGCACAGGATCACACAACCATCAAGTTTCTGAAGTCACATTTGAACTCAGGTCTTCTTGACTCCAGGTCCAGGGTGCTGCATAGCTGCCTCTAGACAGGAAAAGGTCAAGAATAGACTGGTTTGGCAGAGAGAAATGTGCGATGAGGTTGAAAAGGTATTCTAGGATATGGAGTTATGAAATATTAGAAGTGGAAGGAACATTAGAAATGATCTAGCCCAATCCCCTCATTTCACATATGAGGCAACTGAGTTCCAGGAGAGAGAACGAAGCTACCCCAAATCACATAGACCTGTGGCAGGCAAGATCAGAACCCAGGCCTTCTGGCTCTCAGTCCAGGGCTCTTTTCATCTACCTAGGCAGCTTCCCAGGATGAGTCAATGGCTCCTATTATGAACATTAAATCTAGAAGTGATGGTAGAAGAGGCTCTGAGGTCATGATTATACTCTAGCCTCCCCTGGGACTAGAGTAATTGACTAACAACTAAAGACAGAAGATGCAGGCTTGACACCCAGAGATGGATTGCACTGATGCTTGGGGGAAGGGAGAGGAAGACAAATCCTCTGGAATTTCCAGGAAAGGAATCCTATTTCTCAAGAGCTGGCAGCAGTTGGGGGAGGAGAGAGGAGCCTTCATGCCCATGGCCCAGCATCTGACCCCAGCTCCTGTTGTGCCCCTTTATCAGAGTCCAGGGCAGGACTTGGGCGCTGCAGTGAGCTACTCTAGCCTTGTGCTGGGAGGAAGATCTTTAGTGCTCTGTGCATGTGGGGAGGAGGGGAGGGGAGTGGAAGGGAGAGAAATGGGGTAATCATTCTAGCCCCAGGTCTGTCAGTGACTCACTGTGTGACCTTGAGGAAGTAATTTCTACCCTCTGAGAACTCATCTGTAAAACAGG
Source organism: Petaurus breviceps papuanus (assembly GCF_028583685.1). Lineage (NCBI taxonomy): Eukaryota > Metazoa > Chordata > Mammalia > Diprotodontia > Petauridae > Petaurus > Petaurus breviceps. The sequence goes on from NW_027187234.1 coordinate 564,025, forward strand.
GATAGCTATCCCTATCCTAAACACCTCACAGGCTCATATATAGTGAGTGACCAAATGAGACCAAGGTGGCAAAAGTGTTTTGTGTAAAGATCTACTTCTTTCCAGAGGAAAATAAGTTCTCAAAGTTTAAAACAAGAGAGAGGCCTTCTAGAGGGTTTCAGTTTCAGTTTGGGTAAGCTCCTTGAGGGAGTGAAATGTTTCAAGTCTCAGCTTAGCTGCTCCCCCCCATCTACCCCTTCCCCCAAGTCCAGAGGCTTACTTACACTTTGGCATGTAACTGAATGTTTGTTGAATTAAATTGCAAACAATTTTGTTGAATTGACTTAAACTGATTTTCAATGCTCTTGAAAAATTCTTGTTGAAGACCCCAAGGTGGGAAGTTGTGGCAACTGAAGGCTCCCCTCTCCTACCTCTATGACCTCTCTTCTGTCTTGTTTGCTAGATCCACATTGTCCTCCAAACCCTTAAATAATGTAACTGTTCCCCCAGTGTTTTAACAATCAATGGACAAATATAGACTATATGTCTACTCTGTGCCAGGTGCTATGCTGGGTGCTGGGGCTACGCTGTTCCTCTTGTCTCCCTCTACTCTCTTCCTTAATGATTCCATCTGCTCCCATAACTTTTATGATCCCTTTTGTATTGATGACTCCCATATCTATTTCTCTAACCCCCATTTCTTCCCTGAATCTAAGTTCTGTATCTCCAGTTGCCTCCTGGATATCCCCACCTTGAGGTCCTACCAACACCTAAAACTCAATATGTCTCCAATGGAACTCAGAATTCCCTTTCCAGCTAAACTTCCCTACTTACAGTAATGGCACTACCATCTTCCCAGTTGCCCATCTTTATGACTTCAATCGTCTTTGATCTTTTTCCCCTTTTCCTTATTCTCCAATTCAATCACTTGTTCCTTCATCTTATCAACTGTATCTCCTCAAAAATTCTTCACATTCCTCCTCCTTTCCCATTCCATTGTCACTACTGCATTTTGGACTCTCATGACCTTTTGCCTTGACTACTTTGGTAACTTCTTATCTTATCTCCCTGCCTCCAGACTGACTCTCTCTCTAGTCCTCCATCAAAACTATTGCCTGAGTCATATTCCTAATGTACCTTACTAACCAGGTATCTCCACAGCTCAAAAACCATAAGTAGTTCCCCGGTGAATAAAGGTTAAGTTCCTGATCCTGGTATTGATAAGAACTTAGGGTCATTGATTTTGAGCTGGAAGGAACCTAGGAGTTTATCTAACTCAATTCCCTCATTTTATACATGATGAAACTGAGGGTCAGAGTTACTAAGCGACTTTCTCAGGTTAATATAGGTACTGAATGACAGAGCTGGGATTCAAATCCAGCTTCTTAGGGATCTTTCCTCTTTGCCAAACTGCCTCTTTCTAGTAACTGGCTGCAAACCAATTTTACCAGGCTTATCTTGTACTACTCTCCTTCATATATACTGCATCTCAGCCAAAGTGGACAACTGTCCATTCACTATTTTCTTTTCAATTAATTTTACCTTGTTTTTAAAATTCAATTTTATTTTCAGTTCCAAATTTCCTCCTTTTCCTTTCCCCTCTCCTACCCACTGAGAAGGCAAGAAAAAACAAAGCCCATTACAAATAAGTATTATCATGAAAAACAAATTTTCCCATTAGCCATGTCCAAAAATAAGAAAGAAGAAAAAGGAAAAAGAGAAAGAAAGAAAGAAAGAAAGAAAGAAAGAAAGAAAGAAAGAAAGAAAGAAAGAAAGAAAGAAAGAAAGAAAGAAAGAAAGAAAGAAAGAAAGAAGGAAAAAAGAAAAAGAAAGAAAAGCATACTTCAATTGTCATTCAGGATACATCACTTGACTCTCTGGCAATAAAAGACATGTTTCATTGGGAATATTTTGGTATGGTGTTTACCCTTATGTTAATCAGAGTTCCTGAGCCTTTCAAAGTTGTTTGTGGAAAAAAAAAAACCCAACCCCCCAATTTGTTATTGTATAAATTTTTCTCTTTGTTCTGCTCACTTAATTTTGCATCAATACATACAAGTTTTCCCAGGTTTTTCTGAAATCATTCCTTTTATCATTTCTTACAATATAATAGTATTCTATCACATTCACATAACTTATTTGTCCATTCCCCAAATAATAGGCATCTCCTCAGTTACCAATTTTTTGCCACCACAAAAAGAGGTGCTATAAATATTAGTGTACATATAGGTCTTTTTCCTCTTTCTTTGACCCCTTTGGGTTATAAACCTAGAAGCAACATCAACGGTTCAAAAAGTATGAACAGTTTAATAGCTTTTTGGGCATAGTACCAAATTACTTTCCGGAATGGTTGGGTTAGTTCACAGCTCTACCAACAGTGCATTAGTGTGCCTATTTTCCCATATCTCCAAATTTTCCATTTCCCCTTTTTTTGTTCAACTTTGCCCATGTGATGAGTTTGAGGTGGTACCTCAGAGTTGTTTTAACTTTTAATTTCTCTAATTATTAGTAATTTATTTTTATATGGATATTGATAACTTGAATTTCTTCCTCTGAAAACTACCTCTTCATATCCTTGGAATATGAATTGGAAACCCATTCAATATTTTTGATGATGAGACACATTTCTATGCCTATGTGTTCAGTTTCGCCAAGGGCTCCTTTGACATCTCTATTTGTTGAAGTCCCTTCCTTCATAGCCCAGTTTAGATGTCATCCCCACCTCTTCCCCACTTGAGCAAAAGTGATCCTTTCTCCTCTCAAATTTTCATGCCACTTTGCTGAGTCCTCTCTTTTACATTTATTTCAATTTCCCTTATATCTTAGTTATTTGAATGCTCCTCCAGAATAGTCTGTTATACCTATGTTTGTATCCTCAGAGCCCAATACAAAGTCTTGCATACAGTAAGTGCTTAATAAGTGTTTGCTGGAATGAAATATTTATTGAGGTTGTAGCAACTGAGATCAGGAGAGGGAAGAAGGCTAGCCAAGTTTCCTAAGGCTTCTTACCCCAGTAATAGTCTTTTTCTTTTTTAAAAAATATTTCTGGATGTAGTCAAGCTTCAGACAAGGGCTGAGGCATCAACATCGGGTGACTGATTCAAATAGTTCCCTTCTGTTGTTCCTTTTCCTACTTGGTTTCCAGCAGGATTGATAACATGAGCAGGTATCTTCAGGTGTGCATAGCTTCCTTAGGAGTGGAAAGAACCCAGGGCGGGAATCCAGGAAATTTGTGTGACACAAGGCAAATCACTTTGCCTCTCTGTTCCTTAATTTCCCCATCTCTAAAATTGGGATCATAATCCTAGCCCCACTTATTTCCTTGAGTTCTTTTTTGTTGTTTGTGTTTGTTTGTTTTTTGCCTTTTGGAGGGCAATTGGGGTTAAGTAACTTGCCCAAGGTTACATGGCTAGTTTTTTTGTGTGGGTGTTGTGTCTGAGGCCGCAACCAAACTTGGGTCCTCCTGACTCTGGGGCTGGCACTTTTACTCACTGCGCCACCTAGCCACCCCTTTCCTTGAGTTCTTGAAAGGCTAAAATAACTTCACCTGAAAGAACTATGAACAATAGGAAGCATGTCAAAAATAATATAAAATTAAAAATTGTCATTTTCAGGCAGTAGAATCCCAGACCAACAATTTGTACCAAATTGAATGAACAAGAAGAGAGTCAAATAAAAATGTTAACAAAACCTTGTCTAATGGATGAAAACATTGGCCATTTATCCAAGACAGAAATGCAGATGTGCCTGGAGAATTAAAGAAATACTTTGATAAATATGAGGTTGGGATATGATTCCCCCAAAACTGGGTTGTAGTGGGCACAGCCCAGTATAAGGGTCTAGTCCCAGGTCTGCCATTGATTAGCAGTGTAATCATCAAATCATTTCCCATTTCTACATTTTCATTTCCTTAGCTGTCACATAAGGGAGTGGATTTTAAGGTTAAGGAAGCTAGGTGTAGTGGTGGAGCCCTAGACCTGGAATCAGGAAGACCTGAATTTAAATCTAGTTTCAGATACTTACTAACTATGCACAAGTAATTTAACCTCTGCCTCAGTTTCCTTAACTGTGAAATGAGGATAGTAATAGCATCTAACTCCCAGGGTTGTTGTGAAGGTAAAATGAGAGTATTTGTAAAGTGTTGAGCACAGTGCCTGGTACATAGTAGGTGCTATATGTTATTTTTATGGCTAGTTGTTCTTACATGAACTCTAATACTAATCCATTGGGCTAGGGAGAATAGGTAGACACATGTCTATTTTTATCTCTGTATCCCTCTCCCTTTTTTCTTTGTGTCTCTCCATCTTTGTCTATTTTTGTTTCTCTCTCTCTCCTGCCCTCCCTCCCCCTCTCTCTGTCTCTGTCTCTCTCTCTCTCTCTCTCTCTGTCTCTCTCTCTCCCTCCCTCCCTCTCCCTTACCCTACCCCCTTTCATTTGCTCAGTCCCAAATACTCAAATGGACTTGGATCTCATTAGACTGAATGTTCCTCCAACAAAATACTGTTCCCTCTCAATCTATACATGTTGGCCCATCCTGTGCCACTCTGGTCCAGTTCTCTTTTAGTTTGTCACAGGGGTCGTACTCAAAGTGCTGAAGGCCTTCTTCACTTTCTCCTGAGGTTGCCCAAGGAGAATCTTGGTGTCCACTTGTCATTTCTCGCCCTTGCCACGAAACTGGCCCACCTTCTTTTTACATAACACACTTCCCTGGCAACATATTTTACTCCTGTTATTCTTTGAAGTTTCCCGTTTGCTATATGCTGCAGTCTGCTCACGCCTACCATGTGCCTCTTCGTTGCCCTCTGTGTGAAATTCATTTCCAGCTCTTCAGAACTGAGGGTGTTTTGTGAGAGTGGACAGACTTTCTTGATTTGGGGTAGGAACATTCGTTAAAGGTCTAAATTTGCTGGGTTAGATTTGTAGAAGGCACTAAACCAATGTCCTTAACATGGACCAGACCAGTGCTTCCTACCCAGTGTGTTCCGCACCTCCTGACATGTTGCTATAAAAGTTCTTGGTATATACATTGGAATATCCTGGACTCTTTCATCACCAATGGTCAGTTTTGGTTAGAGGTGGAAGTGACAGTGTTGGAAAGAGGAAACAGGATCACCAGGACACAGGTCTAGGTATGTTTGACATATAGTATAGGAATATGGATGAATAGTAGAAATAGTATTGTAGCTATAATCTATGAAAAGAGCCCTGGGGGCGGCTAGGTGGCGCAGTGAGTAGAGTGTCAGCCCTGGAATCAAGAGGACCTGAGTTTGGTTCCGACCTCAGACACTTAACACCCACACAAAAATACTTGCCGTGTAACCTTGGGCAAGTTACTTAACCCCAATTGCCCTCAAAAAAAAAAAAAAAGAGCCCTGGACTGAGAGCCAGAAGGCCTGGGTTCTGATCTTGCCTGCCACTGTCTGTGTGATTTTGGATAGGTCTATTCTCTCCTCTGGAACTCAGTTGCCTCATATGTGAAATGAGGGGATTGGTTAGATCATCTCTAATGTCCTCTCCACTTCTAATACTTCATAACTCCATATCCTACAATGCCTTTTCAACCTCATTGCACATTTCTGCTCTGCCAAACCAGTCTATTCTTGACCTTTTCCTGTCTAGAGGCAGCTAGGTGGCACCCTGGACCTGGAGTCAAGAAGACCTGAGTTCAAATGTGACCTCAGAAACTTAATGGTTGTGTGACACTGGTCAAATCACTTAAACCTCTGCCTCAGTTTCCTCAACTGTAATTTGGGGTTAGTAATAGTACACCAAGGCAGCTAGGTGACTGAGTAGATAGAGCACTAGGTCTGAAGCCAGGAAGACCTGAATTCAAATCACAATGCTGTCAAATATTATCTATGTGACCATAAAAATAGTTCAACCTTTCCGAGTCTCAGTTTCTTCATCTGTAAGATGATCTCTGAGATCCCTTTTGTTGCTAAATATATTACCTTCTGAAAGATGACCAAATGGGTAGATAGCTGGAAAGGGGAAATCTCTTCCATAAACTTCATTTTGTCCCAACGAGTTGAAGAGGTATGTATATCCTAATCTGAAAAGGGTTGGGCAAAACCAAGTAAGATGCCCACCCCATTAGTGGTTTTCTGATGATGTCAGTGACCTTCTCTAGCCCAAAGTGTCTGAGAGGAAAGTTTTCAATCAACAGAAACTCTTTTTTTCCCCTCTTCACTTCCCAGCTGAATTGTTTGCCAGCATTTTGGAAGGTGTGATTTTCACCACCCTGAAAATATCAATGCTTTTTAGAGACCTTCTCTAGCTCAGTGTAAAAAAGTACATTAAACCCTGAGAGAAGTTAACTGTGCACTTTAATTCTGTGACCCTATTTTGTGCTCAGATTGCTGTGTGTGCAAATCCTGATAATTTAGTTAGCACCATTAGGGAGCAAGAAAACAGTGCTTCCTGGCTGGCTGGTGATGCCTTGTTTTCAAATCTGTCTTTTCCTTCAAGCAGCACATCTACCATAATGGCCTTGCCTCAGGCAAACATCAGCTACTCTGCAGAATTGGGGGCAAGTTATTGTGGCCTGTCTAATGGATGGGGGAGCCCCCTCCTTGGTCTGGGCAAGCACATGGCATGCTGGCTGCTGGCCCACAGCTTGGCTCAGAGGGAAGAGCAAGGATACAAGCATGTGGGGTCATGGGGTCTCCAAATGCCATTCCATTAAAAATGGCTTCTGGCTTAAGTAATAATGATAACTTACATTTCTGGGGTGCTTTAAGATTTACAAAGCTCTTTCCTCAAACCAACCCTATTAGATAGGTAGTATAAGTGCTCCCATTTTATGGATCAGGAAACTGAGATTTAGAGCAGTTAGGTGACTTACTCAATGTCACACAGCTAATGTGTATCAGTTAGGATTTGAGCCCAGCTTCCTTATGGTCCCATACTACTAAAATAATTTTTACTGAGGTCTTTCATTTTTATGCCTCTCTCACTTCCCATTTAACCCTTTATGATTAAAGTCCATAGGCCTCACTAGACTGCCAAAGGAGCCCTTAATGTAAAAGAGGTTAAGAATTTCTGCCTAGGGGCACCTAGGTGGTGGCAGTGAATAGAGCACCAGCCCTGGAGTCAGGAGAACCTGAGTTCAAATGTGGCCTCAGACACTTAACACTTACTAGTTGTGTGACTTTGGGCAAGTCACTTAACCCCAATTGCCCTGCCTTTCCCCCTCCAAAAAGACCAAAAAAAATAAAGAACCTCTGCCTAGACCCTATGATCTTTTTTTTTTTTGCCTTTTTTTTTGGAGGGGGAAGGCAGGGCAGTTGGGGTTAAGTGACTTGCCCAAGGTCACATGGCTAGCTTTTGTGTTAAGTGTCTGAGGCCACATTTGAACTCAAGTCCTCCTCTATTCACTGCGCCACCTAGCTGCCCCTGACCCTATGACCTTTTACTCAATGAGAGATGAATAAAATCCCTTGTTCCTTTCCTTTGATGGTTTGGTTACAGTCCTATTTGCAGGGGGCAGCTAGGTGTCACAGTGAATAGAGTACCAGTCCTGGAGTCAGGAAGACTTTTCAAATTTGGCTTTGGATACTTACTATATGGGTGACCCCAGGTAAATCACTTAACCCTGTTTGCCTCAGTTTCCTCATCTGTAAAATGAGTTGGAGAAGGAAATGGCCAACCACTGCATTGTCTTTGCCAAGAAAACCCCAAACAGGTCACAAAGAACTAGACACAACCAAAATGACTGAAAAGTCCTGTCTAGAAAACCAGAGCTGGAACTGATGACTTCTACAGGACTTTTATAGGCCTGAATAGGAGAATGTCTGAATCTCAGAAGCTTAGGGCTCTGAGCCACTCACAGCACTGAAGCTCCATCTGCAGCCTCATCAAACTCCCTCCTATCATTCATCCTACAGTTTAAGATGATAGCATAACTGTGGGAATATTTCCCAACCCTAGATAATAATCAATTGATGCCCAGAAGCACAAGCATTGATAACCTTTATGCCATTTATTCTTGTGAATGTCTCAGCAAATAGTAATCTCGTTCATGTAAATATCCCTCCCTCCCCTTCATCATCTAAGGGACCTCTTTTTAAAATGTTCTAAAGATTCTCTTCCAGAAATTTTCTCCTAGGTGATTTTCCATTAAAGAAATTCAGGGAGGGAGTGTCTAAGTAGACATCCCAGGCCTCCAAATGACAACCTCCTCCTTGATTAATGGCAAAATCAACCACTCTCCAAACTGCCTTCATAGGGGGATTACAGGGATGTGTGTAAGTTTAGCTAAAGGAGAGAGAAAGACAGATAAGGCAGCTGGCCTGGGGCCTTCTCTTGGGCTCCAACTCTTTGCCATATTCTTGGCTACTTCTGTGGGAAGGCCAGAGCTTGCTTGAGGAATTAACCCTCAGCAAGCTGACCGATTTCACTCAGAGAGTAGACCTCATCTTTTTTTCCCCTTGGCAAACCTAGAGGGGTTAGTCTGGGTTTAAAATAATCCCTTTTAGGCCTCCACCAATTATTCCAATGTCTTGGCTTCATAGAACTTCCTGTCTGGGGACAAGTGCCTGCCTGGCCTTCCTTGAGCTCTTGTTTCTCTGGCTTAGAGGAATGTTGTCTCTCCAGCAAACACTCTCAGCGCTGAGGGTCTAATTATTGTCAGCTTCCTTGGGTGGACCCTTTGCCTCCCTAAGCAAAGACCAGTCAGGGTAGATTATAGAGTCCCAAAGTAGGAAGAGGCCTCAGGGACCATCTAATTCGTTGTATACCTGAATGGAAAACTTAAACCACATCAGCAAGCAGAATTCAAAGACTTCCAGCAAAGAGGACCCACCACCTTTCAAGACAGCCTGCTTTATTTGGGGATGCTAATTATTAAGAAGTTTTTCCTTACATTGAGGCAAGTTCTGTCTCTCTGCAACCCCTTTCCAATTGCTGCTACTTTGGTATTTTGGAGAATGATGCCTTTGCATGAGGTAGCTCTTCAGAGACTTGAAAACAGTCTCATTTCCCTCCTCTGTGTTTTCTTTACAGATTTAATCCCTCCCCAGATTCTTTGGGTCGTTCCTGAGATGGAGCTCTCTGGCTGTCCCCATGCCTGCCAGGCTCTCCTTCCCAGTCCCTTCCTCTTGACTCACCTGCACATCCCAGCTCAAATCCCACCTTGCATAGGAAGTCTTTCCCAGCCCTCTTAACTCTAGCGTCTTCGCTCTCTTAATTGCTTCCTCTTCGTCCTGTGGGAAGTCTGTGTGCATGTTTGCTGGTTAGGTCGCCTGATCCCCCACAGCAGGGGCTCTCTTCTGCTTCTTTTTGTATCCCCAAGACTTAGCACAGTGCCTGGCACACAGTAGATGCCTAAGAAATGTTTATTGATCGACTAGCTAATGTGGCATGACCTTCAGACCTATTACCCTGGCTGAACTGTAGCGATTCAACAAACATTTGAGTACCTGTTATATTCCAGGCACCATTCTAGGCAAGGGAGATAAAAAGTCAAAAACTAACTATTCCCTGTCCTAACCTCGAGAAGTTTATGAACTTCTGTTGGGGAAAATAGCGTATCCATAGGTAAGTACATACAAAATATGCAGAGTAAATTAAACAAGAATTTAGTGGGAATGAGAACACGAGACAGCCTCATATAGCAAGTGGCATCTGAGCTTGATTTTGAGGGAAAAATAAGGAACGTCATCTGGGACATATTGAGTTGTTTAAAATGTCTGGAAGGTAGTTGGAGATGTGAGACTGGAGGTGAGTAGTGAGGCTTAGGCTGGATGAATATGTTTGAGAATCATCAACATAGAGATGGTAACTGAATCCATGGGAACTGATGAAATCAACAAGTAAAGTAGTATGGAGGGAGAAGAGAAGAGGGCTCAGGACAGAGTCCTATAGGACGCTCATGGCTATTAGGCTTGACCTGGTTAGAGATAGAGTGAAGGAGGTCGAGAAGGAGCAGTGAGATAGGTAGGAAGAGAACCAGGAGAGTGATGTCCTGAACATCTAGAGAGAAGAGAGTATCAGGGAGTGTTGAGGACTGCAGAGAAGGCAAGAAGGATGAGGATTTAGAAAAGACCACTGGATTTGGCAATTTGATCATTAGCAACCTTGGAAAGAGCAGTTTTGGTTGAATGAAGAATTTGGAAGCCAGATAGTAGAAAGTTAAGAAAGTGAGGAGAGAAACTGGAGGCACCTATTGTAAAAGGCCTTCTCAAGGAGTTTAGCCACAAAGAACGGCTAAAAGACAATAAATGGTGGGAATGGAAAGATGAAGTGAGGATTTTTTTCAGAATGGGGAGGAACATGAGTAAGTTTATAGACAGTAGAAAATGAATCAGTAAAAAAGGCAAGATTGAAAATAAGTGAAAGCATAGTAGGTGCTTAATATTATTTATTGGTTCATTGGTTAAATTGATTGATTGTGGATGACAAAGGGTCCAATATATTGGAAGAGAAGGGATGGAATGGGTTCACTTGTGCAGGTAGAGGGTTTTTTCCCTCGGCTAGGAGTAGGGCCACTCCTCCCTGTGAGACAGGGAGTGAAGGAGGAGATAGTGGCAAACAGGATCTGAATAAAATGAGATGAGGAGAAGGGAAGAAGAGGGAGCTCTCAGTGAATGGCCTCAATTTTTTCAGTAAAATATGAGGAAAGGTTCTCATCTGACAGGGTGGGGGGAAGGGAGCCATGAGAAGTTTAAGAAAGGATGAAAAGATTTGGAATAGCTATAGTATAGAGTGGGGTAGGAGTTGATGAGGAAGGTATGGAAGGACTGCCCTGAGTCAATGACTGATTGCCCAGTTGAGGTTAGGTAATATGAATTTGTGGCGGACCCAAGTCAGGAATATTGTGTGATTTTTTCCCGCCTTTGATCAGTAGCAGAAATGTTGGTGCAAAGGCAGCAGATGGTGGGGACCAAGAACTCAAGAGAAGCTATCCCAAATGAAATAAAATGCTCCAGATGTGGTCTGACTAGGACCAGAATTCTGCAGGACCATTTCCATGCTCATTCTAACTGACTGATGCCTTTCCTAATGTAGCCCAAGATGTAAATAGCATTTTCTTAACTGCAATGTCAAACTGTTGACTCATATTGAACTTGCAATTTGCTAAAATCCCCAGACATTTTCCACAGGAACTGTTGTCTAGTCATTACTCTCAAATCCTACACTTGTGTCATTGTTCAGTTAATCCCAAGTGTTGGATTTTACATGTACCTCTATCAAAGTTCATTTTATTAGATTAAATCCACCATTCTAGCTTGTCAAGATCTTTTGTGATCCTGATTCTGACATACAGAATACAGAATGTTAGCTGGCCTGCCCTAGGTTCTCTGGAGATCCAGGAAAAGGTTGAGAGATATTCCTAAGCACGCTTTTAAAAAGAATGTTACCGAGGCCACTCCACTTGGAAGTGCTAAGTGATAATTGGCAGACTATATTTTGAATACATCTCAGAGCACTTTAGATTCTTATGCTCTCTCTCTTTTTCCTCCCTCTCCTCCTCTCTCTTTTCCTTTTCTCTTTTTCCCCTCTCTCTTTCTATCTTCCTCTCTTCCTCATTCTTTCCCCTTCTTTCCCTTTCTCCTTCCTCAAGGGAGCGAGATTACACAGTGGACAAAGTGCTGGGTCTGAAATTAGGAATACTTGCATTCAAATCCAGCTTTAGGCATTCTTTGGCTGTGTGACTCTGGGCAAGTCACTTAACTTAATTTATTTACACTTAACAAACTAAGCCTCTCTTAGTTTCCTCAACTGTAAAATGGGTTTAATAATAGCACAACAACCTCAGCGTTGTTGTGAAGATCAAATGAAATAATATGTTTAAAGTGCTTAGGACAGTCCTTGGCACATAGTTGGCACTTAGTAGTCCCTTTCCCCCTGTTTTCCCCCTCCCCACCTCCCAATGCAGATTAATAATCTACCTGGAGTTTATAGTCTTAGAGAATTGCCTTGCAGGCACTGATAGGTTAAGTGGTTTGCCAGATTACACAGTAAACCTGTGTTAGAGACAGTACTTGAACCCCGCATCTTCCTGAATCAAAAACCAACTCTCTATTCACTATTTGATGCTGTTTCTCAACCTTATACATCAATACATTCCAATTTGTGTTGTATTTGTATGTGGACACATCTTCTCTTTATCTGACCAAAAATTCCTTGACATAAAGGACCACATTCATCTTTGTATCCCCCTTAGTCCATAATGGAGTGTCTTCCACATAGTAAGCTCTGAATAAACATTTTTTAAAGTGAATTTTGAAAGCATGGTGTTTAAATAAAATACAGGCACATACCTCACTAATTCAGACTCATTCAGGAAAAGGATCATATAGATTAAAACAGAAATTTTTTTAAAGCTATTACTTTTAACTCCAAATAAGAATCACCCAGGAGTTTTACTCAGTGGAATTCCTTAGAAGACCTATCTTTAAAGAATTAATAAGAATGTTCTGTAATTGGCATTTCCTTTATTTAGATACAAACCAGTGCTTCAGAATTGCTTTCTGAAAGAACTTGCTCTAATTATTTTAAAGAAATTTCCAATAGTCCCATTTATACTCTTAATTGTCCCTATCGATGAAGGAATGGTTAAGCCCATTACATTCCAGCCCAGTCTTGTCCCAGTCTTGTCTAAAGATAAGAATTGGAAGGGTAAAAATAAATGCAGCTTTAGATTAATGATGTATAAAAAGAGAAAACCAAAGATTAAAATCCAACTTCTACATGTGGGAAAATCTGTCCAAACTGTGGCAAAACTTTCCAGTCCCAAACTGGCCTTGAATGTCATTTCAGAGCCCAGAATGATAGTTCTTTATTTCCCCAGCCTAGTCCCAGGGAGTAAAAGAAATTAGAATGCAGTCTCCCACAAAAAATAAAAAACCCTCAGAGGAAACTTTAGAATGCTGTTACCTGTGAGGGATGGGAAATAACTTGCTTGAAAAATAGCAGAGAAAAATTAAGAGAAACAATTTTTACTTTCTGAAAGCTTGCTGCACAGCATTGTCTTTTCTAGGCTGGCTGACGGCATGTTGGAGAATTAATTTGAAATCTCTGGTCCAAATTTGAATCTATTTCTTTTTTAATCTCATATTCTTCTCTTGTTTCACTCTGCCCAAGAGAAATTGTCCCCAAAACTGGCACCTGTGACTCCCTTCCCCTCACATTCTGGATGTCACTCTAGGATGTGGATAGCATCAACTTGTTGATTCAGGATGAAGAGCCAAGCCCATGGGACTGACCTGAAAGAGTAGACAAACAGGTGCTCAATATAGGATAAGAACATCTTTCAAAAGAGGCAGAATGGTATGATGGAGAGCACAGCAGTCTTGATGTCAGGAGCCCTGGATATGTTTCCCAGATCCAACATTCTATCAAGCTGGGCTTGGGCAAGTTACTTGGCTTCCATGAGCCTTGGTCTACTTATCTGATCCATGGGGGTAATAACCTAACCCTTGTACTGGGTACCTCACAGTACTATGAGAAAGCTATTTTGTAAACCTTTGGTTGTTATTGCTGTTCAGTTGTTTCAGTCGTGTCTAACTCTTGATGACCCCATTTGGATTGGGGTGTTTGGGGTTTTTTTTGGAAAAGATATTAGAGTGGTTTGCCATTTCCTTCTGCAACTCCTTTTTACAGATGAGGAAACTGAGGCAAATAGGTTAAGTGACTTACCCAGGGTCACACAGCTAGAAAGTGTCTGAAGTCAGATTTGAGCCCAGGTCATCCTGACTACAGAACTGGTACCCTATCCACTGTGCCACCTAGCTGCCCCTTTGTAAACCTTACAATGCCATATAATGAGTGATTATTAACAGAAGAGAGAGGCCAACTGAGGGTCAGGGCATCCATGGAGAATAAAAAGCCAGGCAGATATGAACTAGGAGGGGAAAAGATATAGTACTTCCTCCTCCTTCTCCTCTACTTCTTTTTCCTCTTTTTTCTACTCCTCTTCCTTTTTCTCTTCCTTTTCCTACTTATCCTCCTTTTCTTTCTCTTTCTCTTCCTTTTTCTCTCCCTTCTCCTACTTTTCTTCTTCTTCTTCTTCTTCTTCTTCTTCTTCTTCTTCTTCTTCTTCTTCTTCTTCTTCTCCTTCTTCTTCTTCTTCTTCCTCCTTCTCCTTCCTCTCCCTCCTCTGACAATAAGTACAATTGCTGCACATGGGCTAGATCCCACTACTAGTTAGAATGAGAGCTTTGACCTGCTTCACTTCCAACCTGGGCCAGTTTGCTCCTCCTCAGACAACCTACCTCCCAGGAGTGTGTGTGTGTGTGTGTGTGTGTGTGTGTGTGTGTGTGTGTGTGTCTTGGGGGAGCTCACCATATTTGTACTAGAGTTGATGTGGACTCCCATCAGCTAACACTAACACAGCTCAGAACTCCAAACTCAAGTGATCTGCCAGTTTCAGCTTCCCCAATAGCAGAGATTAAAGGTGTGTGCCACTACACATGGGCTGCCATGTTCTCCTCAACCTTCCGGTCTTGAATTAGGTGGTAGAGTGGATAGAATTCTGTATTTAGAGTCAAGAAGACTGGAGTTCAAATCCTGATTTAGTCATTCATAATGTGACTCTGGGCAAGGAACTTAACTTGTCTCAGTTTTTTCATTTATAAAATTGGATTCAGTGCTTTAAGATCCCTTCCAGTTCTAAACCTATGATTCGATGACTTCTACCCCTGTCTGAGGGACTTCATGAATTTGCTGGTGAAAAGGGACTTCAATATATCAGGAAAGGATGAGAAGCAGTGGCTAACAAATTGGTCAGTTTATCTATCAGGGTTCTCAGAGGACACATGAGTACAAAACCCTGTCTTTAGTGCCAAAGATTTGGTACAGTCCCTGTCTTTTCGGGGAGGCTGACAATCTGAGCAAAACAAGAGAAACCAGTTAATGATCACCAAAATGATAGAACTGCAAAATTATCAAAGGGTTTTCAGGGTGTGCTTTTGGGTTGGAGTTTGGGTCAGGTCAGAATTCGGGAAGTCTCCTCCTGGGATGGATGGGATCAGACATGTAGAAAAAAATATCAGAGATGAGAGAGTGAAGAGGGGACAAAGAGGCAAGAAGGGGCAAGCTGTGTGCGAGAGAGATTGGACATTAATTTGACTGGAGTAGAGGATATGTGTAGGGGAACAAGAGGAGATAAAGTTGGAAAGGAGACAAGAGTCTATGTCCCAGCTCTCTCTCTTATTGGGCTTTAATGAAACCAGTTAAAAGGGTGGAATTTTAGACACTGAAGCAGGCCGGGGGTGGAGAGTGTGATTTGGGAGCCAGCAGGCACTCATTGATTTCTCTTCAAATCACATCACCTTTTCTCATTGCAGGTAAGACTGACTTGGCTTGTGACCTAAGGTCTCAGGGAAATAGAAATAGCAAAGTTTCTCCTAGGAAAGAGAGCAGACAAATACTGGCCACAGTCTCGGGACTGAGAATAACTGATCTTCTCTACCTGATTTCTGATTGCATGAAGAAAACAGGATTTATGGCTGGGATAGCAGGCTAGGGTTCAGCTGTAACTCACAGCCACTGTCTTCTATAAATGTGCTCTTCCATAAAAACATGGTTTTTTGATAGGAAATGGGCTAGCAAGCTGAGATCATGGGCTGAAATACAGCAGAGGTCAGGGACTAGAAGTCAGAAGACCCGAGTTTTTTCTCTGTCCCTGTCGGTGACCAGCTATATTTGGGCTAGCCTGCCTGGGGCTCAGTTTCCTCATCTGTAAAACGAAGAGTTTGGACTAGTTGCTAAGTTTCCTTCTAGCCCTAAGGGAGGCTTGTAGTGTTTTATGCTCTTAGCAAAGCCTGGAGTGTCCCTGAGACCTCTGGCTCTCTGGAGGGTGAAGCCACAATCCCAGCCCTGGAGGATGAGCACTCAGATACTCAGAAACTTTTCGAAAAGGATACTCTCTGCAAAAGAGGAGATGCTGAAGGGGAGGGAGAGAGGGAAGGGGTGGGGGAAGGAGTGGAGCAGAGAGCAAGGCCTACAGCCTGAGAAGCAGTATGGGATGGTTAATAGGACTTTAGGGTTATTATGAGGCCTTCAACCAACCCTGGGAGGGGAAGTGGTTTCTGGGATCTCGATCAAAAGTCAGCATGGGGGTTGCTGCAGTCTTACAGATCGATCCCCTACTGGAAGATAAACACATTGATGAGGAAGCTTTCTTGGGTAGGGGGCCGGGGTGGGGTGACCATCTGGTGGGGTCCAGAGGCACATCCAGAGCCCAGGAATGTTGGCACGGGTAGGGGCCAGCAACAATTATCCAATTTATGAAGTGTGTCTGCAGTCAGAACGAAGGTAATTAAATAGTGGCTTCCCTCTGGCAGAGAGGATTGAGGCTTCAGAGCAAAATCTCTTCCAGCCACTAGTGCTTTCAGGGACAACTTCTCTGCTCCTGGGTCTCTCCCCTGCAGAGAAAATGCATGGTCCCTTAGTCTTTACACTGATGCTTACTGTTGCCAGCTGGTGTTAAGAAGAAATCACCTGCCCCCCAGGCGCCAACTTCTCTGTGTCACCATTCCTGATTCCTGCCCTCAAAGAAGACAAAGTGCTGAATATAAGTGATTCTCTGTGTCTTAACCCTGTGTTCTCCTGAGCAGAAGACAGTGGTGTGAGGAGATAATTGGATCTGCTCTCTGGAGTGTCTCTGGGTTTGTGCTCCTGCCCAGGCTAAGAGCAAAAATTCCAGGATACTTGGCCACTGCGGTTCATAAAACCATATAATCTTGTTCATTCAACAAACATTTATTTAATGATCATTTTTTTAAGAGTGTAAAATGTTATGTCAAATCCTGGAGGAGATGTAACATATAGCTAAGACATAGTCTTTGTCCTGGAGTTTACAATCTGGGAAAGGGCAGAGTAAATTTTTATCTCTTATCTCTTTCTAGGGAACCACACCCCACTTGAGGGAAGGAAGAGGGAAGGAAGGAGATAGAAGGAAGATAGAAGGAAGGAGATAGAAGGAGAGGGAAGGAGGAAAAGACTCAGAGATTTTGATGCCTGGGGCAAGGAGACAAAAAGAGCCTCCAAATCAACTTTGTAATTTATGATGTTGAATTATAATTCATTATAATTCAAATTATATCAAAAATTCAAATATAATTATAATATATAAAAATAATACAAGAAATAACTGAGACAAATTCAGATGCATGGGAAGGGAAACTCCTGAAAACAAGGCCCATATAGAGAGACCCTAAGACATATGAAGCCTACTACTGATCAAATTGGCCTGGGGTGGGGGGGAAGAGGGAACTGAGGTAGGGACAGGCTGGGCCAGGAAGAAAACCACCTGAGTGTAAGGGGTCGGAGGGGGGAAAGGAGGAGAGTAAGGAAGTAGCCATTTATAAACTTCCTATTTTAATGAATTATTATTGCTAATCATGTGTTAAACTCAGTTATTAATATACAAATCAAAGCATAAGCTTTGTCAAAATATGAGTGCACTTTTTAAAAAACTGTACAATTAAAAATTATTATTAAAAATTTTTGCACCCTCCAAATATTGGAGCCTTGAATAAAACCTCAGGTTTCCTGCCCTGGTTTTATCTCTGACTAGGGCATAAGACATATACCCTAGTGGAAATAGCATTGAATCTAGAGTCAAAAGATCTGGGTTTAAACCTTGGCTCTGGCACTTGATTTATGATCCCAGGCAAGTTGTTACCTCTCTGAGCTTCAATTTACTCATTTTAAAAATGAGTGAGTTGGATTAGATGGTTTCTAATGTCCTTTCCACATCAAAATTCTATTATCCTAAACAAAGGTAAGGATAGAGTTAGAGAAACAAAATACCTGTAATACAAATATTGCCAGATAAGTACATCAGAGAAGTGCAAAGCAAAGTGCTATTTGAGGTCTGAAGAAGGATGATACTGAAAAGGGGAAATCATGGAAGTCTTCATGGATAAGAAGGCATTTGAATTTGGCTTTAAGTACAGGCATGCCTTGGTTTATCGTACTTCACTTTACTGCCCTTTGCAGATTTTGCTTTTTTTTTTTTTTTAACAAATTGAAGGTTTGTGGCAAACCTGTGTCGAGCAAATCTATGGGTGCCATTTTTTCCAATGACATGTCTTCACATTCTGTCTCTGTGTCACATTTTGGTAATTCTCACAATGTTTCAAACTTTTTCATTATTATTATATCTGGTTTAGTGATCTGTGATCAGTGATCTTTGATGTTATTATTGTCATTGTTTTGGGGTGCCACAAACCACACCCATATAAAACTGTGAATTTAATAAATATAATATGTGTTCTGACTACTCCATCAATTGGTAATTTCCCCCATCTCTCTTCCTCTCTGTGGGCATCCCTATTCCCTGAGACACAACAACATTGAAACGAGACCAATTCATAACTCTACAGTGGCCTCCAAGTGTTCAAATGAAAGGAAGAACCAAGAAGTGGCAAACTTTATTGTCATCTTATTTTAAGAAATTTCCACAGCCACCCCAACCTTCAATAACTACCACCCTGATCAGTCAGCAGCCATCGACACTGAGACAAGACCCTCCACCAGCAAAAAGATTACAACTCTCTAAAGGTTCAGATAGTTGGCATTGTTTAGCTATAAAGAATTCTTTCATTAAGGTATATATATACTTTGCCGTTTTTGTAAGGCAATCAGGGTTAAGCAATTTACCCAGGATCACACAGCTAGTGTGACTAGGGTCAAGTGTCTGAGGCTGGGATTGAACTCAGGTCCTCCTGACTTCAGGGCTGGTGCTCTATCTACTGTGCCACCTAACTGTCCCCTGTAACTTGTTGGGTTTTTTTTAGACATCATACAATTGCATACTTAATAGACTGCAGTATAGTGTAAACATAACTTTTATATTCACTGGGAAACAAAAAAATTCTTGTGCCTTATTTTATTGCAATATTCGCTTTATTGCAATAGTCTGGAACCAAACCCATGATATCTCTGAGGTATGCTTGTAACAGGTGAGATTTATCAAACAAAAGGGAGGGAAGGCATTTGAGGCAAAGGGAACATAAATGTACAAGGGCACAGGGGTAGGAGAAAGCAGAGGATGTGGTGAGGGGACAGGGAAAGTGGCAGAGAATAGTTTAGTCCAATTGTAGCATAGTAGGGAAACAAGGTAGTATCAAATACTGGAGGGCCTTAAATGGCAAGGAAGTCTGGACTTTACTCAGTAGGTGATAGGAAGCCACTGAAGATTTATGGACAGAAGAGTATCATGACCCAATCTGTATGGGAAAAGGATTATTCTTGCAGTAACATGAAAAATGGAGTGGAAATAGGGTCAAAGGGTGCGGGAAAATCCATTAGAAAACTATTAAAATAATTCAGGTGGGTGGTAATGAGGATTTACTTAGTAGGGTGGTGACAGAAGTAAAAGAGAGAAAGGATTAGATTCAGTAGGTGAAATGGAGGCCTTAGTGGACCTGGGCTCACGACCTGGTTCCACCATTTGCTAGATGACCCTATAATCAATTCTCTCAACCACTCCATTTGTAAAATTGGGATAATAATTCTTATTTATATTTGGGGTTTTCTAAAGCCCCAATTGTTCAGTTTTCATTGTGAGCATTTATACCTAAAGAACTGGCAAATGCTACAAGTTAAGGCTTGATCTATTATTCTAGAGTCTAGAGAATCAAGTCTAGAGTCTAGACTTAAGGAAGTTATGAAGAAAATGTTAACAACACAGATTAAACTGAAAATTTTATCAGGCATATCTCCCCTCCTCCAACTAATTGATAATATTTACCAGCACATTAGTTATATCCCATGACTGGCTAGAAAGCAGGAGACGTATCTAGCTGAAAAGCACTGGAAGTTCTTTAGAAGAAAGGTGTTATTGTTTCTGCAGTTTTCTATCTCTGCCATATGTAGCAGCAAGCACCCCAAGCGTCCTCAGGGTTTGCAGCTACCACAGGTTCTTGGATCTGCTTTGTTAAAGGAAAGCAACTCAAAATGGGTTAACAAGCTTACTTTAATCAGTCAGACATATATCGTTTACCTTGTTCAGGTGAAAAGGTCAGCACCCTGAACCTCAAAGTATACAGGCATAATTATCAAGACAGAAACATCAAGTAGACAGATTTCCAAACTGTCCAACCATTACATCCATACCCAGTCAACATCTGGGTTTCCACATTCTGGGTTTTTCAAAGCCGGGGGACTCTCAACAACGGCTTCCCAGAATTCAGATCAAATCACAGAACATTTCTCAAAGTGAGTCCCAAAATAAAGCTACACATCAGGGCTTATATAGCCTTCTCCTGGCTCAGAGAATGTAACAACCTTATTGACTCACTGGCCAATCAAGAAGTATCTACTGAAAAACAAGCCTCCCTCCCCAGGCTTCTGGTGCACTTTAGCCTAGGGGCAGGGAAGATCTTTAAAATTTACATTCGCATTACACCATAATAGCAGGTGTCTGTGAAATTCCAGAGATAGAGTCCACAGGTATTGTACTCAAGGCTCCTGGTGAATGAGGACACAGGGGGAAAGCATCTGACCTCTGTTTCACAGTGCATGTCTACTCCTTTGCTGGAGGGATACCCAGTAAGTACAATCTGAACTCTTGACTAGCATGGATACCATGTATTGTGAATGGAAGATGGAGCCCATCTGCTTTTTAATATTGTAGTTAGGATATTTTGTCTGCTTCTTCTCATCCACCAAACTTCATGATTCACAGACTGAGACCATTAGGATCAGAGCCATGCAAAAGGTCTGCTCTTCTAAAGCTCTTGGTTTGCTAGATAATTGAACATAGTTTTAGAGCTGGAAGGTACCTCAAAGGACCATCTAGTACATCCCTCTCAATTTTATATATGAGGAAACAGTGGCCTAGAGACTCCTCTAAGGTCACAGAGTAAGTGGCAGAGACGAGATCTAAACCCAGGTCCTCAGAGTCAGAATCCAGTAGTCTAGGCTCTTTTCTTTAGGTCTCCTGAGACAGAACAGAATTCCTAGCTGAGCTCTGAAATGTTGATTGGCTGGTTAGTTTGGTAATTAGACTGCAATGATAATGAAGACATTATGGCTTAGCACCTCTTCGCTTTGCTATTCTCTGTCTATGGATCGGGGGTGCAGTGGGTAGAGCACCAGACCTGGAGTCAGGAAGACCTGAGTTCAAAGTGGGCCTCAGACACTCACTAGATGTGTGACCCTGGGCAAGTCACTTAACCTCTCAGTTTCCTCATATGTAAAATGAGTTGGAGAAAGAAATGGCAAACTACTCCATTATCTCTGCCAAGAAAATTTCAAATAAGGTCATGGAAGACTCAGATATGACTGAAATGACTGAACATCCATGGATTGACTAGGTAGAGTGAACTGAAATCCTAACTATAGATGGAGCCCCCTACTTTCAGTAATTGCCTTAGAAATGTTATTGGTAACAAGGAGAACTGAGTGAACATATGGATGAGCCAGTTCAGCCAATCCATACTCATTATATCCCATGAACTGCAGGCAGGAACCTTGGACCATATTTTCCTGTACAAAGAATGGCACATAAATTACTTCTCTGAAGGGAAGTGTTGCTGTAGGACAATGTACAAAGCTGGGGTATAGAAATCTAAGCCAGATTCAAACCCAATCATCTAATTGGTAGAAATGACCAGGACAGGATTTTACCAATTTGCTTTAATTCAACCAGTACTTATTAAGTACCTAAAATGTGTACAGTGTTAAGTGTCAGGGATACAAAGATGAAAAATTATGTAACCCCTACCCTCAGTGAGTTTACAGTTTGTTAAAAGGGCTACTCAAAGGCACACAAATAAGTAATTCAAGTTGGGTGTGATGGGGTAGAGAAGACATCTGAAGTCCTCTAGGAAAAGGAGAGTCAAGATGGAAAGACCCCTGTATCTGGAGATAGAGAAGGGCTGGGTTCTAGTCCACATTCTGTCATTGGCTAGTTGTGTGATCTTAGTCCAGTCATTTAATCTTTGAAGGCCTCAGTTTTCTCGTCTGTAAATTTTCTCGTCTGTAAAAATGAAGAAGTGAATCAAATAATCTCTAAAAGTCTCTTCAAGTTTCAAATCCAATAATCCAATGAGGTTATCCTCACCTGGTTAATGGTTTTGTTAGCCAAGGAAAGACTCATAAAGATGGTGGCATCGATTCTGAATTTGCTCTTTGTCCAGGCCAGCAGCAACAGCATTCCAATCTAAGCTAGATTCACAGTAACTGCAGGTTGTGAAAGAAATTAGATCACTCTGATCTGATACCAAAGCAGTAGAAGAGTCTTAAATTTAGATGACAGATAAATTCAGGGGCTGATGCGATCAGTTTTGCCGGAGACCCACATAGAAGTGGGAATACATAAATTATTAGGCCTAAAAGCTTGGGTAATTTAACTTCTATTCGATTGGCCACAGAGCCCCCACAATACCCTGTGCATCTCAGTGTTTGATTATACATCTGTAGCCAGCCCTGCCTATGCTTAAAATACCATTCCTGGAATGGAGACGGACATGAGAATTCATTTGAATGGAAATCAATTTGATTAGAGAGAAGTAAATTACCTTGAGTGGAAGAAGCAACGGATTGTGGTTCGGGTTTAAAACCAACTCCTGCAAAATATGTTAAACTTTTAAGAGGAAATTCTGACTTTGGAGGGAAAGGAGTCTCAAAATAAACATGCGTCAGGCACAGTGCCCTGATGAACAAGCTATTTCAAAGGCAAATGAAGAGTGAGGAATAGGCTAGAATTTCGCTGCTGTATATTTGGCCTCATGGAGGGGAGTGGGAGGAAGCCAAGATGGGAGGGAAGCAGGGTTTACAGCTGGCACTATCTCTCTCCTTAATTCCCTTATTCAATTTTTTTGGCCCCAGGTTATGGTCTGGTCCAACAGCCTCCGAGGTACCTTGTTCCTTCTCTTTTTCCTAAATAAGTCCCTGAAAATTCCACAAAAAAAGTTTAAGGGTTTAGGAAGGGAATTTGACTAAGAATCTCTGGCAAACAGAACACCAGGAACATCCGGCAAAGAGTGACCCCTGAGTAAATGGAAGTTCTTTACTAAGTGTGGTCAGTCTCAAGGCTAAACAAAGATGCTTAGTCTTCTGGTGGGAGGTAGGTTTAGGTTGGCAGGGCTGCTAGGTCTAAGGGGAGCCTCAAATTCTCCCAGAATTTGCATCCTAGTCTTTGGGGGAGGGCTCTCATGTGGTCGCCTTGGCTCTGTCCTGGTCCTCTCAGGTCTGTCTCTGTCCAAGGGCCCCTGGAGGAAGAAAGCCTACTCCTTTCTGGACTCCTAAGGTTCTTTCCCTTTGTTGAATATAACAGAGTCTACTTTGGAGTCAATCCAGCAAGCATTGTCACATACTGACTATGTGTCAGGCACTGTGCTGAGTACAGGGAATACAAAGGCAAAAAATAGTCCCTGCCCTCAAGGAGTTCCCAATCTAATAGGAGAGACAACATGTAAAAAAATACAGACAAACAGGATATATACAGGATAGATTGAAGATAATCAATAGAGGGAAGGCACTATCACTAAGGGGAAAAGGAAAGAAGGTAGGAGTTTAATTGATAATAGAAGGAAGCCGGGGGAGCCAAGAAGTGGAGATGAGAAGATCTAGTGATGGGAGACACCCAGTGAAAACTTCTGGAATTCTTTATTTTTCTAAAAGTGAAAGAAAAAGAAAGAAAATTCATGGACTCAGGAGATGGAGTGTCTTGTGTGTGGAACAGCAAGGAAGTCAGTGTCTCTAAATCATCTAGAGTACATGGAGACATGGAGGGAGTAAGATGCAAGAAGACTGAAAAGGTAGTTAAGGAACCAAGTTAAGAAGGGATTTAAACTCTGAACAGAGGATTTTATATCTGATCATGAAGGTGATAGGTAGTTATTAGCTTTTATTAATATGAGAATGACATGATCAGACCTGAGTTTTACAAAGATCACTTTGATAGCTAAGGCAGGGAGACCAAACAGAAGAATATTGCAAAAATTCAGTCCCTTTGGAGGAGATAGTACTTCTTTTAAAGGTTGTGTTGTGCATTAAGCTAATATTTGTGCTGTAATGCTGGATTGGAAAAGGATACAAGGAGGTTTAGTTTCTGTGTAATATAAAACTTGAGGGATTTGTTTAAGGGAACTCAATTATGCATCAAACCAATAGTTATAAGGGAATGTGTTTTTAGCTAACATTCATGTGATATTATCGCACGTTAAACTTTTACTCTATATTTCACGTCAAGCCAATGTTTCCTCTCCATTGTGGCTCATTAATGTTTATGTTGTATTGTGCTAAACACAACATATATTTAGTGTAGGAAATTGTGGGAATGTTTAGGTCAACAGGATACATCTGTTCTTGTGGAAAGGACCAGTGTCAATCAAGACTAATGAAAAGTGAACTAGCCCAATTAAGTCATGTACAAGGCTTGTACATGGGCTCTTGTACAAGGGTAATAGATTTAAAACCAGAAGGGACCTAGAGGGCATAGTTCAGCCCCCTTCTTTTAAAAAAATTTTTTAAATTTAAATTTAATTTCTCTTTTAAAAAATTATTTTTTGAGTTCCAAATTCTCTCTCTCCCTCCACCCTCTTTCCTACCCATTGAGAAGGCAAGAAATGCAATGGCTATTATATATACACTAAGTCATGCAAAACATGTTTCCACATTAGCCATGTCATGGGATTTGGGGGCAGGGGGAAGCAAGAAAAATAAAGAGAAAAAGCTATTCTCCAATAAGCACTGAGAATGCATCAGTTCTCTCTCATTCTCTCTCTCTCTCTGGAGACGGATAGCATTTTTCATCATGAATCTTTTGGAATTGTTGTGGATCATTGTATTGATCAGAGTTGCTAAGTCTTTCACAGCTGATTTTCATTACAATATTGCTATTATTGTGTACAATGTTCTCTTGGTTCTGCTCGCTTCACATTGCATGATTTCATGAGTTTTCCCAGGTTTTCTGAAACCAACTCCATCATTTCTTACAGCACAAAAGCATTCTCTCACATTCATATACAATAATTTGTTCAACCATTCCCTAATTGATGGGCATTCCCTTAGTTTCTAATAGTTTGCCACTTCAAAAAGATCTGCTATAAATATATTGGTACATATGGATACTTTTCCTGTTTCTGTGATCTCTTTGGGGTATAGACCTAGTAGTGGTATTGCTGGGTCAAAGGGTATGCACAGTTTAGTAGCCATTTGTACATAGTTCTAAATTGCTCTCTAGAATGTCAACCTCCTTCTTTCATACATAAAGAAATTAAGGCCCAGAGTAGGTAAGTGACTTGCCCAAAGTCACACACATAGTGAACAGAAAGACCTGGATTTGAATCCCAGTGCCCAGACATACTGGGCGACTAGGTGGCCCAATGGATAGAGCACTGGTCCAGGAGTCAGAAAGACCGAGTTTAAATCCAGCCTCAGACACTTACTAACTTTGTGACCTTGGGCAAGTGTCTTAACCCTGTTTGCCTCTGTTTATTCATCTGTAAAATAAACTGGAGAAGGAAATGACAAACCACTTCAGTATCTTTGCCAAAGAAAGCCCCAAATGGGGTCACAGAGTCAGACACATCTGAACAACAACCATCTTTGACGCCAAATCTAGGGAGGGTTTTTTTCAGTTGTTCAACACTTCCTCATAGTGGCCAACAAACTATAAAACTTTCATCAAGCTATTTCTCAGGCAGCCTGACCCTGACAAAATGGTAGGACCATCCCCATGCACAGGACATAAATTAAGCACAATTTAGGGGACAGCAACTATGAGGGAGTGGTAGAAGGGTGACAAAGAGAGGAGTTGGAAGGATAAGATCATGGTTTTAGAATGGGGGGGGATACAAAGTATCTACCAGATTTGTCTTTAGATTGCGTAGTGCAGAACAACCTGTTTAATGAGCCTTTACAAACTTAGATGACGAGAGAGGCATTGTGACAGTGGAGAGATAGCAGCTCTTGGAGCCAGGGAGACCTGGGTCCAAGGCCCATCTCTGGCACCTAATGGCTCTGTGGCCCTGAGTAAATCACTCACCCTCTTGGTGTTCTAGGGAACTCTCTAGGACTCTACATTTCAGAGGTGTCAAACAGAATTGGGTAAAGGGAGTTTCCTCACCTGAGAGTTCACCAATGAAATGACAGGACCCTGTCTCTATTCCAATATGAACAATTAAGTTTCTTGAGTTATACAGTTAAAGGACTTAGTCTCCATGTGACCCCAACCCTCTATGGGAAGTAATTAAGGGAGACCATCACTGGAACAGGAAATGAAGGGCTAACATGGTGGGCTACAGACTGTCCAATGCAATACTGATCTTTCAGATGCTTCCTTCACCTATCTAAGAGTTCTTGATGACTCTAGTCTCTGGAAGTTCTCTACCCAACCCATTGTTCTCTCTGGTTCTGTTTACCTGAAATATACTCACTAATAAATTGTTAAGGCTGGATCTATACTTTGGTAAACTTATCTTCTTCTGTTTTCCTTAATCTTCTATTCTCTCAACCTATTCTCCTAAACTTGCTTGTGATCCAAGTCTCAACAATGGCCATGTGGTCCTGGAAGCTGCCATCTTTCCCAAGTGTTTCTCTGTATTAAATCAGCTCCCTCCTATGGACAGAAGAAGGCTCCTTAACTCTTTCTTTCTCAAAGCCCATATTCAAAGTTTGATTGTCCACTAAACATAAAGACTTCCCTTACTATCCTTGACTATACTGATTTTTCCTCCCTCCAAGCTGCCCTGGATAGGGCATATATAATACAAATAATAATTGTATTATTATTATTATTTTCATGTAAACATATCACCTCCCCAACTATAATATGAAGTTCTTCAAGCCTGAGACTAAATCTTGCATTTTTATGTATTTTCCAATTCCCAGAACTTTTTCTAGAATATATATTTAATAAATAGTAAGTGTGACTATAAGAGAATGAAATAGAATATTATATACATATAGATTTATAGAATCATAGAATTTAGAATTGGAAGGATCATTAGAGATTAACTAGTCTGTCACCACACCCCTTTTTACAAATGAGGGAAACTGAGGCTCAGAGAAGGGAAGAGACTTGCACAAGGTCACACAGGTAACCAAGATTCCAAGCCAGATCCTCCCACTCTTAAGTACATTGCTCTTTCCTTACTATAAATTGCTGTGTACTATTTTTATTTAAATGAGTATTGTCCTTATTGGTTCATAGGATTTATACATTGGAAAGGTCCTTACAGATCATTAAGATTCCCCTCATTCAACAGATGAAGAAACTGAAGTCTAGAGAGGATGTAACTTGCCCAAGGTAAACAAAGTATTAAATGGAAGAGCTGGGATTTTCACCCGTCTTCTAACTTCAGATCCATTTGTTTCTCTCCCATTTACACCACACTTACACTCTTTTCAAAGTAGTTCCCTCAGGAAGGCCACTTGCTTATTCCAGCTGGGCTCATACCGGTCAGTTGATGTTCAGTTGACAGGGCCAGATTATGCATTAGTCAAGGACTTCAGTCTCATGATTTCATTATTACATTTCAGGGTTTTTTTGGTTGGTTTTTTTTAAGCAATCAGGGTTAAGTAACTTGCTCAAGGTTACAAGACCAGTTATTTCTGGGTGTGGTGCTAAGTATCTGAGCCCGGATTTGTACATTTCACTTTTGACCCAAACAGTGTCATCAATGTGATCTTCTCATCTTATTCACCAGATCTGACTAAGTACTTTGACTATTTCCAGAAAATGAAGTCACTTTCAGAGGATAAAGATGTATCTCCACTGTGGACACCCTAGAAAACATTCTCTGTGTTTCATCTCCTAAAGTGAAATCCTAGGCACATTCTTAGCAACAGCAACTTCACTAGAGTGAATATACAGTCTTCTAAGGGGGCAATTTTAAAAGGGACTAACACTAATTTGGATATCTAATGGGAGATATGATTGTTAAATAATCAGCCCATGACTTTACATATAGTCTGCCTTCATTATTGGCTGATCATTGATTAATCTACATCTCGTGCCACTCATAGTAAGAAGTTTCTAGACAGTTTCTTCAGTATACAGCATTGAATGCCATTTGGTAGGTCCTGGAAAACTACCTACTGCTTAAAATGCTTAGAGCAAGCAGTGGTTGGTGGCTGAGTATTTCTAACCAAATTTACATTAACTGATAGTGGAACAATTGGATTATCAGGCAGAAAGATAAGATTTGGGGTCTGGACTAATTGATCCTGTCTCTTTGATTAAGATATCTGGGGTATAAAAGTCTTCTTATGTCAGAGTTTTAATGTTGTAATAAATGGATTGAAGGTGATTCCGATTTTTCATCAAGCTCTGGACATGGAATAATAATGTATGACTAGATCACATGCATAAATCTAGAGTCACAAAAATGGCATTTGTTGGTTACAGTTTTAGCAAAAGTTTACCCATCAATGACCAAACAGAGCAGGGAAGCAAAGCAAATAAAAGGGAAAGAAGACATGGTAATGCTTTCTTGGGGGAGGTTTTTGGAAAGTTTTTCTATTGTATGACAAGGCTTATGGCAGAATTCATACTCCTTTGTAGGGGAGAAACCAGAATGAGAGAGTATTGCTGAAACTGCTGTGTTCATTAGCCCTTGTCTATATATCCAGTGCAGAGCCAGGAAAAAGGGGAACCCCAGAGTATGACAGAAGGGAAATATCCATGTGCCACATTGTAGAGACAGAAAATGGACTCATTGCCTGATGATTGAATGAGGTGAGATTACCTTAAAAGTTACTTTTCTAAATGGCTGAACAAGTTATGGACTGTGATGGAATACTACTGTGCTATAAGAAATTATGAGCTCAATGATCTTAGAAAAACATGGAAAGACTTGCATGAAATAATGAAGAATAAAATGAGCAGAACCAAGAGAACATTGTATACAGTAACAATTGTTTTAAGAATGACTTTGAGTGAATAAGTCATTTTGAGTATTACAAATGCCCAAATTAACTATAAAGGACATATGAAGAAAGATGTTATCTGCATCCAGAGAAAAAACTGATAAATAGATGCGTAGAATAATTTCACACACACACACATACATATATACATACATGCACACATATACATGTATACATATATCTTATTTGTGTCTAATGGTGGCCATCTCTAGGGTGGGAGAGGAGGGGAGAAAAGGAAAAAAAGAAATTTACATGATTTTTTTTGTATATTTAAAAGGAATCACAAGTTATACATAGTAGATTTGCAGTTCCATGTGCAATCATCTTTTTAAAATTATACTATGCTATGGAAATTCTTGTTATATCCTATAAATTAAAAATACAATTTTTAAAAAAAGAAAGAAAAAGCTAATTTTCTACAATGGAGAGCAAATTTCCATCCCTTTCTATCTGATCTTGGGGAAGGTCATTTAAACTCTTTAAGCCTCATTTTCCTCGTCAGTAAAATGATAATAATAACATTTATACTATTTATGTCAGGGTTATTTTGAGGAAAGCACTTTGTAATCCTTTAAGTGCTATAGAAATGTGAGTTGTTATTCCTACTACTATAGCTAGCATTTTTACAGTTCTTTAAGGTTTTGCAAAATGCTTTACATGTTCTCATTTGATCCTCACAAAAAACCTTGGAGGTAGATACAGCTGTTATCCCCATTTTACAGATGAGGAAACTCAGGCAAATAGGTGAAGTGATTTACCCAGGGTCACACAGCTAGTAAGCATCTGAGGCAAGATTCAAACTCAGGTTATTCTGACTTCAAGTCCAGTATTCTATCCACTGTGCCACTTAGCTGCCTTCTCATGTAGAAAAAGCAGTGTTCAGGTACTCCAGGATTGGAAGAGTGAGAGACTAAGTTATTCTGATTGTCCTTGCAGATTTTAGGTACATTCAGCAGCAGCAGCAACAGCAGCAACAACACAGCAAACACTTTAAGGTTTGCAAAGTGCTTTACAAATATTATTTCACTTTATACTCACAACAGCCTTAAGAGGCAGGTGCTGTTATTATCCTCATTTTACAGAGGAAATTGAGGCAAACAGAATTTAAGTGACTTACCCAGAGTCACATATCTAGCAAGTGTCAGACTCGATTTGAACTCAGGTCTTCCTTACTGCAGGCCCAGGGCTCTCTCCACTCAACTGCCTTTTAATTTATATTAAAAAGATGGTGGTTTTTTTTTTTGAGGAAAAACTTGGGGTCATTTCCCAAAGGCAATCCTGCCCACTCTCCTCATTCTACTCCATTTTGAGTCAAACTCATTGTCCATTTGCAGTGTCTGTTGAGATGTGTGTGTGTGTATGTGTTTGTGTATACACACATACATATGTATATAGTAATGAAGTAACTCTATGGGTTGTGGACACAGCTTCATGTTTCAGTCTGGACAATAATCATTCTTAAACTCATTGTCTCTCCCCCCAGAGCTTTCTGCTCTTCCGAGCTTTCCTGTTATTTTTGAGGGTACCACCCTCTTTCTCATCACACAGTTTTGCAACTTAGGTGTTTTTTTTTTCTTTTTGGAGGGGGGAAGGCAGAACAATTGGGGTTAAGTGACTTGCCCAAGGTCACATGGCTAGTAAGTGTTAAGTGTCTGAGGCCAGATTTGAGGTTCTCCTGACTCCAGGGCCGGTGCTCCATTCAGTGCGCCACCTAGCTGCCCCTAGGTGTTCTTTTTTACTCCTTATTCTCACTCCACTTATCCAATCAATTGGCAAGTCTTGTCATTTCTATCTAAACCCTTCTTGGATATTTTCCCTTCTTTCCATGCTCACAACTATCCCTGAGATTCAGTCATCATCAGCTTTCATCTGAACTATTGTAATAATCTTTTTTTTTTTTTACAAATAGTATTTTATTTTTTCCATCATATGTAAAGACAATTTTAACATTCATTTTTTTATGAGATTTTGAATTCCAAGTTTTTTCCCTCCCTCCTTCTCCTTCCTCCTCCCTAAGATGTTAAAGTAATTTGATATAGGTTGTATGTGTGCAGTCATGTATAACAGACTTCCGTAAGTCATGTTATAAAAGAAGAAACAGAATAAAAGGGGAAAAAACTATGAAGAAATAAAGAAAGTGAAAATAGCATGCTTTGATCTACATTCAGACTCCATCAGCTCTCTCTGAATGTGGATGTTATAGTCTTCTAATGGGTTTCTTTGACTCAGGTCTCTCTCCTGTCTAATCTATTCTCCATACAGCTTAACTTCTTTTAGGATCAAATGTAAGCGTTTCTGTTTGGTGTTTAAATTTCTTCACAACTTGGCCATCTCCTGTCTTTTCAGCCTTCTTACACAACACTCCCCGTCCACATACTCTGTAACCCAGGTATACTGCCTACAATGTTCCATTTCCTGACTCCATATTTTTGCATGATCTCCCTGCCTGGAATGCTTTCCCTCTTCACCATAACCTCTTAGAATCCCTGGCTTCCTTCAGGTCTCAGCTCAGTTGCAACCTTCTACAGGAGAGCTTCCTGTCCCCCTATCTTATGTCTTCCCCCAAATGCTAGTGCCTTCACCTCTAAAGGTAGCTTGTAGGTACTTCATACACACATACACATACATACAGATTTATACATATCTGCACATGTGTACAAATTTCTCCCATTAGAAATTAGCTTTTTGAGGTCAGGGACTGATTTTGCTTTTTATTTTTTTAAATTCTCAGTACTTAGCACAAAGCCTGGCACATTGTAAGCACTTAATAAATACTGATCTGCTTAATTGGTCCACTTAATTATTTATTTTTCTGTGTGGATAATAAGGTCAAACTCTTTTGAGTGATTATGGTTCTGATTTTGAAAGCCTTATAAGTTCCCTCAGCTTGATAAGAATCATGCAATGTCATCCACAAATATGCACCTGTAGGTATGTAGCTTTATTGAAGTAAATACTTTTAAATTTTTTATTTAAGTCTAGATTCCCCCAACTCCCAATTTGTTGTTAACAAACTCCCTTCTAGAGCATAAAGCACATTATCCATTTTCTGATAGAAAGGTGATGAACTCAAGATACAGAGTGAGAGATGGATTTTTGGGCAGGGCCAATGTATAAGTTTGACTTGCTTAACTAAGCCTGTTTGTTACATTGGTCTTGTTTTTTCTTTCAGTTGGTAGGAGGAAATGGGAAGGAGAGGGTAGGTTGGGATAGGGTTCCTGCCCTCCAAATAAAATGGAAAGAGAACAGAAAAAGGCCAGAAGGAAGTACAGGTAAGCAGGATAGCTTTGAAAGTTACATATTGAATTTATTATATACTTAAAAAAGAAAATAAGCCCTATATAGTAAATTCACATTTTCATGTATAATCCACTCCTGTTCTACAATGGAAATGGAAATATTAATTTTGTTTAGTGTTTGTTAAGTTCAGAATTTTTTTTAGAGTGGGAAGGCAGGGCAATTGGGGTTAAGTGACTTGCCCAAGGTCACATGGCCAGTAAGTGTTAATTGTCTGAGGCTGGATTTGAACTCAGGTCCTCCTGACTCCAGGGCTGATGCTCTATTCACTGCACCACCTAGCCACCCCCAGAATTTTTTTAACAAGGTAAAAAAAATCCTATGTTACTGAGAAAATCAATGTCATCCATGGTGAGCTCTCTCATCTTCCATATTTCACACCTCTGAACTCCTCCACAAATCCACAGGAAGGTCCTGCTTTCATGTATCTATTTTCAGTTTCACCTATTAGCTTAGTTTCATTGCCATAGCTCTATATGGGAAGAGCTAAAATATTCCCTTCAACACATGTGCCCTTCCCACTCTGACCCTGTCTGACCTAGAATGCCCACCATTATCGTCACTAACAGGTAAAACAACAAAAGTGTGGGTCACTGTCTCCAGACCCTGGGATAATTGGGATAGGAGTCAAGAGAACTGAGTTCTAGTTTCATTTCTGCTAGTAATTACCTAAGCATCCCATCTTGAATGAGTCCCTTCCCTGCCTCTGAGTCTCAGTTTCTTCATCTGTAAAAGGAGGGGCTAAGATTTGATGACCCTCAAGCTCCTAAATCTACAATCCTAGGAGGAGAATTGTGGAAGACATCATGGACTTTCAATGAGGGTTGTGAATTTTAAAGATGGACGTGGAGACTTAGGTCATAGCTCAACCAAAGGCATGGAGGTAGAAGAGTACAAGAGTGTGTAGGGGAGACAGGTTTTTGATGTTCAGCTCTCCAGTCCTGACAGATTCTATGTGATCTCATGGGGCTTGCTTGGCAAAGACACTGGAATGGTTTGTCATTGTCAATGGTTCCTTCTCCAATGTGCCCCCATTTTACGGATGAGGAACCAAAGCAAATAGGGGTTAAGTGACTTGCCACGGTCTCACAGCTAGTAAGTGTGTGAGGACAGATTTGAAGTCAGATCTTCCTGACTACAGGCCTAGTGTGCCATCCACTGTACCAGCTAGCTGCCTCAAGACAGGGAGAAAGTGGTATTATATATTATTATATATTACAATATATTATATATAATTATGTATTATATTATATATTGTCTATTATCTATATATATTAGCTAACATATAGAATATATAGAGAGAAGTAATATGAAATGAGGTCAGAAAGGTAAGAAGGGGCCAGATTGAAGAGGGTCTTAAATGTTAGACAAAGAGGTCTCATTATTAATCAGTAGGCAATTGGGAAGCACCCAAGAAGTTTCAGTAGAGGAATGATAAGAACAGAATAGAGACATTTCTATTTTATCCTGTTGGCAATTCTTGTCTGACATTAACCAAAACTTCAGGAGCCCAGCTCAGCCCTCCCCATTGCAAAACTCAAGAGATAGATGGACCCCAGAATCATCTTGAACCTGGGAGTGTGAGCAGCCCAGACAGCCAGCATTGACAGAACAGCACAGTTGTGCATTTTAATCCCTTATATCTTAGTTTTATGATACAACTCTGAATTATGTTCTTACCACATTTGTACTGAAAGAGGAGAGCAGATGGCAAATGCAGTAACACTTTAAATTAAGATTTCCAAATACACATTAAATTTAGATTTAATAAGACAGTTATTGTATGGAAATTAAGTACCAATTGATTATTTTTAAAGAAAATATTGAGGTTTTGCAACAACTGTGTCAAATTGCTTATTATATTAATAACACTTATTAGAAGTGTTAGGAGCTATTTGTCACAGAGGTAACAATTTCTTCTAAATTCTCGGTGTTAGATGCCTTGATCTATATGTGGAGGTGATGGACTTTGACCCTAAAGCCCTAAGATCTTGTGGCCTTGAATTCTCAGTAGCTGTCCTGCTTTCCTGCATCTATCTTCAGTTTCACCTATTAGCTTGATTTCATTGCCATAGCTCTATATTGGAACAGCTAAGATATCCTTCTCACTCCAATCCTGTCTGGTCTGAAATGCCTACCATTATCGTCGCTAACAGGTGAGACAACAAAGGTATGGGTCACTTTCTCTAGACCCTGAGACAGACTCTAAGATAGAATGGTAGACTCCCAGAGTTTGAAGGAACCTATGAGGTATTTAGTCCAATATCCCACATCAGGCATTTATTTCCTGATGTCTTTTTTCTAGCATTCTCCAGTTAGCACCAATTTTAGGATGGTGAGATGTCACCTTGGAATTAATTCAATTCAGTTCAACAACATTGTATGCATGCCTACTGTGTGCCAAGGCTCTGTGAAAGATGCAAGAGGTACAAGATGAAAATAAAGCAGTGCTAAGTAAGTGTAACTAAACTAATGGTCTAAATTATGGAGCTTACATTCTCCTAGGAAACAATGCTGTATTTGGAGTCAAAGCACACAGGTTCCAACCTGTGCTCTGCCACTTGTGTCCTTTGTGACCTTGGGCAAGTCTAAGCTCTGTGTTTCAGTTCTTCATTTGTCAAATGAGAGGTCTGGATTAGATGACCTCAGAATCATCTCCAGCTCTAAATCTGTGATGTTATAATCACTCAGGCAGATTTTTACATGACATGTAACAGGGTTATATCCATGCCCTGCCTAGTCATGTCCTCTATTTCTCTATTCATGAAGTTTATGAGGGTAAGTGAATAAATAAATAAATATTTATTAAGCTATGTATTGAATACTCTGCTAAGGACTGGAGACACAGAAAAAAATCAAAAGAGTCCATACTCTCAAAGAGTTCACATTCTAATTAGGGGAGATAATGCATAACATAAACTCAACTTCAGGTGGATGGAAGG
This sequence comes from Petaurus breviceps papuanus, assembly GCF_028583685.1. Classification (NCBI taxonomy): domain Eukaryota; kingdom Metazoa; phylum Chordata; class Mammalia; order Diprotodontia; family Petauridae; genus Petaurus; species Petaurus breviceps. The sequence goes on from NW_027187234.1 coordinate 599,079, forward strand.
GCACTCAATGCTGAGACAGAAGGCTGGACCTCCATGTTCCTAGGTTACATCAATAGGTTAGATGACAGCGCCAGGGGTCTGTGGGGTGGGGAGGCTTAGAGAGTGTGGCACAGTAAGAAGATCCCATGAGGAGTCTGTAGAAATGGTGTAAATGCAGCAGCAAAGGAGGCAGGGACCAGAGGAAGGTTTTTTCAAGACAGAAGATGAGAGAAAGAAGGCAAGATGGTGATCAGAACAATATGTATTCCACCAGTAGAGGTGGAAATAGCAGTAGAGCTAACTTTCTATTATAAAAATTGTGGGGCCTCCAGGCAGGGGCTGGTTCATGAGGAGAGTGGAGAGGTAGGATAGGTAAGAGGTATGTGGTCAGAGTAGGGAGAAGCAGTTGGAGAAAGACACCAAAGTTGAATCCAGGTTGGGGTGGGCAGCCATGCCAATTTCCCTAAGCTATAAGGAAGCACCAAGGTATCCCATTTCATGTGTGCACTCAATGGGCTGTGACCCTTCTGGAGGCTGTAGTAATGGAAATGTTGCCTCTTAACCTGTGGGAGCACTGACCAGGAGGCAGTTTAGAAACCTAAATTATGTTTCTATTCACTCTAGAGTTCAGTGTGCCTGTAGACTAGTTGTGGGTAATTTGAGTCTGAAAGAAACTTTGGATGCAGTTATATAAAAGCTATTTTTAATGTAGGTCCTCTGATCTTATTGGATTCCTTTTGTTTCTTTTGTACTGGGTAAAGGGTGTCACCAGTGAATTGTATAATAGGAAAAGAAGATTGAGCTGGTCATTCTCAGCAAGAATAAAGGATGACAGGTCGGTAGGCAGAGTGGTCCACTAGTACCCTCTCATGTTGGCAGAAAGCAAGGGAAGCCTCTAGAATGTTGAGTGAGCCCCCTGTTACCAACTTTTGGGAGAACATGGACAAGAGTGATTCAGGATGGACAGGCACAGATAGGCTGTGGTTTGTCTGCGTCACTGGGGTCATTCGGAAATTAATATTATCACAGATCCATTTGAGTAGTCCTTCGGAGTAAAGATACATAGTAAAGCATGTGTGTGGTTGATTCCATTTTCCCTGGTCACATAATTAGGGCACCAGTAGACAAAGGAAAAGAAGAAACCGTTTTCCTAGTGGGAATGGGGCACAAGCCTATTTCTATCACGACCACAATCCCTGGACTAAAGATATGCTCCAAAAGCACAGTTAGGGGAGAGAGGCAGAAGCTCTCCAAGAACTTGTCAGTCTCTCCTGATAGTTCTCTGGTATTGGGTAGTATGCCCAACCATCTGTGTTTTTGACCTTAAGTAAAACACATGATCTCTATATAATATGAAGGAGTTGGAGTAGATGGCTAATAGGATTCTTTCTAGAAGTCTTGAATTTCTAGTAGTATAAAAAAGTATTGAGATGTAAAAGAAATTCCTTTCAGATGTAAAGGAAGGATTCTACACCTTTAAAAACATCTGAAGCTAGGGCGGCTAGGTGGTGCAGTGAGTAAAGCACCGGCCCTGGCCGGAGTCAGGAGGACCCAGTTCAGGTTCTGGCCTCAGACACTTAACACCCACACAAAAAAACCAGCTGTGTAACCTTGGGCAAGTTACTTAACCCCAATTGCCCTCCAAAAGGCAAAAAAAAAAAAAAAGATCTGAAGCTTGACTATTGCTGTTCTGTGGCGTCTTACTCTTTGGGACCCAATTTGGGATTTTCTCGGCAGATACTGGGGTGGTTTGCCATTTCCTTCCCCAGCCCATTTTGCAGATGAGGAAATTGAGGCAAATGGGATTAAATGACTTGCCCAGGGTCATACAACTTGTAAGTATCTGAGGTCAGATTTGAACTTGGGAAAAAAAGTCTCCCTGAATACAGGCCCAGCACTGTATCTACTAGGCCATCTAGCTACCCTGGACTAGGATAGTGATCATCTAAAGCCCTTTTACAGGGAAGGAAACTGAGACCCAGAGTGGTAAAATGACTTGACCTCCATCATAAGAGGTAGGAAGGGATAGAGTTAGGATTTTACCCAGATCTTCTGACTCCAAATTCATGGCTTTCTTCTGCACTATTAATTCAATTCAACTGAGTTCTATTAAATACCTACGTACTAGTGAACAGGCATTGTAGACTTCAGATATGTATATAAAGGAAATAGTCCTTATTCTCATATTTCTTACATTCTACTGGAGAGATATAATTTGTACAGTTATAAATAAATCCGAGGTAATTTCAAGACGGCAATTAATAAAGATGTGGGTGAAGTCATAAAATTCTTCCAATCTAAAAGGCATTTTGATGGGTACTGGAACACAAAAGTTCATTCATTCATTCAAGAAATATTTATTCAGCATTTATTGTGCATAGAACACCATGGTAGGCCATAGGAGGGATACAGTGTTTAAAGAAGATGGAGTCTCTGTCCTCATGAAACTCACACTCTAGTAGGAGGGTGAAGCACAAACATTGGTGACTGAACTATAGAAGATTACATGATGTGTGCATGAAGGGGATACCAAGTCCTATGTGACTGTGTGAGGTCACAGGGGTAACATCTTTCCTTGCAAGTTAGATCATGGAAGGCTTCATGCAGGATTATCGACTGTTTGGCTACTGTCTCTACTTTTCTCCATCATAATGAGAGTTAACTGGATTTGAAAATAGCAATTCAATTCAACAAATATTTATTAAGTTCTACTCTGCGTGAGGTGCTGCATATAGATGCATTTGAATTATTTAAGGAGATAGCCCAGATGTATTTCATGGCAACATGACTCAATCTGATTTGATGTTGATTTTGGCTTTTGCTATAATTAGTCTGTGGTTAGATTGTACAGACAATTGATGCTGAAACAGTTCCTCAAACCAGTAACCAATTGTTTCTTGTTAAGATATAGTAGATAGAGACAGTTTCATTTTTTTCAATGATACTATTAAGTACCTATTAGGTCAGTGCTTAGAACTTTCTTCTTGAAGAAAGTATTCATATATGTAAGCATGTGTGTGTGTGTGTGCTCATGCATGTATGTACCCATATATATGTATGTATATGCATTTATATATACTACCACTGCAGTCAGAACTAGGACAGGGCTACAGGGGCTGAATCTCAGATCCCAATATCCCAGGAGATGAGATCCCTTGGGGGTGGAGGACGTTGTGCTTCCCACCACTTGTCCCCACCCAGCTCTAGCCACTTGACCAGTCTCCTCTCTTTCCACAGATGCACTCTCCTCCCATACCCCCTTTTCAAGGTTCCATGGCCATCAAGCCCCTCTCCTCAGATGCCTTCTCTTAGAAGCCGGCAGATGAAGCTATCTTCCACCCACAAATTTCCTAGCCTGCCTGTACATGACATGCCCAGGATCAGTACAAGATCAGTTGGAGAGATCAGAGAGAAGGTGAATTGGTAGCTTAGCCTTAGCCATTCTCCATTAACTCTTCTCATCTGGCCTCTTCTTATGACCTTTGAGAAGCTTCCTCTGTTGCTGTGCCATGGAAAGACTGCTGGTGTTAGAGTCAGAAGACTTGAGTTAGAATCTAGGTTCTGTCATTTACTCCCTATGTGACCTCTAGCAAGTCACTTCATGCCTTGAGGCCTCAGTTTTCTCATCTGTAAAATATTTTGTTGGATGACATCCAAAGTCTCTTCCAATTCTAATGAATTTATGCTTCCATGATCTTAGATATCTTTCTTTCAGATTATTTTTATTTTCTGGTCCTCCCTGAAACCTAGATTCCTCTTCAAGGCAAACACACCTGCAATCATTACAAGACAGCTTGCTCTGTTTTTTCCATCCTGCTCCTCCTCCTTCCCCCAGGTCAGGAGGAAGACTTTTAGATTCCTTGGTCTTTATAACTATTTTCAGACCCTCCCTCTGCAATCATACAGCAACAAAAGCTCTTCCTTTAAAATTCACTCCACTCCATTCAGAGCCTTGTTGCTATCACCCATAAACTTGAGGTCACTTCCCCTCATCTCCAATAATTTCAGTACCTGGCTCATAATCATCTTCTTCATCCCACTCCCTGTCCCCTTCAAATATAGTCTTCCAGTTCCTCAACATTGTTCCTTAATGACCCCCTCCCTCTACTCTACTTTGTCCATGCGAAGGAATAGTCATACCTTAGAATCCCTCCTTCACACCCTGTTCCAGGCCTCAGTTGAACTTGACTCAGCTGCCAGAATTCTCAATTAAAGCTCTTGGTGTGATGTTTCTGAGTAGTTTATAAGCCATGGGATTTTTTTTTTTCATTTTTAAGGGCTAGAGATAGTTACTGTATCAATAATTTTATTAGTGTCAGGAACTTCTGGGTAAGGAAATTTCCTCTATTAGTGTAGGTCAACACCCTTCTTCAATTTATGGTCTTAGAGAGTTGTTATCAAACTGAAAACTTAAGTGACATGTTCCAGATCACAAGACAGTTTTGTGTCAAGAGGCAGAAATTGAACCTTGACCTTTCTAGGTTCAAGGAAAACTCTCTACTATACCACGTTGCCCTATCATTTCTTAAGCCAGAATTATATTGTCTCTCATGCTTTTTATGATCCTTACCTATGGCCACCTTTGCATCAAAGTTACCAAAATAGAAAAGTATATGTTGGCTTGAGTTTGGAAAAATTTGTCAAGTTCTTTATAGAATTTCTTTACCTCCTTGGTTCATAAGCTTCCACAATTATCATGACAATCTTTTTGCTTCTGTGCATCGTGAACATTGTAGGAAAATAACAACCAAGTATCCCATGAAATAATGTTTCTTATTGCCTTTGGGCACACTATAAAACTGACTCTGCTAACTCCTTTATTTGTCTCTCCAAGGAGAATATATGAGTCCTTTTACCATTTAGCTACAGTTTCCTTCTGTCTACTGGTTTCTCTTATTGAAAGACTGTCACTATTGATGTGGTTCTGTTCTTCCAAAAATATGCCAATTTGTTGATAATTGAATAAAGATCACACATTTAGAGTACCACCAATTAAATGAGTGTTTCTAGATGTTCTAAAAACTGTGATCTTAGCACCCACTGACCCTCTTTCTACCTCTCCACAACTGTCACTATAGAGGTGGAAGGAAGTTATATAGAAGAACGGGCCATTTTTTATTCATTTTTGTTTCATGGGTTGTTGTACCAAGGAATCCATCACCTAGTGATAACAACTGATCTGGGATGAATTTGTCCACACTAGCTAAGACAGACGACAACTTCACTCTGTCATTGAGACCATATTCAAAGCCTTTTCAGCTTCCAGCTTCCAGAATGCAAAGTTGAATCTTGCTCCCAACCTTCCTCCTTTCCCTGAAGAGGTGAGGGCCTGTGGGTGCAGAGTATTGCATACACTAACAGATATAGCAAGTTTGCCAGCTGGTTTTGCTTCACTACTGTCTTAATTATAAGGAAAGCTTCAATTGCCTCGTCTATAAAATGAGGATATTGGATCAAATGATACTTAAGGTCTCTCCCAGATCTGATTTCTATTGTCTTATGTAGCTCTTCAGAAACTCTGGAGCATCTAAGGATGATTGTCTTAACTTCCACTCTCCCTAATGAATCAGGTCTATCCAGGGGAAAAAAAAGACTCAGTCTAATCCTTAGGGTTCTGAGTGTCTCTCTAAAGGACATTTTGGTTGTCTTTCTCTAATCTGCCAGCTTGACCCCTCCCCCACCATTAAAGTATGTTCTCCCCAATTTTGATCATGACTGATTAGTTTCCCCCCTGTCAAATCATTTAACCAATTAACCATTATCAGTTGCTAAAAAGGGATATTTACTGAGAAGATGTAACAAGTCTAGAGATAACCCATTTCCTGAAATCGGGGCACACTCTCACATTTACCACTTGGGTCCTTGGGGAGAAGAGGCAATCTCTACAAAGTATTTGGCCCACCAAGTTCACCCAGCCAATGAATGAGCACAGCCCCAAAGTCTGGAGGCTCCCTTTCCCAACTTTCTAAAACTCATAAGGTCCCAGCCTACTCCGATACTTCATGCCACAAGAGAAGGAAGGAAGAAATGGAACGAAACGAGAGCAGAGGTGGGTCGCCTTCGTGGGTCATGCATCTGTGGCACAGGTGGGCAGATAAAGGCCTAAGGCCTCTCTGCTCACTGGAACACAGGCAGGAAAAGAAAGCTAGATCCTGGTGAGCATTAAACATTCTCAGTTCCAGCTTAGCAGGCAATCCAAAGGCTTCTCTTCTTCCCATAGTGAGCAGAAGACTGGAAATAGTAACTGTGTGTTCTCAGCAGACTATGCAGGGATGGCTTCAGCATATGTTGCGTATGCCTATAAGAACTGGGTCCTCACTGGCCAATCCTGGTCCCCCACAACCTATAGAATCTCCCTCTCCTCCTTCCTGAGCTTTTTCTTACTCTGAGACTCCAATGATTTCCAGTATTCCAAAACAGAGGTCATACCTCTCACAGGCAACGAGTTCAGGACGGAAGTTTGAGGTTCTCTTTTTTGTCCTCTCATAACCGGAATGAAAGTCTTATACACTAGGGCACTAGAATTGGTTGAAGTAAGGAAGACTTTAATTAAAATCCCACCCTTAGACACTCACTATCTGATGATGTGGTACTTCAGATAATGTAGGATCAGAAAGACCTGATCGAATCCTGCTTTAGTCACTTACTAACTGTATGACCCTGGGCAAGTCACTTGGCCTCTCCCAGCCTCAATTTCCCCATCTGCAAAATAGACACAATAATAACATCTGTCTCACAGGGGTGCTGTGAAGATCAAATGAAATGATACATGTAAAGCATTTTGTAAGGCTTACCCATGTAAATGCTAGCTACTACTGTTCATCTATTAAGTGAGAGGGTCAAATTTGGTTCTTCTAAGATCCTAACTCTCAATGATAAATCTAAACCCAGAATACAATGGAAAGAAGACTAGACCACAAAGTAGGATACCCAGGATCTCAGATCTCTGCTATTCCCTCACCTCTAAAAACCGCCCTCCCTATTAGCTCAGCAGCATGGCCCCATTTCCACCACATATTTAAACTCCTTCCATTCAACAATACCTACTATGCATAAGGCACTATGTTGGGTGCTATTCAGAAGAAACGTTAAGACATCTTGTATTATTTGTCCCTGCCCTAGAAACATTTGTAGTCTAACTGGGGAAACAAGGAGGGCAATAAGCCATTTAATAAACACCTACTATGTACCAGATGCTGTGCTAAATGTTTTACAAATATCATCTTATTTGATCCTCACAACAACCCCGGAGGGCAGGTGCCATTATTATATCTGTTTTATACTTGAGGAAACTGAGGCAGACAGACTTTAGGCCAGATCTAAACTCAGGTCATTCTTGACTCCAGGCTCAGTGCTCTATCCACCGCAACCTGCTGCCTATACATAGAAAGTTAAGTGATACCAGGCAGTGTGTAAGCAGGAGGGAGAGACTTTGGGGTTGAATGATAAGGGGCAGGCTTCACAGAATGAGTAAGACTTGAGCTGGGACTTGAAGGTTCTGTACAAATTTAGATAAAGGTAGAACCATAAATAGGGAAAACATGTCAGTCAGTGGGAGCAGCCATGAGTAACAAAGTAGGTTGGAGATGGCCCAGGGTATGTTTGAGGTGATGCTAAGGATGCCCATTAGAATGCTATGCATCAAACAGGGAGGAAGGTTAATCAGTGTACACTGGGAATGTGGCTATAAATGTTGTTCTTTTCACTTAACTTTAGCAGAAGAATCAAGTAGAGGAAAAGAGGAAGAGCTGGAGAGTTTGTTGGAAACTATAGCAGGGAGAGCAAGAACAATGGAAACTTTTGGCATAGTGTTTAATAGAAGGAAGGGATTTTACACATCCAGGAAACTGTATGGAAGACATATCGATTCATTCTGGAGACCTGAATCAGGAAGTTAGAAATTTAGGGCTTCCTTGCAATGGAATTCAATTCATATTTGAGACCTTTTCCATTTCTGCTTTTTTTTTTTTGGAGGGTGGAAGGCAGGGCAATTGGGGTTAAGTGACTTGCCCAAGGTCACACAGCTAGTTTTGTGTTGAGTGTCTGAGTGTCTGTTGAACTCAGGTCCTCCTGACTCCAGGGCCGGTGCTCTATTCACTGTGCCACCTAGCTGCCCTAAATCTTTCTCATTTCTTTGGGTTTTGGTTTTGTTTTGCTTTTACCCTCAACTCAGCAATTGGGTGGCACAGTGGATAGAGCACTGGGCTTAGAATCAGGAAGACTCATCTTCCTGAGCTCAAATCCAGCCTCAGACACTTACTAGTTGTATGACCCTGGGCAAGTCACTTAACTCTGTTTGCTGAAGGAAATGGCAAATCACTCCAGTATCTTTGCCAAAAAAACCCCAAATAGGACCATAGAGAGTTGAATACAACTGAACAACAAATCCCTGCTTCCTCAGCAGTTTTAGACTGGATGGAGCCTTAGGATATAGAACACCAGAGCTAGAAGACAATCTGAAGGCCATCTTGTCCAACTCGATCATTTTACAGATGAGAAAACTGAGGCCCAGAAACTACACGCTCAAGGTGACACAGATAGTCGGTGCCAGGACTTAAACTGGGTCCTCTAATACCAAATTCAGTGTTCTTTCTTCTACAGTCTGTTCCCCTGTTTACCCTGTGTATCCTGCTCTCTGTCCATCACTGTCTTCCTCCCTTGTCATGGGCCATAGGCATGATTTTTTAAAATCAGAGACTTCCTGAAAGGCATCTTGAAGCATCATTTAGTCCAACTCCATCCAAACCCACTTGTGTTCTGAATTTCCCTATTTCTGCTGACATCCCTCTTGCTATTTCTCAACCTATTTCCCCTTCAACTTTCCATTCTTCCTTACCCCACATATCCAGTCAGTCACAAAGTCTTATCCATTCTCCCTCCAAAAGACCTCTCACATCCATCCTCTTTTCCCTTCTCACATCGCCACCAGCCTCATTCATCATCTCAAGCTGGGACTACGGCACAAATCTCCTGACCAGTTTCCTGGCCTCATCTTGGCCCCCTCAGTTCATCTTCCACATCTTCCAAAGTGATTTTCCTAAGATGGTATTTGCTATCTCATTCTCCTGCTTAATACATTCCAGTGACTTTCTGTTACTGTTAGGATTAAATATAAAAACTCCACTGTTTGGCATTGAAAGCTTTCCTCTCCAGCTTCAGTCTACTTTTCTAGCCACCTTCTACATCACATCCCTTCATGAATGCCATGACCCAGCCAAACTGTCCTTCTTCTTGTTTCTCACAAAGGACATTCCATCTCCCATTGCACATGCCTGGAATGCCCTCCCTCCTCCCCTCCACCTCTTAGAATTCCTAGTTGTCTTCAAAGCTCAGCTCAAATACCACCTCCTACATGAAGCCTTTCCTAATTTCCTGCCAGTTACTCCCTTAATCCTCACCTCCCCCATTACCATGTATACACATATACACATTTTGAATATGCTTGTATGTATATAAGTTGTCTCCCTCTAGAGAATGTAAGGTCCTAGAGGGCAGGGACTGTTTCACTTTTGCCCTTATTGTCCCTGGTGCATACCACAATGTCTGGCACATAGTAGGTATTTAGTAAATGCTTATTGATGATTGATTAAGCTGTTATTTTGCAAAGGGGGAACCTGAGACCTGCAAAAAGAAAGTTATTTGCCCAAGATCACGTGGTGAGTAGAGCCAGAGCCAGAGCCAGAACTAGAACCCATTTCCATGTTCTTTCCATTATACCAGAGGCTTTTCCTTTTCCCTTAACTCAGACCCTTAGATGGATCTGTGCTCTCAGAGGTGTGAACATACCATCCACTAGAGCAAATCACAACTCTTCCAAGCCTTTCTGCTTTCCCCCAAATCCTCTATGGAAGATCCATGCAATAATGTGTAGTACAGTGGAAAGAATGCTAGATTTGATGTCAGAGGTCATGGATTCAAATCTTGGCTCTGCCAACAAGTGACTTTATCTTTTCTTTTTGGATGTCTGGGCAATTGGGGTTAAGTGACTTGCCCAAGGTCACACAGCTAGTAAGTGTTAAGTGTCTGAGACTGGATTTGAACTCAGGTCCTCCTGACTCCAGGGCCAGTGCTCTATTCACTGTGCCACCTAGTCACCCCCTGTGACTTTACCTTTTTGATCCTATTTTTCCTTATATGTAAAATTAAGTGGATAGATAAGGTGACCCCTAAGGTTCCTTCCAGCTCTAAATTTATGATCCTAGGACACTGGAAGCCTCTTCTACTTCCTTTAATATCACAAGGTCACCAGTGTCATGCCAGAGACATCCTTCTATCTCTTTACATGATTAACTCCCATCCTTTTCTGGACATACAGGTCTTTGATGAGGTCTTTTATACCATTTCTTGTAAACACGTCAATGTGTTTAACATGCTACAGTCCGAGTCTTCCCATTTGTCTTTCCTTTGCCCTTTGGGTCACCTGCAATTTTGATTTCTCTTTCCTCCTATAATAAAAACCTCAATAATTTGAACTCGTGTTCCTCCAGGGAACAGGCTGAAGTTTGCCTTTGTGCTTATCTCTGAAAAAAGGGTTTGCTAAGCAAGTTAATGGTATGAACAAGATTTCAAGGGGAACGTTTCTAAGAACTGTTTTCAGGCTTTTTAGCTGTACTATTTACACCCAAACAATGTAACTGCTGTGTAAGCAGGACATCTTCCCTTTCCCCCCTCCCCCCCAGCTCTGCTCTGGCTGGGGCTTTGATATGCTAATTATAACAATTCTTATCTGTTCATTAAAGCAGGACCTCTGCTTTCCCCCTTCCGCAGCCCCATTTCTGACTTGTATGTAGTGTATGTAGTTCAAAATGCTAAAACTGCCTGTCTATAAAGATACTGTACAGTTCAGACTTTTGCTGATGCAAGCCCAGCTAATTAGGAAGGTGATGCTGTATCGAGAGATGGTCCTTAGGGTTCCATTGCCAGGTTGTGAATGTGATTCCGAGGAGGAGGAGGAAGGAAACTGGCTCCCTTTCTGTCTCTGTCAGCACCTCTGGCACTGACACCGTTCAGGTAAGGCTATCCCACAGGTCCAGAGAGGGGTGGGCTTGTGCCTGCTTTCTCAGCTGTGTTAATCCAGTTGGTTGTCTTGGGAGCAGAAACTACCTAGGTAGATCATAGCTATAAGCACTCGGCAGAGCCTAGAGAATGGAACCTGCCTATTTACCTCGGGGCAGACAAAATGAGCCAGCAGATGGGGGCTGCCCCCACGCAGTCATTGCCGGTTATTGTTCCCTGTGGATCTGGCCTCATCAGCTTACTGACAGTGCCTAGTGTCTTGACATTGAGCCTAGAATGAGATTGAAGTGGGATTTTTTTTTGGCAAAGAACAATGACCCAATGGGTATTGACCTTGCAGTTATAGGTCATTTGTCTCCTCTTTCCTGAGCGCATGAGTTTCATGTGCTCTGTCAGGGGATTTTATTTTATTTTATCTTAGAAATTGGGTCTCCCTATCTCACCGAGGTTGGAAATGCAGTGGCCACCAAATCCCACTACTGACTGGTCCAGATGCTTTCTGTCCTGGGCTGGTTTGCCCTACCTTCCAGCAGCCTGTTGGTGCCCCCCATTCATTCCTGGAGGCTCACTATGTGAGTGCCAAATTTGGTGTAGACAACTAATCAGCTTTAGCCCTACTACAACTCAAGGGATCTACCAGATGTCACAGGGATTACAGGCATGTGCCATCTGCCATAATGGAGAGGCTTTGGTCCCACTGGTCTGCAGAGCCTGCTGACGGTAATTCTCTAGAGATCGCTGTCTGGGGTGTCCCTTGGTTTCTGCCTCTTTCACAAAGTAGACTTGTTACTTTGCTGCTATGGTCCAGAGTTTCCCCACTTATGAACTGGAAATGTTTGAATGAAGCTCTCTCAGGGCCTCTACAGTTATACAAGTCATTGACTCTTGTCTGAGACAGTCTGAGAATCTGCCCCTTTCTTCTCCCCTGTACTTTATATAAGAATTGGGATTGGGGAAATTAGTCATCCATGACAATCACTCCTAGGATCCAGTGTGAATTCAGCATAGTACAGTCTAAAAGAGTATTAATTAATTAATTAATCTGAATTCCAAGGACCTGGGTTCAAATTCTTCCCGTGACATTTCCCATTTGTCTGACACTGAGCAAGGCAAACCCTTTTTCTTCTTCATTTATAAATGAGGTGGTTGGACTCAATGACATCTGAAGTCCCTTCTAGCCCTAAGTCTCTGAGCCCATTGATCCTCCTTGTCCAGGCTGAGGGAAGCAGTCCCCAGGGTGAGTTTGGGGGATGTTTTTGACATTGATCAGAATGCCAATCTGCTTGATGTCTCTTTAGCACCAGCCCCTAGAGCAGCTGACCACCCAGCAGAGGTGCCATCTGAGGATGGGTACCAGCATTAGCCCACTTTAAGTCCACCATGCCCACTTTCCTTTAAAACTAGTCAAATAGAAAGTCTTGCTAAAGTGCATCAATGATCTTTTATAGCTGCAATAAATCTAATCACTTTGTCCCTCCAAAAAGAAAAAAAAAGTCTTCTGGTCTCTAGATTGACTGAAACATGAGCTCTCATAATAGAGAGGGGAATTAAAATCTAGTTTTATTGCAGTTCCTGTAACTGGTATCTAAGCTATTAATAATCAATCCATTCTGGCTTAAAAGCTTGCATTTATCACCCAACTTCAGGAGGAGCTTAGTGGCACAAGGCATGGGAGTCCTAGCATGAAGGGGGCCAGGAAATACAATTGTCTACTCTGACCAATGCCCCATAGGGTGCTGACCACTCAGGGCTAGATATGGGGCTGGGGCTAATACATGAAGCCCCCTTCAGTTTTCTATAGATCACCCTCTGCATTGGGCAAATCAATAGGAGCATTTTTGTCCCACAGTAGTTGTGAACAATGAGGTCGCCCCAGGAACTAGATGGCTGCCTGGTGGTGCCCCATTGGTGGTCAGGAGATTACTTTATCTGGGACAAACAGAGGTCCCTTTAAATAGGGGACTGCCTAAAGAGATACCTTAGGAACCTGGCTGGGTCTGAGTTGACAAAGGTAAGTCAATGAGTTCTTCCCTTGAAAAGAAATGATTTGCATACGACAACTTGCCTGGGTCAGCAGTTTACAATATGCTTCCTTTTTGTTGGTACTAAGAAAGGACCTTGGCTCAGTTCTTGAGGTCCAGTGAGTGCCAGTTCTATAGTCAGCACCAGAGTGGGAATTTTCTGTAAAGACGTCCATTTCTAGTAGTAGTGGGGTACTGAACAACCCTTCTCTGTGCTTACCTTTCCACGTTTACCTGCCCCAGTGGTAATTTGGAAGGCCATTAAGGTACCATCTGGTCCATAGGTAGGTGACACCAGCTGTTCCATTATTAGGGCACATACTTTTATCTGTGCCTGCAGTTGTGGGGAGAGGCTGCACAGAGCTATCCACATGCCCTGTCTCCCTTTTGCCTAAGGGCATGAATTGAATACCAGGCTTGTATAAGAGGGGCTGTGCTCTAGCTGAAAGACCACAGACTGGGAAGTCAGCATGTGGCAGGTAAACTGTCCTGGAATCCACACCCTAGAAAGTATTTGTTCTCTTAATTGGGGAGCAGGCAAAGGCTCTGGAGGAGCTTTTCTTTTCCATTTTTTTATTCAAAGGAAAGTATTTCCTTTTCCTTTCCATCCTATATGTTCACGGGTCATTTCTGAATTTGCTAGTTGAAACAGAGGGATCAGAGATGCAGAGAAGTAGGCAAGCTCCAGGGCTACAAGTGGAGAAGAAAAAATAACCAGCTCTAGTGGATAGAGCATGGGACTGGGTCAGAAGACCATGCTTCTAGCCCTCACTTCACCATTGTGTCATTTTGAGTCAGTCACTTCCTTTCTCTGGATCTCATTATGTAATATCAGAGGGTTGGACCTGATTTTAGAGAGAAACAGAGAGACAGACAGAGACAGAGAGAAAGAGAGAGAGAGAGAGAGAGAGAGAGAGAGAGAGAGAGAGAGAGAGA